>NW_027513145.1:1040325-1387100 GCF_048772815.1 Callospermophilus lateralis
AACATTCTCCTGAAGACCCCGACCAACCACAAGTGACAGAACTCCCTCCAGCATTATTTCTTTGTTGAACTCCTTGTATTTCATTAAACCAATACCATATTCCCTGTGCAGCAGTAAGAAACACCACGAAAATGGAGGATGACCAAATGGCTTCACAGACCACACGGGGACACTTAACTACCAGTGGCCACAGTTTACCCACAAAGAGAGAATTCAGAACTGCTGCCTCATGTTCACTAGAAAATAAAGAACCATTTCCTCCAGGTTACAAAGATGCAGACACAGATTTGATGGTGTCACTACAAAGGTAACTAAATGTCCTGACCACTACATATATTTCATGTGCCCAACCTCAGAGGCAGTTTCTCAAGAAGTCTTTAGGCGAGCAGAGCTCCATGTTTGTGGAGTGTTTAACCTCTCCCTCACTTTTGGAAACTGTTCTACAACATCCAATGTTGTGAACTCCGGAGTTCACATATGTAATCACAGGTTTTCAAACTCCTCTCCACTAATTGTGTCTTACTTCGAGCGAAGTTAATGTCAAGGCATTGTTCTGGAGAGAGTGTCAAGATTTTTGTGTAGCACATTTTTGCATACACATTAGATTCATTTTCCTATTTTCCATTTGAAATACTGATCCCTGACACTAACACATACCCTACTAGACTCTGACTACTAATCCTAATATAATGGATAAAAAGAAACCTAACAGAATAGAAATACAGGACTTTCATAGGAGTCATGGTGTATACATGGATTTGCCTTCTGCTTTATCAAGGGTATGTGTTATAAATCTTGTCAAATTTTCATTGTAATATTTCTCCATGATTATATATATATATATATATATATATATATATATATATATATATATATATATATATATATATACTCTCTAGGTTTTTCAAAATATGAAATATATGTGTCTTATTAAACACTCCCTAAATTCATTCATGTTCATGTATGTTGATTTATAATCAACTTTCACAAGATTATTCTCAGAAATATTAAACCACCTGAAGTACATATTTGTTTCCTAGTACTGAAAACTGACTTCAGTGAATGGTGCTTACAAATCCTAATATTTCTACAGTAAATGACCCAGTTTAACATCAATGCAAGTAGATTCCTGTGGGACATAATGTGTATTTTAAAGGTCATTTTTATTCAACACTGGTACATTACTATTTGGTTTTGTCTGAATGAGACTCTTGGCCTTGTGTGTAGCTGTGGATTAGATTCTCAATACCTGATGGATCTAAAAAAGATCCAATGTGTGCATCCAAAGCCAAAATTACAAAAAGATCAGTCATTGTGGATGAACTCTCGCCTTCCTTTGTAAGGTTCCTGACCTCCATCAAGTGAGAATAGAGATCCTTTGGGTCAAATGAGTTCTTCAAACCACTGCAGAGGAGCTTGGGATTTCTCATGACTCCAAATCACATAAAGAATCTATACCTGAGAGTCAGTATGCCTCAAACTGGAGAAACAGAGCAGTATTAACTGCAGGTCTATATTATCACTTCTGATTCACAGGAAGGGTGTCCAGGCCACCATGACTTTAAAAAAATGAGGGGCAAGGGAGCTTATTTTCGACACTGTCTTGGGCTGTGCCCCTCAGGGAAACCACCAGCGAGTGGTTATGATGTGTGTCTATATGGACGAAGATGAGGGCCATGTGGGAGTGTTTTGGTTTTAATTGTGGTCATTTGTGTGGCGTTTGGAAGAGATGACTGGGTCCACTTGCGTTTGAACTCAGGTGTTATTCCCCATAGAGAATGAGTTCTGGAACTGACCTCAGAGAAGTATTGCCATGAATTGTGTTGGGATTTTAGGAGGTCACGCATGAGAGTTGCCTTTGGAAACTGAGATCTAGGCCCAGGGTGGCTTTCCACAGAGCACTGGGAATCTCAGCCAGGATATCACATGATTTTATTCTGAAAGACTTGGCAGCCATAGTTGAGAGTCAAATCACACATGGACCTCACATTGTAGACCTCAATGGCCCTGGCTTCATGTGACTCTTTGGCCACTCTTTGGGATGTCTTGCCTGTGAGTGTTCTCCAGAGCTTTCATTGAAATTAGCTTCCTCACCATTAAATGGTTCCTGAATGAATTGAAATACACCGTGACTCCAACTTAAACCTTCTAAAATGGCTAGATAAACACCATGGAATTTTTTAAATTCCCATGACCAGGTGGCACTGGAGAAGCTTTGGATGTTCTGTTGCTGATCAAGAGTGTACCATACAGTGCCTGAATTGACTGGATTTCATGAAAATGGTGTAAAACGAGATGCCAGTATGTTGGAGCATGCTGAGTAGTGGGCCCAGAGCTGTGGTGTGAAGGTGTGTGAAAACACATCGGTGGTGGAGCCATGTGGTTCTGCCAGTGACTTCCAAATGGCTTGTGGCTGACATGGTGCAGCCATCAGACCCTTATAGGTAAAAGCATCTTCTTATTTGGAGAGGTTTCAGGGCAATGTTCACAATCAGGTTGCTATGGTCAGAGGGGCAAGCTATTTGGGATAGAAGACTGGTTGGTGCATTCTCCTGCAGACCCTGACCCAACACACGTGACAGAACTCCCTACAGCACTATATCCCAGTTGAACTCTTTGTATTTTGTGATGCAAATACCAAACTCCCAGTGGAGCAGCAAGAAACACCACAAAAAGTGGAGGATGACTAAATGGCTTCACAGTCCACTCGGGGAGACACTTAGCTTCCAGTGGCCACAATTTACCTACAAAGAGAGAAATCACCATTGCTGCCTGATGTTCAATGTAAAATAATAAACGAAATCCTCGAGGTCACATAGATGCAGACCCAGCTTTGATGGTCTCACTATAAATGAAGCTAAAGCTCCGCAAAACAACAAATATTTCAAGTGTCCAACCTCAGAGGCACTTTCTCAAGAAGTCTTTAGGCCACCAGAGTTCTATGTTTGTGGAGTGTTTACCCAGTAACTTACTTTTGGAAACTCCTCTACCACCTCGAAGGTTGTGAACTCCTGAGCATTTACCATTCCAGATATGTATTCACAGATTTTCTAACTCTTCCCTTCTAATTGTGTCTTACATGGGGCGAAGGTAATGTCAAAGAATTGTGCTGGATGAGAGTGGGAAGAGTTTTGTGTAGGACATATTTGCATACACATTGGATTCATTTTTTAATTTTCCATTCGAAATACTGAATCCCTGACACTAAACCATACCCTACTAGACTCTGACTACTAATCCTAATATGATGCAGAAAATTAACCCAAACAGAATAGAAATACAAGCAGTTCAGAGGAGGCATGCTGTATAGTTGGACTTGCCTTTTTGCATTATGTAGGGTAGGAGTTATAAATCTAGATAATTTTTTGTTGAAATAGATCTCCATGTGATTTCAAATATAACAAATTTGTGAATTCCTGTCTCCCTTTCCCTGTAGCCTACTCAGCACATATATTTTTATATGCACATATAAAATCCTACCTGGTACAACACGTACATTCTTGGGAGGTGGCTGACTTGGCAGATACAAATTGTGAGATGAGATCACTTTTTCTAAACGCTGTGGGAACTGAAAATTCAACCTGTGGGTGAGCTTCCTAGTTGAATAAGATTATACATAAATCCATGTTCAGTAAAATATATATTTTTGGATATGTGGATCATATGTATTTCATGGTGAATTTCTATTGGCATATATTGCTATTTTTAATGTCTGTGTGTGTGTGTTTGTGTTTGTGTTTGTGTATATATATATACACATACACACACACACACTCTCCAGATTTTTCAAAATATGAAATATATGTGTCTTATATACACTCCCTATTTTCATTCATGTTCATGTAGGTGGATTTATAATCAACTTTTCACAAGATTCTTCTCAGAAACATTCATCCACCTGAAATACATATTTGTTTCCTAGTACTGAAAACTAACTTCACTGAATGATGCATACAAATCCTAATATTTCTACAGTAACTGACACAGTTTGTCATCAATGCAAGTAGATTCCTATGAGACATGATATGTATATTGATGTTCATTTTTATTCAACACTGGTACATTACAATTTCTTCAGTTTATGCACATCATAGAAAATATATTTCCTCCACAAGTTAGCAAATTTACAGGCATTTGTTTCACTTTCAATCACTTCCTTCTTCAGAACACATGTATTCCTCCATGTTTCTTGACTGGTCTTTTCATGAGACTTCTTTACAAACACATTATTTTCGATTTCCTTTATCCCTTTTGAAGCAAAACTGACACACAGTTCATGATAAACCATAACTGTAATATCACCATTAGAGGTATAACTGGTTGGAATGAATGGTTTTTATATCAAGGAAGCTTTCTTATATATTTTCTGATATCAATTCAATCCATTATTTAAAGTGGAACCAGTTATATTATTTATTCACAGTACCTCCAATACTAATTTATACATCTTCAAAATATTGCTCCCAGAAATTGTGGAAGAAATATTCAAGTCACCTGATCTACATATGCATCTTATCACAGTAATATTCTGGACACAAAATGCAAAAGTCACACTTATGATTGTACCAATGCCTAAATGGAAACTGAACATTAATTACTAAAAACATCCATGTCCAGGTTGCCTATTGCTCTCAAATATCAATCCTATTGGTGCCTACATATTTGTTTCTTCCTTAGATTATATACTCAACCTCAAAACTGTTGAAAATGTCTAATTTTTTCACTCACTTTATACTTTTCCTGATTTTCTAATGTCTCTATTGATATCTACTTTCCTACAAATTTTCCCCAGTTCAACATTGTGACTGACCCTTCACATGTGCTGACATTGATATTCACTCTCTAACTGAAACCCTATTGCTAATGAACTTTGGTCCAAATCTTATACTCACTCTTCTACCGAAACATACTGAGTATCTTCCTGATCCTATCGACTATCCCTTTTTGAGTGAATGTTCTCTACTACATTCAATCATCCAAGGTACAAGGTCCTATGCCATTGTATATCAATTTTTCTGAAACATGTATGCAGAACGTATTTCAAAGCTATGTAGCCCAATCAATTGCCCAATGCACTTCTGAGCTTCAAATCTTACCTAGATTTCTGTTTTCATACTTATATTTCACCTCTATATTCCTATAAATATTGCAGTTTCCCAATTCCATTATTCATGCTGCAGAATAATTCCTAACCCAAATCGAACCTGTTATTAACCCTAACCATACACTGTTGCCTCAATCTAACATTACAAAAGAGCAGGGACAGAGTTCATCTAAGAATACAGGAATTTAGGGTATTTTCCAACTGTTGAGAACCTCAAAGTTCGATGCAGAAATGATCCCTGTAGAAGATATAGGCAGCTATGAAGGACCTGAGAGAGCCAAAGCCATCTTCCATGGCAAACAACCTGGACATGACGAAGGAATGTGTATGCATCAGCCTCTCTTTTCTAAATGTAGAGAAGATGGACCTAACCAGTCCTGCGTGGAGAGCTGTTCCCAGGTGCCTATTTTGATATACCATTCTAACTATTCAAATTATCACAGGAAGTAGGGGCGGCCTCCATATCATGGGACCCTTGGAAGCAAATGTTAGGACAAAGTTATTGCCAAGTCAGTCATCTCATTCAGTTCCTGAAGGAAGTGACCTACCTAACTTCCTTGGTGATGGAACTCTCTGAAATTGGGATGCAAGAAGCCAGTCACTGAAGCCAGTCCCAGTCCCAGTCCCAGTGGGCTCAATTTTTTGGATTTCCCAAGTACAGAGAAAGACCTTCTTGGTACATACTGAGGTGAGGATGGCCAAATGCCAGGGAAGCTCTGAAGAGGGGCCTTTTCTGAGAGAGCAGGTAGTGGCTAACCACTGGCTCCTCACTGCTTCAAAGAGTTGGCCAAGGAGACAAGATCTGAGATAGGACAGTCCATTTTGAGGGGAACATAGTATGGCCCACCAATCAGAGGACACTCCGGATAATCACAGACCTACTTTTGGGAAAGAGGTGCCTTTGTGGGTGTGGGTGTGAGTTTGTGGTTTTGTCTCATGTTCTAAGAATAGGTAGGAAAGGTGGTTGGTTTGGTTTGGAGTCGACTGTTTCTAGTAAGATTTTTGACAATGTGAGTGTTTCTATGTCTGTGTATCCACTGTGTCCGTGGTTTCAGAAATTAGAAAAGAGAATGCATCAATGGAGGTATCCTGTGTAGTAGAGAGCTTCCCAGCATTCATCCTTCCTGATTTATGAATGGACTGTGGCTTGCCATATAAATGGGAAACACCTACTAACTTCCTAAGTTCCTGTTTTCTTCCTGAATTCTGGCCACTCTCCAGAATAGGCTCATGGTTTTGTGTCCAAGACATGTACCACCTCCAAGCTCTGTGACATGGCCATGTTCTTAATAGCTGAAGGGAATGGGAACATCTCAGAAAACTCAGATATCAGTGTTACCAGTAAAGTCTCAGTGGAGAGACCCTACTTTGGTCCATTTGCTTAATTATGGTTCTGTTGCCTTGAATGTCAGGAAGGTCTTTGCCTAAAGGCCACCCCTTTTTGAAGAATGAAGAAACAGTTTTCAAATGGAAATGAATGGGCATCACCTGTGGCTCTTTACTTAATTGCTTTGGAAAGGGATTTGTCTTAATCAGACACTAGGCCCTTTTAGAGGCTGTGGCTAAGATTCTCAGCTCCTGATAGATCTAAAGAAGATCCCATGTGTGCATCCAAAACCAAAATGGCAAAAAGATCATTCATTGTGGATGAAGTCTCTTGCCTTCCTCTGTTAGGTTCCTGACCTCCATCAAGTGAGAATAGGGATCCTTTGGGTCAAATGAGTTCTTCAAAGTCCTGCAGAAGTACCTGGGTTCTCTCATGATGCCAAATCACATAAAGAATCTATACCTGAGAGTCAGTAGGCCTCAAATTAGAGAAGCAGAGCAGTATTAATGGCAGGCCTATTTGATCACTCCTTGTTCACAGGAAGGGTGTCCAGGTCACCCTGACTTTAGACAAATGAAAGGCAAGGGTGCATATTTTGGACACTGTCTTGGGCTGTGCCCCTCATGGAAACCTCCAGCCAGAGTTTATGATGAGTGTCTATATGGATGAAGATGAGGGTCATGTGAGAATGTTTTGGTTTTAATTGTGGTCATTTGTGTGGTGGTTGGAAGAGATGACTGGGTCCACATGGGCTTGAACTATGGTGTGAATCCCCTCAGAGACTGAGTTCTGGAACTGACCTTATAAAAGTATTGCAATGAATTGTGGTGGGTAGGAGGCCACGCACGAGAGTCGCCCTTGAAACCTGAGATCTACCCCCAGGATGGCTTTCCACAGAGCACTGAGAATCTCAGCAAGGATATCACTTGATTTTTATTCTGAAAAACTTGGCAGCCATAATTAAGAGTCAAAACACACATGGAACTCACATGTAGACCTCAATGGGCCTGGCTTCATGTGACTTTTTGGGCACTCTTTGGGAAGCCTTGTCAGTGAGAGATCCTCACAGCTTTCATTGATATGAACTTCCTCACCATTTAATGGTTCCTGGATGAATGGAAACCCCAAAGTGCCTCCAACTTCATTCTTGAAAATAGGATAGATAAATTCCATGAAATTTTTGAAATTCCCAATGACCCGGTGGCACTGGAGAACCATTGGATGTCATATTGCTGATCATGAGTGCACCAGAACAGTGCCTTGATTGACTGGGTTTCATGAAAATGGTGTAGAACAGAGATGCCAGTAAGTTGGAGCCTGCTGAGTAGTTGGCCTAGAGTAGTGGTGTGCAGATGTGTGATAATACATCTGTGGTGTGGCCATGTGGATCTGTCATTGGCTTCCAAATGGCTTGTGACTGACTTGGTGCAGCCAGCAGACCGTTATATGAAAAGGCATCTTGTTATACGGAGAGGTTTCAGGGCAATGTTCAGAATCAGGTTGCTATGGTAAAGGGAGCAAACAATGTGGGATAGAAAACTAGTGGGTGCATTCTCCTGCAGACCCTGACCCACTATACCTTACAGGACTCCCTCCAGCACTGTGTCCCAGTTGAACTCCTTGTATGTCGTGAAGCAAATACAAAACACCCAGTGCAGCAGCAAGAAACACGACGAAAATTGGAGGATTACCAAATGGCTTCACAGTCCACACGGAGAGACACTTAGGCCCCAGTGGCCACAGTATAGCTACAAAGAGAGATTTCAGCACTGCTGAATCATGTTCATTGGAAAATAAGAAACCAT
Source organism: Callospermophilus lateralis (assembly GCF_048772815.1). Classification (NCBI taxonomy): domain Eukaryota; kingdom Metazoa; phylum Chordata; class Mammalia; order Rodentia; family Sciuridae; genus Callospermophilus; species Callospermophilus lateralis. Next base: position 1,048,562 of record NW_027513145.1, read on the forward strand.
GTCCTCTAGGTCACATAGATGCAGACACAGGTTTGATGGTCTCACTACAAATGAAGCTAAAGCTCCTGACAACAACATATATTTCAAGTGCCCAAACTCAGAGGCAGTTTCTCAAGAACTATTTAGGCCTGCAGACCTCCATGTTTGTGGAGTGTTTACACTGTCCCTTACTTTTGGAAACTCCTCTACCACCTCCAAGGTTGTGAACTCCTGAGCATTTTCCAATCCAGATATGTATTCACAGATTTTCTAACTCTTCTCCTCTAATTGTGTCTTACTAGGGGCGAAGGTAATGTAAAGGCATTTTTCTGAATGAGAGTGGGAATATTTTTTGTAGAACATATTTACATTCACATTGGAATCATTTTACTATTTTCCATTTGAAATGCTGAATCCCTGACACTAACCCATACCCTACTAGACTCTGACTACTAATACTAATATAATGGAGAAAAATAACCTAAACAAAATAGATATACAAGCAGTTCAGAGGAGGCATGGTGTATAGTTGGACTTGCCTTTCGCATAAAAAATGGTAGGTGTTATAAATCAAGTCATTTTTTAATTGATATAGTTATTCATGTGTTTTTAAAGTTAACAAATATGTGAATTCCTCTCTCCCATGCTATGTAGCCTATTCAGCAGATCTATTTTTATATGCACATATAGAATCCTACCTGGTATCACACGTACATTCTTGTGAGGTGTCTGATTTGGTAGATACAAATTGTGAGAAGTGATCACTCCTCCTAAACCCTGTGGGATCTGAAAATTCATCCTATTTGTGAGCTTCTAGTTGAACAATATTCTCCATAAGTGCATGTTCAATAAAATGAATATTTTTTGATGTGTGGATGATGTATATTTTGTGGTGAATTTCAATTGGTATATATATTTCTACTTTTAAATGTCTCCCTGTGTGTGTGTTTGTATATACACACTCTACATTTTTTAAAATATAAAATATATGTGTCATACTATACCCTCCCTAATTTCATTCATATTCATGTATGTGGATTTATAGTCAACATTTCACTAGATTTTTCTCAGAAATATTCATCTACCTGAAATACATATTTGTTTCCTAGTACTGAAATCTAACTTCAGTGAATGGTGCATAGAAATCCTAATATTTCTACAATAATTGACCCAGTTTCTCATCAGTGAAAGTACATTCCTATGGGACATGATGGGTATTTTGATGTTCACTCTTATTCACCACTGGTATGTAACTATTTCTTCAGTTTATACACATTATAGGATATATATTTCATCCAAAAGTTAGCAAAATTATAGGCATTTGTTTCACTTTCAATCATTTTCTGCTTCAGTAAACATGTATTCCTCTATGTTCCTTGACTGGTCTTTTCATGAGACTTCTTTCCAAACACATTATTTTCGATTTCCATAATCCCTTTTGAAGCAAAACTCACACACCCTTCATGATAAACCATAGCCCTAATATTACCATTAGATGTATAACTGGTTGGAATGAATGATTGTATATCAATATAAGATTTCTTATATATTTTCAGATATCAATTCAATCCATTATTTAAAGTGGAACCAGTTATATTATTTATTCACATTGTGGTCTATTCATGCATTATCTTTATATTCATAGACACAGTGTACACATCTTTGTAAACCCAATACTAATTTATACGTCTTCAAATTAATGCTACCAGAAATGGTGGAAGAAATACTCATGTCACCTGATCTACATATACAGTTTATCAGAATAATATTCTGGACACAAAAAGAAAAGTTCATCCTTATGTTTGTACCAAAGCCTAATTTAAAGTGAATATGGTTTACTAAAAGCATCCATGTCCAGGTTGCCTAATGCTCTCAAAATCAATCCTATTTGTGACAATATATTTGTTTCTTCCTAAGATTATATATTCAAAGTCAACCCTGTTGAAAATATCTAATCCTATCACTCACTTTATACTTTTTCTGATTTCATAATGTCTCTATTGATATCTGCTTTCCTACATAATTTCCCCAGTTCATCAATGTGACTGACTCTTCACATGTGCTGACATTTACATTCACATTCTAATCAAAACCCTATTGCTAAGAAACTTTTTTCCAAATCCTATACTCACTCTTCTTCCTAAACCTACTGACTATCTTCCTGATCATACCGATTATCTCTTTTTGACTCGATGTTCTCTTCTACATTCAATAATCCAAGGTACATGGTCTTATGCCATTGTATATCGATCTATCTGAGACATCTGTGCAGAACATAATTCAATGCTAAGTATCACAATCAAGGGCCCAATCCCATTCTGGGCTCCAAATCTTACTTAGATTTCTGTTTTCATACATATATTTCACCTATATATACTTATAAATGTTGCAAGTTTCAATATCATTATTTATCCAGCAGAATGATTCCTAACACAAATCGAACATGATATTAACACTATCCATACATTGTTCCCTCAATCTAACTTTACAGAATAGCAGGGACAGAGTTGGTTTTACAATACAGGAATGTAGGCGATCTTCAACCTGCTGAGAACCTCAAAGGTCCATTCAGAAATGATCCCTGGAGAACATGTAGGCAGGTATGAAGGACCTGAGAGAGCAAAAGTCATCTTCCCTGGCAAACAACCTGGTCAGGATGAAGGGTTGTTTCTGAATCAGCCTCTCTCTTCTTAATGTATAGAAGATGGACCAAACCAGGCTAGTGTGGAGAGCTGTTCCCGGGTGCCTATGGTTGATATACCATTCTGACTTGTGAACGTGTCACAGGAAGTAGGGGCTGCCTCCATCTCATGGTTGCCTTGGAAACAACTGTTAGGACAAAGAGTGCTGGGAGCCATTAGCCAAGTAGGTATGACAATTTCCTTGCCAGCGTACCCCATGTTGCTTAGTGGAAGAACTCCTGGAAATAGGACATTTTGCAGTGACAATGCATCTAAGGTGACCTTGCTCAAGGACCTGGACGGATCCGTGTTTAGGTTGTTCCCGGTTTAGAATAATCTGGTTTTAAGGCGTACTGGTTTAGGACTATTTGGGTTTAGGTTGGTTCCAGGTTTAAGGTTATTCCTGCTGGGAATACGCCATATCCTGCTGCCTGAGTTCCCCTTGAGTTCTCACAGGATTCAGACAGTATTTTTGGGAGACAGAAGCCCAGTGGGGGTGGATTTGGGCAGAGAACGTGGATTTCCCCAGAACGTGGTTTTAGACGGCTGGTGTGAGTTCAAAAATAAAGAGTTGCTGTTTGAATCCACAAGCTGTGTGGTGGCTCGTGATTTTGTGCCCAGCCAGACTGTGGCATTTGGTGGCCCATATGGGAAACGTCTGAAACTTGGAGGTAAGTGAAATTGCTCGCCCCTGAGGGAAGGCGAGAGAATGGGTGATCAATTCAAAAAACAATGTGTTCCTGTTTTGATTTATTTTGTTTTTGTTTCAAGCTGCCTATTCCTAGAAATTTCTCAGGCAAACTGGGAAAAATGTTTGGCTAAAGGTTTGAAGTTTGTCAGCCCTGAGGAAGAGAAAACAATTTTTTATTCCGTTTTTGTTTCATTCAGTTTTGGTTTTGTTTTATTTTATCTTATTTGGTTGTGTTATCTTTATAGTAGATTAGAAATTAGTAAAAAACAAACCGAAAAGATGTTAAGTAAATTGTTAGATATTCAGACCATGGAGAAAGATATTTTAGATCAAGCAAAAGAGAAGGTCTCTCGAGCTAGTCAGATAGTGGAAGAAAATTTAAAGGAAAAGGGGTTGTTACGATAAAGGCCACAACAGGAGGCTGTTACTAACTCCGTTTTATCACCAGAGGGCATAATTCAACCAACAGCCCCACCGATGGAGACAGCTGAGTGGCCCTCAAACCCCGTAGTTGATAAATGGGATCCTGAGACAGGACCTCAAAGATTAGCATGCCCTGTACTTGAACAGGTAGGAGGGCAGTGAATTTATCATGCTTTAGGTTTTAAAACAGTGAAGCAGTTAAAGGAGGCTGTGACAACCTATGGTCCCCAAGTTCCCTTCACAGTAAGCATGGTCGAGTCCATTACTAACTTGGACATGACACCAGCAGATTGGGCTAGCATGTGTAAATCTGTACTAAATGGAGGATAATATTTGTTATGGAAAGTTGCCAATGAGGAATTTTGTGCAGAGACAGCAAGGCAAAATGCAGCAGCCGGTTACCCTCAAAGAAATCTAGATATGTTGTTAGGAAAATGACCTTATGAGGGTCAACAGCAGCAAATTGAATATGATTCTGCTATATATGCACAAATAGCTACAGACGCAGTTAGGGCATGGAAGACTTTAGAAGGACATGGAGATTTACAAGGTCAGCTATCTAAGGTAATACAGAGAGCTAATGAACCTTACGCTGACTTTGTAGATAGGCTAATTCAAACGGCTGCCAAAATTTTTGGGGATACAAAACTAGCAATGCCATTAATAAAACAACTGGCTTATGACCAAGCAAATTGTTGCTACAGAGAGGTTATTAGACCATGGAGACATGAAGATTTAAACACATATATTAAATTATGTAGAGATATTAATGAACATGGGCAAGTCTTGGCAGCTACAGTACAATAGGCTTTAGATGCCAGGCCTAAAACATGCTACAATTGTGAACAAACAGGACACTTTAAAAGGAATTGCCCCATAGGAGGAGGGTTTAACAAAAGTAGGTACCAAAGAAATAGAATACCTGGTATTTGCCCACGATGCCGTAGAGGGAGACACTGGCCTAATGAATGCCATTCTCAAACCACCATTGAGGGTACTCCCTTATCAAAAAACGGATATTGTGGAGAAAGGCATCAGGCTCCATTGCCAAAAACGGACAGGGGGGCACAATGCTCTGGGGCCCACAACCACAAATCTACGGGGCAGTGGAGGAAGCCAGCAACACCATCAGAGTAGTGCCCAGGACACATTGTCTATTAAATCCCTCATCAGACAAACCCGAGGGAGCGCAGGGTTGGACATCTGTTCCTCCGCCAGATCAGTACTAACTCCAGAGATGGGAGTTCAAATCATTCCCACAGAAGTAAAAGGACCTCCTCCCCACGTAATTGTAGGCTAATTATTGGGACGTAGATCATCTACATTAAAAAGACTTTTGATAAGTCCTGGGGTAATTGATTCCGATTATGTAGGTGAAATAAATATTATAGCTAGTTTTCTAAGAGGTATATCAGTAATTTCACCTGGAGATAGAATAGCACAGTTCTTAACAATACGCAGCCAACATAATAAATTTCCTAGTCGTAGTGTAAAAAGAGGTTCCAGGAGATTAGGCTCCACAGGTGTAGATTGGGCTATGTTGTCTTTAAATTTAGATGTTCGTCCAACGCTAAAACTAAATATTCAAGGACATGAGTTTAATGGGCTACTGGACACAGGTGCTGACCTTAGCATCGTATCTCGTCAAGAATGGCCAAATATTGGCCATTACAACAAGCCACTCAAATGCTTCAAGGCCTAGGAGTGGCGTCTAATCCCCATAGAAGTTCTATGATATTAGATTGAAAGGATCCTGAAAGATGTGAAGGAACTATACAGCCATATGTATTAGATCATCTTCCTATAAATTTATGGGGACAAGATGACCTAGATCAATTAGGTTTGTCGTTAACAAATAACATCAATCCTAATTCGCCCACTACTAGGGCTAGACAAGGCTTTAGGAAAGAAAAAACATTACGAAAACAAGGGCAATGTATAGCAACACCAATACAAATAGATCAAGGAACAGACAGACATGGGTTGCATTTTCAGAAAGGGCCACTGAGACAATCAAAATTAGTTGGAAATCAGAAAGACCAGTGTGGGTTCCTCTGTGGCCCCTGACTAAAAAAAAAAAGATACAAGTACCCCATGATCTGGTCAAACAACAGTTAGCGGAAGGACATATACAACCCTCCATATCTCCCCATAATACTCATATTTTTGTCATCAAAAAGAAATCTGGTAAATGGAGATTATTGCAAGATTTAAGAGACATTAATAATGAAATGGTTATTATAGGACCCGCTCAATCAGGGATTCCTCAATTGCCTGCTTTGCCAAAAACCTGGCATGTTTTAGCTATAGATATTACAGATTGTTTTCTTTTCAATTCCAATTCATCCCGAGGATAGTCCACGTTTTGCATTTACTATCCCTGCATTAAATCATGAAGGTCCTGATCAGAGATATGAATGGAAAGTACTTCCTCAAGGGATGGGTAACAGTCCAACTATGTGTCAAATATATGTTAACAAAGCAATCCAGCCACTTAGAAATCAAAATCCTAAACTACAAATATTTCACTATATGGATGATGTATTATTGGCACATAAAGATAAAAACATATTGCTGGAATGTTATGCCACACTTACAAACTTATTAAAAAATTATAATCTAGAGATAGCAATAGATAAAGTACAATTAAATTTTCCAATTAATTATTTAGGAGTTCTATTATCCTCAACCATGGTCCGTCCACCAAAAATTTAAATACGAGTAGATCAACTCAAATCACTTAATGACTTTCAAAAGTTATTGGGAGATATGAATTGGATAAAGCCTTATCTAGGTATACCAACAGGAGAGTTGGGACGTTTATTTGATATTCTAAAGGTTCATCAGATCCAAATTCACCCAGCGTGTTAACTCCTAAAGCAAGAAAGGCATTAAAAATTTTGAAACATATATGGAAAATATGCATTTGGATAGAATTGATATAAGTGTGCTTTGTTATTTATTGTACTACCAACAAAAAATATTCCTACAGGAGTATTTTGGCAAGAAGGTCCATTATTTTGGATACATTTATCTTATTCTCCGAACACTATTCTTACTAGGTATCCTGTGGATGTAGGACAATTAACACTCAAAGAATAAAAGAAGCGAAGAGAGTGTTTGGAATTTCTCCCAATAAAATTATTACTCAATATACTATGGATCAAATTGATGAGTTAGCTAATGAGTTAAATACTTGGGCAATAATCATGTGTAAATCCAATGTTACATTTGATAATCATTTACCATCTAATCCTTTGTTGTCTTTTTGGTCTAAGCATCCTATAATTTTTCCTAAAATTACAAGAAAAATATGTTCACTGATGGGTTTAATAATGGTACAGCAGCAGTAGTTACCCCAGATCAAAATTTTACATTTTTAGTACCCAAACAATCAGCTCAAAAGGTAGAGCTTGATGCAGATTTACAAGCTTTTGTGATGTTTAAAGATTCTGTATTTAATTTTGTTTCTGATACTCAGTATGTAGTTAATGCTGTAGTATCTCTTAAACATGGTGGTAGGATTTCCCCTTCTTCTACTGTTTTCTCTTTGTTTTCCACTATACAGAGTCTAATCTGGGACAGAAAAGATCCATTCTTTATAGGACATATTAAGGCACATACAGGATTGCCTGGAACCCTTAGTTTAGACAATGATTTAGCAGATAAAACTACACATGACATACATATTTTCTCTACATTTGAAGAAGCTACAAATTTTCAAAAAAGGTTTTATGTTAATGCTAATACTTTACAAAAGTGTTTTAAAATAACTAAGGAACAAGCCAGACATATAATAAAACAATGTCAAAATTGTGTGACATTGTTACCACAAGTTAATCTTGTAGTCAATCCTAGAGAACTGATACCTAACCATATTTGGCAGATGGAATGTCACAAACTTGCCAAATTTGAATAAATAAAATATTTACACGTTACAGTTGATACTTCTTCTGGATTTTTGATGGGCTCCCTTCATGCTGGAAAAAAAATAAAGATGCTATAGCTCATTGCTTACAAAATTTTGCCACTGTGGGCATTTCTAAACAGTTAAAAACAGATAATGGTCCTGGCTATACCTCTACCTCTTTTAAACAATTTTGCTCATCATTTGGCATTACTCATATAACAGGAATCCCATACAATCCACAGGGACAAGACATAGTTGAAAGAGCTCATCAAACTATTAAAACGTACTTATTAAAGCAAAAAAGAGGGAATTGGAAGGGGGTATATATATCCCCCAAAGATAAACTTAAAAAAACACTTTTTACTCTAAACTTTTTAGATTTGGATTCATCAGGACTTTGTGCTGTGGAAAGGCATATGTATCCAAAAAATGTACATAAGCCTAAAGTACTTTGGAAAGATATTCTAACAGGACAATGGAAAGGTCCTTACACAGTGATTGTTTGGAGTCGGTGGTCTGTTTGTGTTTTTCCACAGGGAGAACAGCAGCGGATTTGTATTCCACAGAGATTAACTAAAACAATTTCTACAGATCAAAAAGAAAATGATTTGACTCAAATCCATAACAGCTGATATCCAGAACTCCACCTTGGCCATTCTTACATCGGGAACAGTGATTAACCAGGATGCTTTTTTCAATAGCTATTTTATTATTGCATTTTTCCACATTGTAAGGTTCTATTTTTTATTTTTTGCGCTCATACAAGCCTAGGTTAATGTTTTTCTGATCAGTTTTATTTTTTGACTGTGGAGTTTTTAAACATTGCAATGGAGATTTCACCTAGGTAAACCTACAAGGCCTTTACTATTTTCTTATGTGTTGTATGTTTGTTTGCACGCTTGTGTTTTGTGTTGTATGTCTGTATGTGCGTATGTCCATATTTCTTATATGAGAAGCGCTCATGAAACAATGTATCCGAATTATTATTTTTTTATTCACGTGATTTAAATGGTTAAATTAAATTAGGTAAACAGCTGTTAAGGATTGTTTTTAAAGGTGGTTAACAGATCTGTTTGTTTACTAATTTAAATTAGGTAAAAAGCTGTTAAGGATTGTTTTTAAAGGAGGTTAACAGATCTGTTTGTTTTCTTTCACCTTTCCTTTTCATTATATTTAATAATTCTGTTCAGGATAATGTCTCTTTAGCATCTTTGCCAGAATTCCCATCTCCATCCTAGTGCTGGTGAAGACTAAGTTAAAACCAAACTACAGCTTCTATGATAGCTATCACAGTAAACTGTATAAACTGATACATCAATGAATATAACTCAACAAGTAATGCTCAATCAAGGATTCGATTTACTTTGGGAGGAAATGGACATATTGATAGATTCCTCCACTTTGAACTGCTTGCAGAACTTGCATGGACTATGTAACTATGGTTCGGTGCAACGGATTGTGGTAATGCTGCCATATCTTTGCTGATGGTGTCACCAGTGATGCAATTATAAGTTCCTTGCCAGCGCACCCCATGTTAATTGTGGTAGTGCTGGCATATCTTTGCTGATGGTGTCACCAGTGATGCAATTTTTCCCAAGGAGCCGTCAATTGGCTTAGTGTCATGACATTTCTGTATCCGCCTCCCTTCTGATAGTGATGGTCTAAAATTTGGGGGCCAATGGCTATGTGCTGGACTGGTAGTCAGTGACGGGTATGATCCAATTGCAGTGGTATCAACCTAAGACAGGAGGCTGACGCCTAAAGGTCAGTTTTCCGATGATGGGTAAGCACCATATGTTGAATTGGACAACCTACCAGGCACGGTCCTTAAGCCACATTAACCTCACTCCCCCACTGGCACCAAGGCCAAACTTGGGGGCCAACAGAGGTAAGACGAAAAACCTCACCTGCCCACAGGTGCATAGACCTATCCACAAGTATGGCTGTATGCTGGACTGGTAGTCAGTGACGGGTTTGACCCAATTGCAGTGGTATCAACCTAAGACAAGAGGCTGACGCGTAAAGGTCAGTTTTCCTATGATGGGTAAGGACCATATGTTGAATTGGACAACCTACCAGGCACGGTCTTTAAGCCACATTGCTTATTGTTTAATTAATCAGAAGGGGGGAGATGCTGAGAGCCATTAGTCAAGTAGGTATGACAATTTCCTTGCCAGGGTACCTCATGTTGCTTAGTGGAAGGACTCCTGGAAATAGGACATTTTGCAGTGACATTGCATCTAAGGTGACCTTGCACAAGGACCAGGGCGGATCAGGGTTTAGGGAGTTCCCGGTTTAGGATAATCCGCTTTTAGTACTTTCTGGTTTAGGACTATCCGGGTTTAGGTTGGTTCCAGGTTTAAGGATATTCATGCTGGGAAAAAGGCGTATCCTGCTGCCTGAGATCCCCTTGAGTTCTCACGGGATTCAGACAGTATTTTTTGGAAGACAGAAGCCCAGTGGGGGTAGATTTGGGCAGAGAACGTGGATTTCCACAGAACGTGATTGTAGACGACTGGTGTGAGTTCTGGAATAAAGAGTTGCTGTTTGAATCAACAAGCTGTGTGGTGGCTCGTGATTTTGTGCCCAAACAGACTGTGGCAAAAGAGGTTTCCAAGGCAGTGATCTGATTCAGTTCCTGAAGAAAGTGACCTCACCTCACTTCTTTGGTGATGGAACTCTCTGAACATGGGATCCAGGAAGACAGGCACCCAGAGCCAGTCCAGTCACATTCCCAGTGGTCTCACTTGTTTGGATTTACCCAGGACAGAGTCAGTCATTCTTGGTACCTACTGATGTGAGAATGGACAAAAGCCAGGAAAGCTCTAAAGAGGGGCTTTTCCTGAGAAAGCAGGTAGTGGCTCACTGCTGGCTCTTGACAACTTCAAAGAGTTGGCCAAGGAGAAAAGATCTGAGACAGGAAAGTCCATTTTGTTGGAACATAGTATGGCCCACCAGTCAGAGAACACTCCGGATAGTCACAGACCTACTTGGGGGAAGGAGGTGTCTTTGTGGCTGTGGGTGTGGGTTTGTGGTTTTGTCTCATGTTCTGAGAAGAGGTAGAAATGGTGGTTTGTTTGGTTTTCAGGGAACTGTTTCTAGTAAGTCGTTTGACAAGGAGAGTATTCTATGTCTGTGTATCCCACTGTGTCCCTGATTGTAGACATTAGAAAAGAATATGCATCAATGGATGAGTCCTGTCTAGTAGACAGCTTCCCAGGATTCATACTGCCCAATTTATGAATGGACTGAGGCTTCACTTATCGATGGGCAACACCTGCTATCTTCTTAAGTTCCTGTTTTCTTCCGAGATTTGGGGCACTCTCCAGAATAGGCTCATGGTTTTGTGTTCAAGATATTCATCACCTCCAAGCTGTGTGACATGGCCATGTCCTGGATAGCTGAAGGGAATGGCGAGCATCTCAGAAAACTCTGATATGAGTGTGACCAGGAAAGTATCAATGGAGAAACCCTGCTTTGGGCCTTTTGCTTACCTATTGTTCTGTTGCCCTGAATGTCAGGAAGGTCTTTGCCTCAGGCCACCCCTTTGTGAAACCTGAAGAAAACAGTTTTCAAAATGACATGAATGGGCATCACCTGTGGCTCTTTGCTTAATTGCTTTAGTAAGGGATGTGTCTGAATCAGTCTCTAGGCCCTCTGTAAGAATGTGGCTTAGATTCTCAGCACCTGAGGGATCAAAAGAAAGATCTCCTGTGTATCCAAAATCAAAATGGCCAAAAAAGCAGTAATTGTGGTTGAACTCTCACCTTCCTCTAAGGATTCTGACACCCATCAATTGAGAATCAGGATCTTTAGGGTCAAATGAGTTCTTCAAAGCCCTGCAGAGGCTAGCCCACAGGTGCTTGAGTTTTCTCATGTCTCCAATTCACATAAAGAATCTAAACCCCAGAGTCCCTAGGCCTCAAATTGGAGAATCAGTGCAGTATTAACAGCAGGCCTATGTGATCACTCAAGGTTCACAGGAAGGGTGTCCAGGCCACCCTGACTTTAGGCAAATGAGGGGCAAGGGTGCTTATTTTGGATACTGTCTTGGGCTGCGCACCTCATGGAAATCATCACCCAGTGCTTATGATGTGTGTATATATGGAAGAAGATGAGGGCCATGTGGAGGTGTTTTGGCTTTAATTGTGGTCATTTGTGTGGCATTTGGAAGAGATGACTGGGTCCACCTTTGATTGAACTCAGGTGTGATTCCCCTTAGAGACTGAGTTCTGGAACTGACCTCAGAGAAGTATTGCCATGAATTGTGTTGGGATTTTAGGAAGCCATGCATGAGAGTCGCCCTTGGAAACTGAGATCTAAGCCCAGGCTGACTTTCCACAGAGCACTGGGAATCTCAGCCAGGATATCACAGAATTTTAATCTGAGCGACTTGGCAGCCATTGTTAGAGAAAAAACACACATGGATCTCACATTGTAGACCTCAAAGGGCCTGGCTTCATGTGCCCTTTTGGCCCCTTTTGGGAAGAATTCCCTGTGAGAGTTCTCCAGAGCTTTCATTGAAATGATCTTCCTCAAATTTTATGGTTCCTGGATGAATGTGAAACCCACAGTGCCTCCAACTTCATTCTTGAAAAATGCCTAGATAAAAACCATGAAATTTTTGAAATTCCCATGACCAGGTGGCACTGGAGAAACTTTGGATGTCCTGTTACTGATCATGAGTGTACCAGACAGTGCCTTGTTTCAGTGGGTTTCTTGAAAATGGTGTAGAACAGAGATTCCAGTAAGTTGGAGCCTGCAGAGTATTGGGCCTATAGCAGTGGTGTGCAGGTGTGTGATAAAACATCTGTGGTGGAGTCATGTGGATCTTACATTGGCTTCAAAATGCTTGTGACTTACATGGTGCAGCCAGCAGACCTTTGTATGTAAAGCCATCTTGTTATATGGAGAGTTTTCAGGGCAATGTTCAGAATCAAGTTGCTATGGTCAAGGAGGCAAACAATGTGGGATAGAAGCCTGGTTGGTGCATTCTCCTGCAGACCCTGATCCACCACAGGTTACAGGAGTCCCTCCAGCACTGTGTCCCAGTTGAACTCCTTGTATGTCGGGAAGCAAATAGAAAACCACTAGTGCAGCAGCAAGAAACACCACAAAAAGTGGAGGATGACCAAATGACTTCACAGTCCACAAAGGGAGACACTTAGCCCCCAGTGGCCATAGTTTACCTACAAAGAGAGAATTCACCACTGCTGTGTCATGTTCATTGGAAAATAAGAAACCATGTCCACCAGGTCAAATAGATGCAGACCCAGCTTTGATTGTCTCACTTAAAAGGAAGCTAAAGCTCCTGACAACAACATATATTTCAAGTGCCCAAACTCAGAGGCAGTTACTAAGAAGTCTTTTCGCTAGCAGAGCTCGATGTTTGTGGAGTGTTTACCCTGTCCCTTACTTTTGGAAACTCATCTACTACCTCCAAGCTTGTGAATTCCTGAACATTTTCCATTCCTGATATGTATTCACAGATTTCTAACTCTTCTCCTCTAATTGTGTCTTACTTTGGGTGAAGGTAATGTTAAGGCATTCTTCTGAATGAGAGTGAGAAGATTTTTGTGTAGCACATATTTGCATACACATTGGATTCATTTTCCTATTTTACTTTCGAAATACTGAATTCCTGACGTGAACACATAACCTACTAGCCTCTGACTACTAATCCTAATATGATGGAGAAAATTAACCAAAACAGAATAGAAACATAAGAAGTTCAGAGGAGGCATGCTGTATAGTTGGACTTGACTTTTGCATTATAAACGGTAGGTGTTATAATTCTGGTCAATTTTTAATTGAAATAGTTCTCCATGTTTTTTTTTCCTTTATTTTTTATTGTTGGTTCTTCAAAAAATTACATAGTTCTTGACATATCATATTTCACACTTTGATTCATTGGGTTATGAAGTTCCATTTTCCCCATATGCAGTTTGCAGCATCCCATCGGTTACACATCCACTGTTTTGCATATTGCTATACTAGTGTCTGTTGTATTCTGCTGCCTTTCCTATCCTCTACAATCTCCCATTGCCTCCCCTCCAATCTTCACTCTCTACCCCATCTACTGGAATTCCTTTCTTCCCCTTGTTTTTTGCCCTTTCCCCTCACTTCCTCTTGTATTTAATTTTTTATAACCATGAGGGTCTCCTTCCATTTCCATGCAATTTCACTTCTCTTTCTTTTTGCCTCCCACCTCTCACCCCTGTATAATGTTAATCTTATTCTCATGCTCCACTTCCCAACTCTGTTCTTACTTACTCTCCTTATATCAAAGAAAACATTTGGCATTTGTTTTTTAGGGTTTGGCTATCTTCACTTAGCATAATCTATTATAATGCCATCCATTTCTCTGCAGATTGTATGATTTTGTCATTTTCTAATGCAGAGTAATACTCCATTGTGTATAAATGCCACCTTTTTTTTTATACATTCATCTTTTGAAGGGCATCGAGTTTGGTTCTACAGTCTTGCTATTGTGAATTGTGCTGCAATAAACATCAATTTATCAGTGTCCCTGTAGCAAGATCTTTTTAGGTCTTTAGGAAATAGACAGAGAAGGGGAATAGCTGGGTCAAATGGTGGTTCCATTCCCAGCTTTCCAAGAAATGTCCATACTGCTTTCCAAATTGGCTGCACCAATTTGCAGTCCCACCAGCAATGTACAGGTGTACACTTTTCCCCACATCCTTGCCAGCACTTGTTGTCATTTGACATCATAATGGCTGCCAATCTTACTGCAGTGAGATTGTATCTTAGGGTGGGTTTGTTTTGCATTTCTCTGACTCCTAGAGATTGTGAGCATTTTTTCATGTACTTATTGACTGATTGTATGTCCTCCTATGAGAAGTGTCTGTTCAGGTCCTTGGCCCATTTGTTGATTGGGATATTTGTTTTCATATTGTCTATTTTTTTTAGTTCTTTGTATACTCTGGATATTAGGGCTGTATCTGAAGTGAGAGGATTAAAGACTTGTTCCCAGGTTGTAGGCTCCCTATTTACCTCTCTATTGTTTCTTTTGCTGAGACAAAACTTTTAAGTTCCATTTGTTGATTCTAGTTATTAACTCTTGTGCAATGGGTGTAATATGGATAAATTTGGACCCTGAAACCACAGTATGTAGATCTTAGCCAACTTTTTCTTCTATCAGATGCCGTGTCTCTGATTTGATATCAAGCTCCTTGATGCATTTCGATATAACTTTTGTGCATGGCGAGAGAAAGGGATTAAGTTTAATTTTGTTGCATATGGATTTCCAGTTTTCCTAGCAACATTTGGTGAAGATGCTATCCTTCCTCCATTGCATGCTTTTAGCCCCTTTATCAAATATAACATAGTTGTAGTTTTGTGGATTGGTTTCTGTGTCCTATATTCTGTACCATTTGTCCACCCGCCGGTTTTGGTACCAGTACCATGCTTTTTTTGTTACTATTGCTCTGTAGTATTGTTTCTAGTCTGGAATGGCTATACCGCCAGATTCACACTTCCTGCTTAGCATTGTTTTTGCTATTCTGGGTCTTTTATTTTTCCATATGAATTTCATGATTGCTTTCTATTTTTCTACACGAAATGCCATTGGGATTTTGATTGGCATTGCATTAAACCTCTAGAGAACTCTTGGTAATATCGCCATTTGAATGATGTTATTTCTGCCTATCCATGAACAGGGTATATTTTTCCATATTCTAAGATCTTCAATTTCTCTCTTTAGGTTTCTGTAGTTTTCATTGTATCAGTCTTTCACCTCTTTTGTTAGGTTGATTCCCAAGTATTTTATTTTTTTGGAGGATATTGTGTATGGCTTGGTTGTCCTCATTTCCATTTCAGAGGATTTTTCGCTGATATATAGGAATGCCTTTGATTTATGCATGCTGATTTTATATCTTGCCACTTTGGTGAATTCATTTATTAGCTCTAATAGATTCTTGGTAGAACCTTTTGTGTCTGCTAGGTATAGAATCATGTCATCAGAAAATAGTGATAATTTAAGTTCTACTTTTCCTATTTTTATGCCTTTAATTTCTTTCATCTGTCTAAATGCTCTGGCCAGTGTTTCGAGAACTATGTTGAACAGAAGTGGTGAGAGAGGGCATCCCTGTCTTGTTCCAGATTTTAGAGGGAATGCCTTCAATTTTTCTCCATTCAGAATGATGCTAGCCTGAGTCTTAGCATTGATTGCTTTTACAATATTGAGGTATGTTCCTGTTATCCTTAGTTTTTCTAGGGTTTTGAACATAAAGGGATGCTGTACTTTGTCGAATGCTTTTTCTGCATCTATCGGGATGATCATATGGTTCATATTTTTAAGTCTATTGATGTGGGGAGTAACATTTATTAATTTCTGTATATTGAACCAGCCTTGCATCCCAGGGATGAATCCTGCTTGATCATGGTGCACATTTTTTTTTTTGAGCTGTCTATGTTCTTTTCAAGTTGAAATACTTTGTTTTCATTGATTGATGTTTTATCTTCTAAGTGTTCTTCTCTGCTGGTAGTATTCTCAATTGAGTTTTCACGTTGGTTTATTGCTTCCTGCATTTCTTGGATTTCTGTTTTTTTTTTGTTGTTTGTTTTATAACCTCATCTCCCTGTATAGTTGATCTTCTGCTTCTTTTATTTGTTTATGTAATTCATTGTCGAAGTGATCTTTCATTGTCTGATTTTGCTCTCTAATGTCTTCCCTGAGACTCCAGATTATCTGAAGCATGTATATCCTGAATTCTTTATCTGACATTCCATCTGCTGAAGATATTACCTCTTCTAACGTAGACTTTAACTGCATTGCTTGTGGTCCTTTCTTTCCATGTCTTTTCATGCTGTCCACGTTTCTTTCTGCTTGGTGAAACTGTTGTGTTATTGAATTTTTCCCCTATATATTTATATTGCTTTTGTATAGTTGCAAAGTCTCCCTCGCAGGCACGGGCGGCGGCTCTGCCCCTCCTACATTTGGGGCAATGTGCCTACCATACCAGCAGGACGCTGGGCCTGTTCTGCTGGTCGAAAGCAGGTCTGCCTACCTTGAAGGCGTGAGCGGCAGCTCTGCCCCTTCTGCGGGCGCTGGGCCTGTTCTGCCACTGGGTCGCAGATCGGCCTACCTTGCAGGCGGGGGCGGCAGTTCTGACCATCCGCGGGCCACTGAGCCTCATCTGTCTGTCGTTTGCAGGTCCCTCTACTTTGCAGGCGTGGATGGCGGCTCTGCCCCTCCCCCAACTGGGAAGATGTGTCTACCATGCTGGCGGGCCATAGGCCTGGTCTGTTGGTGGTCGCAGGTCCACCTACCATGCAGGCACGGGGGGCGTCTCTGACCCTCCGCAGATTGCTGGGCCTCTTCTGCCTGTGGGTCACAGGTCCGCCTACCTTGCCAGCGGGCGGCGCCTGTGCCCCTCCCGAAACCAAGGCGATGGGTTTTCCAAGCTGGCGGGTTTCTGGACTTGTTCTGCCCATGGGTCGCAGGTCCACCTACCTTGCAGGAGCAATTGGCGGCTCTGCCCCTCCCCCTCTCAATGTGTTTTTAAAGTTAACAAATATGTGAATTCCTGTCTCCCTTTTTCTGTAGCCTATTCAATACATGTATTTTTATATGCACATATAGAATGCTACCTGGTATCACACCTACATTTTTGTGAGGTGGCTGCATCGGCAAATACAAATTATGAGAAGAGAGCATTCCTCCTAAATGCTGTAGGAACTGAATATTCAACCTATGGGTCAGCTTCCTAGTAGAACAAAATTGTACATAAATCCATGTTCTGTAAAATATATATTTTTGCATCTGTGGATTATATACATTTCATGATGAATTTCAAATGGCGCATATATTGCTACATTTTAATGTCTGTGTGTGTGTTTTGTGTGTATATATATATATATATATATATATATATATATATATATATAGTCTCCAGATTTTTCAAAATATGAAATATATGTTTCTTAAATACACTTCTAAAATTCATTCATGTTCATGTAGGTGGATTTATATTCAAATTTTCACAAGATTATTCTCAGAAATATTCATCCACCTGAAAAACATATTTGTTTCCTAGTACTGAAAACTATCTTCAGTGATTCGTGCATTGAAATCCTAATATTTCTTCAGTAACTGACCCAGTTTAACATCAATGCATGTAGATTCCTATGGGACATGATGTGTATTTTGACGGTCATTTTTATTCAACACTGGTACATTACTATTTCTTAAGTTTATGCACATCATAGGACATATATTTCATCCACAATTTCACAAATTTATAGGCATTTGTATCACTTTCAATCACTTCCTGCTTCAGAAAACATGTATTCATCCAGGTTTCGTCTTTTCATGAGACTTCTTTCCAAACACATTATTTTCGATTTCCATAATAAATTTGAAGCAAAGCTCACACACTCTTCATGACAAACCATAATCCTCATATTGCCATTAGATGTATAATGGGTTGAAATGAATTATTGTATATTAATATAAGATTTCTTATATATTTTCACATTTCAATTCAATCCATTATTTCAAGTTGGAACCAGTTATATTATTTATTCACAGAATGGCCTATTCATGCATTTTCTTTGTATTCATGGACACAGGGTACACCTTTTTGTACCCCCAATACAAAATTATACGTCTTCAAAATATTGCTCCCAGAAATGGTGGATGAAATACTCATGTCACCTGATCTACATACACATTTAATAACAGTAATATTCTGGACACCAAATGCAAAGCTCACACTTATGATTATACCAAAGCCTAAATAGAAAGTGAACATGGATTACTAAGAACATCCATGTCCAGGTTGCCTAACGCTATCAAATGTCAATCCTATTGGTGACTACATATTTGTTTCTTCCTAAGACATTCAGTCTCTAACCGAAACCCTATTGCTAAAGAACTTTTGGTCCAAATCCTATACTCAGAGAGTTTCTTGGGACTGCCGGCTTTTGCAGGTAATGGATTTCTGGGTTCACATCTCTGGCTGCCCGTTTATACCCACTGATAAAGGGGGATGCCCACTTCAAATGGACCCCTGAGCACCAACAAGCTTTTGATAATGTGAAAAAAAGGCGCTGCTATCTGCTCCGGCCTTAGCACTCCTAGATGTAGTAAAACCCTTCATTCTCTACATAGAAGAAAAGAAAGGAATAGCACGGGTAATGCTCACTCAGAATTTGTGACCTTGGAAAAGGTCGGTAGCATTCTAATTAAATAAACTGGACCCAGTGGCTAACGGGTGGCGCCATTGCTTAAGAGCTATTGCAGCGGCAGCCCTTCTAATAAAAGATGCTCATGAATGAACGTTGGGACAGAAGCTCACCATTATAGCCCCCCATGCCCTGGAGAGCATCATCTGTCAGCCTCCAGAGAGGTGGCTATCAAACTCCAGAATTAAACACTACAAGAGCCTCTTGCTTGACAAAGACAGAATAACGCTGGGACCCCCTGCTCCACTCAACCCAGCTACACTGCTTCCAGAAGTATCATCAGGACCCGTCGCTCATGAGTGTCATCACATACTGGCAGAGGAAACCAGTATACGATGAGACTTGAAGGATTAGCCACTGCATAGCCCTGAAGTCGAATGGTTTACGGATGGCAGCAGCTTCCTCCAAGACGGTAAGCAGCGGGCTGGAGCAGCAGTAGTTAGCAAAACTAATGTCATCTGGTCCTTTGGTCTCCCAGAAGGGACATCAGTACAAAAAGCAGAACTGATTGCCCTTATGAAAGCATTGGTACTAGCAACAGGCAAAAAGGCCACCATATACACTGATAGCCACTATGCATTTGCCACTGCTCATGTGTACAGGGCTATTTGCCAGCAAAAGGGGGCTATTAACCTCTTCTGGGAAAGAAATAAAGAACAAAGATGAGATCCTCCACCTTCTCTCAGCAGTGCAGGGCCCTAAGGAACTAGCTATAGGGCACTGTCCAGGGAATCAGAAGGGAAATGACCCCATGGCGGTTGGAAAGAGAAGGACAGATGAGGAAGCTTAATTGGCAGACCTAAACGGAGTGACTCTGTTAACTTTTTTCACACCGGGGGGAACAACAATCAGGAGACTTGGCATCCCCAGAACATTCAGGCAACATATCATCTGAGGAGACAGATACAGAACTCTGGGGCCCTACAGAGCCAAGTTTACAATTTCAAAAAGCCCACCTTTATGTCGAAGACTTACACCAGCTCACCCACTTAGGCTCAAAGAGGTTATAGGCACTCTCAAAGGACCGAAGAAAGGACTTATTATTGACTGACTCACAGAGGAAAGAAATAGCTGAGCAGGTGACTAGAGCTTGTCAAGTCTGCCGATTAGGTAATACTTACCCATCCGAGCTTCCTGCAGGGAAGCACTTACGAGGAACCAGACCAGGACAATTCTGGGAAGTGAACCTTACTGAAATTAAGCCAGCAAGGTATGGACTTAAATATCTCCTAGTCTTTGTAGATACTTTTTTCAGGATGGGTCGAAACCTTCCCCATGAATAGAGAAACGGCTCAGATGGTGGTCAAAAAGATGCTAGAAGACATTTTCCAAAGTTCAGCCTGCCTAAGGTAATAGGGTCTGACAACAGACCGGCATTCATGGCGCTGGTAAGTCAGGGATTCGCCAGGACCCTGGGGATTAATTGGAAGTTACATTGTGCTTATAGACCCCAGAGCAGAGAACAGGTAGAAAGGATGAATAGAACCATCAAAGAGACCTTAAAGAAATTAAGCCTGGAGACCGGCATAAAAAATTGGACTATGCTCCTACCTTATGCACTGTTTCATGCAAGAAATACCCCCTCTGCCTCTTTGTGTAACCTCACCCCTTATGAAATTTTCTGTGGTGCCCCTCCACCAGTAAGGGACCTAACACCAACTCTGAGACTTAATGATTCCTTTCACACCCCCTTGCTTGACAGACTTAAAGCCCTTGAACAAACCCAGCACCCAGCGATACCTGTGGAAACAGTTGGCCATTGCTTATCAGCCTGGAGACAAGGCAACTCCACATGGATATCAAGTGGGAGACTTTGTCTATGTGAGCTGGCATCAGGTGTCATCCCTGGAACCCCGCTGGAAAGGACCATACCAGGTGCTTCTTATAAAACCTACAGTGGTGAAAGTGGATGGGATCACTTCCTGGATACATGCCTCACATCTCAAGCCTGCACCCTATCCAGACTCCGGCTGGAAACTGGAACAGACTGGTAACCCTCTTAAGTTGCATGTCTGTCGTGTGGGAAGGGCTATGTATTCTTCCCTTGACCACCAGCAGTCCTAATCCCCATCAGCCTGTTCAGCAACAATGGCAAGTTATAAATCCTACTGGAAAGTATTGTGGTCTATTTCACATACAGCCCCCTTATGGACTTGGTGGCCATCTCTCCTCCTGGACATTTGTCAGCTTGCCATAGGCCTCTCTGATGGGATCTCCCTGACATAGAGGACTCCACTTAGATCCCACTCAAACCCAAAACCAGGGCAACATAGACCACCTTACCCCATGAATTATGGATGTCATCTTTCCAAGCTCAGGAGTAAACTAGCCAGTCTTGATTTTTATGTGTGCCCAGCTGATTTCCAAAGTCGCAAACAGGCCCAAACCTTGGAGGACCCAGTGACTTTTATTGTTGATTTTGGGGTTGTGAACAAACGGGAGCTGCATGGTGGAACTCAAACTCCCCAGACAGTATGATTCAGGTAGGACCAAATGACACCTGGATTGATCCCAAGAAATGTGCCGCTAGCCAAGTGGTGTCAAAAAGTCGCTGTGGAAAGAATAGTCTATGTTACACCCTCAATATAACTTTCACTTCCAAAGGAAGGGGCTACCTCAGAACAACATGGCCTAAGGGAAATACTTGGGGAATGTGATTCTATATTTATGGTCCTGGTTATGACTTTGGTCTCTGGTTCACCATCCGGCTTAAAAAGATAGAAAATCCCACAGCAATAGCGCTCAATCCCCTCAGGCCAGTAATTAAGCCTCCTGCATCTCACATGCCTAGATCTACCAGAACCCCTCTACCATCTCATACTTCCTGGTTTCTGTCTTTGCCTACTTCCCCCGTCCAGAATACAGCTGACTCCCCCCCCCCCGGGAACTAATTAAAGAAACCTTTATGGAACTGAACTCCACACAGTCAGAATTCTTTGCATTTCAGCCCAGGTATTGGACAGTTCTGTAAATTATTGTGTAATGGTGCAGATACTCCCCAGGGTGCTCTATGATGATTCAGAATCATTTGAAGGTCTACTAGCGGGACAAACAACCTGATTTTGCCGGGAGCCAGTGTCCCTTACTCTAGCCATCCCATTGGGGATAGGAGCTGCTGCAGGAGTGGGTACGGAAACAGCTGCTATGATCTGTGGGTCACAACAAATGGCCCGATTAGAAACAGCAATAGATCAAGATTTGAAGGCGTTAGAGACATCATTCACAGTTTTGTAGGAGTCCTTAACCTCTCTCTCTGTAGTTGTTTTACAGAACAGGCGAGGATTAGACCTCCTCTTCATGAGGGAGGGGGTCTCTGTGCTTTACTGAGAGGAGAATGTTGTTTTTATGCTGACCATAATGGAGTTGTAAAAGAATCCATGAGTAAATTGAGCAAATGCCTTGAAAAGCGCCAGAGAGAAAGGAAGATTCAACAAGGGTGGTTTGAGTCATGGTTTACCCAGTCCCCCTGGTTAACTGAACTTCTATCAGACTTAGCTGGACCCCTGATCATCTTTACGGTGTTGCTAACTATGGGACCTTGTTTGCTAAACTGCATAGTTTTCTTTCTCCAGGTTCAGATTGGCCAGAAAAAAAAACTCATGGTAATCAGACAGAAATACGCTCCACTGGCAGAAATAAAATGTGAGAAACCGCAATAATTATGATTCATTACTTTTAAGATTAAAAGTAGTCAGAAAAAGGAGTGGAAAATGAAAGAATAAAAGAAATTGAAATTGAAACTTAAAGAACCAGGTTTTGTAAAGTTTCCAAGCTGCACTCAGAACCTGAAATTCCTGTGGCAGTTAAGACAATTCCCAGAACTGCCCATTAGATGTGTGTTGAAATCTTCCCTGACCACCTAGTTATTTAACAACCTCTTCCCAAAAACCGTGCAGCTCACCACATATACATCTCAGGGCTTCAACCAATCAGTTTAAATGTATACCCTTTCTCAGGGCTGACCAATCACCCGCTGCCCGACCTGTTCCCGCCAATGAATGTGCTAATCATGTTTTTGAGTTGTTATTTGAAGAACAGGGAAATTGTTGGTCTTACAATACAGAAATTTAGGCGATCCTCCACCTTCTTAGAACCTCAAAGTTCCATGCAGAAATCATCCCTGAAGAAGGTGTAGGCACCTATGAAGGATGTGAGAGAGCAAAAGTCAACTTCCATGTCAAACAACCTGGTCAGGATGAAGGGATGTGTCTGAATCAGCCTCTTTCTTCTTAATGTAGATTAAATGGACCAAACCAGGACTGTACAGAGAGCTGTTCCCGGGTGCCTGTGGTTGATATACCATTCTAACTTGTGTAAGAGTCACAGGAAGTAGGGACAGACTCCATCTCATGGGACCCTTGGAAGCAACTGTTAGGACCAAGTGTTTGCCAAGGCAGTGACCTCATTCAGTTCCTGAAGGAAGTGACCTACCACACTTCCTTGGTGATGGAACTCTCTGAACTAGGGATCCAGGAACCCAGGCACCCAGAGCAGTCCCAGTCCCAGTCCCAGTTGTCTCAATTGTTTGGATTTACCAAGGACAGAGTCAGTCTTTCGTGGTACCTACTTACGTGATGATGGCCAAATGTCAGGAGAGGTCTGAATAGGGGCCATTTCTGAGAAAGCAGGGAGTGGCTCAACCATGGCTCCTGACAACTTCAAAGAGTTGTCAAAGAAGACCAAATCTGAGACAGAACAGGCCATTTCGGGGAACATAGTATGGCGCACCAGTCAGAGGACACTGAGGATAGTCACAGACATATTTGGGGGAAAGAGGTGCCGTTGTGGGTGTCCCTGTGAGTTTGTGGTTTAGTCTCATGTTCTGAGAATAAGGTGGTTTGTTTGTTTGGAGTGGAATGTTTCTAGAAATTTGTTTAACAACATGAGTGTTTCTATGTCTGTGTATCCCACTGTATCCATGGTTGTAGACATTTGAAAAGTGAACACATCAATGGTTGTGTCCAGTCTAGTAGAAAGCTTCCCAGCATTCATCCTGCCCAATTTAAGAATGGAGAGTGGCTTGCCTTATGGATGGGCAACACCTACTAACTTCTTAAGTTCCTCTTTTTTTCCTGAATACTGGCCACTCTCCATAATAGCCTCATGGTTTTGTTTCCAAGATATATACCACCTCCAAGCTCTGTGACATGGTCATGTACTTGATAGCTGAAGGGAATGGGAGCATCTCAGAATACTCAGAATTCTGTGTGGCCAGTAAAGTCTCAGTGGAGAAACACTGCTTTGGGCCTTTTGCTTACCTATTGTTCTGATGTCCTGAATGTCAGGAAAGTCTTTGCCTAAGGCCACCCCTTTGTGAAGCCTGAAGAAAACAGTTTTTAAATGGAAATGAATGGGCATCACCTGTGGCTCTTTGCTTAACTGCTTTGGAAAGGGATGTGGCTGAATCAGCCTCTTGGTCCTGTGTGAGGCAGTGGCTTACATTGTCAGCACCTGATGGATCTAAAGAAAGTTTCCAAGTGTGCATTCAAAACCAAAATGGCCAAAAGAGCAGTCATGTGGATGAAGTCTTTCGCCATCCTTTGTAACCTTCCTGACCTCCATCAAGTGAGAATAGGGATCCTTTGGGTCAAATGAGTTCTTCAAAGCCCTGCAGAGGCTAGCCGATAGGTGCTTGGTTTTTCTCATGACACCAATTCTCATAAAGAATCTATACCAGACAGTCAGTAGGCCTCAAATTGGAGAAGTGGAGCAGTTATAGAGCAGGCCTAATTGATCACTCTTTGTTCAGAGGAAGGGTGTCCAGGCCACCCTGACTTTAGGCAAATGAGGTGCAAGTGTGCTTATTTTGCACAGTGTCTTGGGCTACACCCCTCATGGAAACCTCCAGCCAGAGGTTATGATGAGTGTATATGTGGAAGAAGATGAGGGCCATGTGGGAGTGTTTTGGTTTTAATTGTGGTCAGTTGTGTGGTGGTTGGAAAAGATTCCTGGGTCCACCTGGGCTTGAACTCTGGTGTGATTCCCCTTAGAGACAGAGTAATGGAACTTACCTCAGAGAAGTATTGCCATGAATTGTGTTGGGATTTTAGGTGGCCATGGATGAGAGTCACCCTTGGAAACTGAGATCTAAGAAAAGGGTGGCTTTCCAAAGAGCACTGTAAAACTCAGCCTGGTTATCACATGATTTTATTCTGAAATATTTGGCAGCCATAGTTGAGGGTCAAAACATACATGGACCTCACATTGGAGACCTCAATGGGCCTGGCTTCATGTGTCCTTTTGGCCCCTCTTTGGGAAGCCTTGCCTCTGAGAGTTCACCAGAGCTTTCCTTGAAATGTGCTTCCTCAAAATTTAATGGTTCCTGAATGCATTAATACCCACAGTTTCTCCAACTTCATCCTTGAAAAATGGCTGGATAAATACCATGAAATTTTTGAAATTCCCATGACCAGGTGGCCCTGGAGAATCTTTGGATGTCCTGTTGCTGATCATGAGTATACCAGAGAATTCCTTGATTTACTGGGTTTCATGAAAATGGTGTAGAACAGAGATACCAGTATGTTGGAGCCTGCTGTGTAGTGGACCCAGAGCTGTGGTGTGCAGGTGTGTGATAAAACATCTCTGGTCGGGCCATGTGGATCTGCCATTGACTTCCAAATGGCTTGTGGCTGACATGGTGCAGACAGAAATCACGTATATGTCTGAAACCTCTCCATAAAAGGCATCTTGTTATATGGAGGATGTTTAAGGGCAATGTCCAGAATCAGGTTGCTATGATCAAGGGGGCAAGCTATGTGGGATAGAAGCCTGGTTGGTGCATTCTCCTACAGACCCTGACCCACCACACGTGACAGGAGTCCCTCCAGCACTGTGTCCCAGTTGAAATCCTTGTATTTTGTGAAGCAAACACCAAACTCCCAGTGCAGCAGGAAGAAACACCATGAAAAGTGGAAGATGACCAAATGGCTTCACAGTTCACATGCGGAGACACTTGGCTTTCAGTGGCCACAGTTTACATACAATAGAGAAGTGGGCACTGCTGCCTCATGTTCTTTGGAAAAGAAGAAACAATGTCCTCCAGGTCACATAGATGCAGACCCTGCTTTGATGCTCTCATTAGAATGGAAGCTAAAGCTCCTGTCAACAACATATATGTCAAGTGCCCAACCTTAGAGGCAGTTTCTCAAGTAGTCTTTAGGCTGGCAGAGTTCCATGTTTGTGGAGTGTTTACCTTTTAGACCAGGATGCAAGAAAAGACCACTGACTCCAATTAAAATCAAATTAAAGCAAACTTATTATTTCCACCACCCGGGATGCCTCTCCCTCCCAAAACGGCGGGAACAAGAGAGCAACCCCACCTTTTCTACAGCCCGGCTTTATAGCCCAGAATGTTATACAAAAGAGTGGTTACAGATAACAGAACTCTGACAAGCATCACACTAATGATAGATTACAATTTTTTTTTTTCTGGCCCCAACATCAGAATTTATGAGGACCATTAGAGCCTCAGAGAGTGTCATCTGGCCAGGGAAGGCCAGTATTTATGAGGTGTCAATAAAGTTTCAGAGAGGGCTGTTATCTGGTCAGAGAGCCAGGCATGGGTGAGTTCAAGGCACGGGCAAGCATTCCAAGCAGGTTCAGAATTTGCTGTAATTTATAGTTAAGCCAAAATTATCTTTACATGGCTTTGTGGCAAGATGGCTCCCAATTTTAATCGAAGATCAGGTTGGGTCTATCATTCCCTCATTTTCTAATATGTCCCTTTCAAATATTTGATAGGGTAGGGGAAGAGCATTGAGGGAAATTTAATCCCTCAGGTAACAGTCTCCCTATTTTTTGAACTCACCCAAAACCGGTCTCCCTGATTTTACCTGACTTAATTAATTACTTATATTGGTAGTCTATTTAATTTTGGCTCTATTGTTGTCAGAAGAGAGGCGTCACTCATTTTGGCTTTTTCTGAGCTAAGAGTGGGTGACGTGATGGGGCACGGCCTGAGAGACATGAGTTGCCTTTTAGAAGTCAGTTCGGTATGAAGTCTGTTTGGGGAAGTACAGGTTGTAACGTCATCTGGTGACGGGTTCTTCAATGAGAGAAACAAAATACATGAGTACTGAATAAATGTTGCAGCAGCTGGAACATGTCACTGTATAGAAGTTCCCTCACCAGTCTTAAATATTCCCAGTTATCAGGACTGTCAACTTAATATTTAACATTTAGGGTTACAGTTGTCCCTCCCCATAAGATACAGTTTAATAATTTAATATCATCTGATCTTGCCAAATCCTTTTACTAGTATGACCTCTGTGTCTAATAGAGAAACCCTTAATTCTGTTACTCAAGGCTGGATAATTGTACTAGCAAACACCAAGGTTACCTGTGTAGGTTAGGAATATCTGTCAGCCTTAAACTAAAAACTTCTGCCTCTGGCAGATCCTCTTGATAGTCTCTTTTTATAGTTATGAGGCATTCCTGTCTGAGAACCCTTCTTTGTAGCCTCCAGTCTTATTTATTTTGGGAGGCTAACATAAAGTGTATACCTTAAAATATTATTATTACTATTATTATTTAAAATGCCCAGGAATGGCTGTACTTTGGTTTTAACTGTCTTTGATAAATGTTTAAGATGAAGCATGCAAACTGACTTTTGTTTCTATCTGTTGTGAACAGTCAGCTGATCTTTTACAGGAGTCATTCCTGGGAAAACTTGAGAGCAGCTTCTCAGTTCTGCTAGTGCCATTTTCGCTAGGTGTGTCCAGGTCTTGCTTGACCATGTGGCTTCCCTCGGAAGCATCAGGGATGTTTCCCTTCTCTGATGACTGTCTTCTTCATAGAAAGTGCACTTATTGGCTTTCTGTTCTCCAGTGGTCTTATTAATCTCCTTAATCAGGAGGTTATGTGGCTCAGAGTTGCAAAGCTCTTTAGAGAAGTCCCTTGTTCCTTGGATACAGACTGACTCAGAGGGCAAGAGCCAAATATTGGTTTTCTTCGCCTTTTTCATTTAACTTTAATTTTAAATCCTAATCTTAAACACCCAGCAAATAAATTTTAGCAGCCTTATATTAAGAGCACTAGGCTTTAATGTCTATAATTTAAAATTATTTATCTTTTTATGAATTGGGATCTGTATTTTTTCTGTCTGTCTTGTAGGTGATGATTTATTATCTTAAATTAACCCATGTTGTGTTCTTAAAGCAACACTTCTGTAAAACACCAACAGGGAATCATTAGATCACTTATAATGAAATTAAAAAAATAAAATTAACAAGAGTAATATACTTAGTTCGTGTAATAGCTACCCTGAATTTTTTGGTTGAGTTATACATTATATCCCCTGTTTGAGATCCTAGTGTTCTTGACAGAAAAAAACAAAACAAAACAACTTTTGAACATAACTTTAAATGAAATAACATCTGACCTACTACTTTTATTCTCACATGTAGTAAGTTGGGACACAGAACCTTATCTTAAGTAAGGCAGGGCTCTTTATAAATTTTAAGTGTTTTAGTTCCAAAAATGATCTTTGTTTTTTAAATATCATTTTACAAAGTTTACATTAATTGTTTGAGGTCACATGAACATTAGCTAACACCATATGATATAACATTTAAAACATGAATTAAAGAAAGGCTGAAAGTTTTAACCTTTACATAGATTAGGCTCTCATTAACATAAAAATACATTTAAATTGTTCCACAATGTAAAAAGTAACATAAAAGTTAACATATCTTATTGATAACAGGTAAATAAATCCCCAATATATATATTTTTTTACCATACAACTTCAGAGCACCAGCTTGATATAATGCTCTTTTAAATTTTCTACCTTAAAGAATTGTATTCCTGGAAGATATGAGCACATTAATAGCATCACAATTGCACTGATGTTTCTACATTAACCAAGTTTAGCTTTTAAACAAAATGGCTGTACAGTGCTCTAAAATAACAGATCTTATTTAATCAGTAATTTAATTTTTATGGTTGCTTGCTCTAGAAAAATAAAACTTAATAAACACAATGTTATGGGTAAACTTATGTTTTAAGAAATTTTTGTCTTTTTAACACATGACTGATTTTTACAATCTTACACATACTTTAGAACAAACTTATACAGACCTTAGTATATCAATCAGATATCAAACAAAAGTACTCATGAATGAGTAAACCCATATCAAATTTACTTTACTTATTTATCAAAATATTATACAAAAGAATTGAACAGTGTTGACCATTTTTTTGTTGAAGGAAAAGTCCTAGAACCAAGGCATATTAGACCTTTTGTCGACATTAATATTTTATTAGATTTTTGTACACCTAGAAAAACTTGTAAGCTTAAATTTAAAGACATTTATTTTTATCAGTTTATCCAATTTAAAGTGAACCATTTAAATCACGTGAATTAAAAATCTTTGGATCCACTTTTTAAAGTTTGTTTTTGTGAGTGCTCCTTTTTTTAAGAGTGCTCCTTATATATGTTAATTCGTATATAATATATATGATATACGGACATATGTATATATAGACATACAACACATAACAAAAGGGTGCACACAAAATAATAGTAAAGGCCTTGTAGCTTTTTGCAGGTGAAATCTCCATTGGAATGTTTCAAAAACTCCATTGTTTGTGAAAGATAGAACTGATCAGAAAAATATTAACCTAGGTCTGTAGGATCAAAATCATGAGCTCAAAAAAGAAAATACAGAATCTAAGGAAAAAAATAAGAGTCCTAGAAGAAATGACTGGGCAGTTATTAGTAAATATCATACAATGTAATTTTTTCTCCCCCCCCCAGGCCTCTGATCAGTCTCCTACTGAGCTTGCAGGCTTCTTTCATTTGCATTTCAACATTAGTCCTGGCTGAGGTCTAAAAGAAGCAGGGAAAAACTGATGTTCTGAGCAGACACCTCAGGCCTAAGGCATTTTAACCATAATTTTCAGGTTTGGATGTTGAAAATTATGATACAATTTTAAGATACAATTCACAAAATTTTATATCTTTACATCTTGTTTTGTCAACAGATACCATACTATGATTTACTACCCTTGTCCAAATTAATGCACTCATACACACTGTGACATTTTCCCAGTCTACCCAATTCAAAACTGGTGAAAAATAAGACCGAATGTTTGGGACGTTACTTGCCAACTTGGAAGTAGAGTTCTTTAGTATTCCATCCTAAGTATTTAAGTTCTCTGGCATGAATTATCTGAAATCATAAACTAAACAATTATCTAAACCCGACTTTTAACTGCAAGATTGTGCAATGCTTCAAAAACCCATTCAGATACCAGATTGTTACAATAAAACGTCATCATTTAGACACACATTGAGCTAAGATCATTCCCGAGAAACAATTTATAATATCAACACATTATTGCACATGTCTTAAAGGGCCAGAAACAAAGACACAAGAAAGATAGAAAGGAGTTCCGGACTATGGCTGACAGACAGAAGCCTTTAAAACACAGCAGATAAGAGAAAAATCTCCTACACCTGTAGCACGATAGATGTCTCCACAAGGGGATCAGATGTTTTCACAGAGGGGCAACCTGAAATGCAATATCAAGGATCTCCATGGTGACTTTACTGCATTTAGTGTCCCCTTTTTCTTTTTCTCTTTTTTTTAATAAGACAGAGGTGGCATAATCCTTACAGTGCAGGGAAGGAAGGAGGGAATTCCCTGAAGTAACAGGGCTTTGGCAACTGCTGGGAGTCCCTCAGTCCCTCCTTTTACTTACAGGATTACCTCCTGTGGTTCGGTTCCACCCCAAGCACGCTCTGTCTCCATACATTTCAGTAGTCAGCTCTCAAAAAGTCCCGGGGTCGGGGGGAGGGTATCAAAATTTGTAAGTTAAATTTTGGTTCCTGATGTTGAAGCTAATTAATACCAATTTAATAATGAGGACAGGGTTTGAGAAAAGGAAAAAGGGAGGTTTACTGCTTTGCTTACAAAGGAGAAACACAGGGGACTCTGCCCAAAGGTTGTGACTCTCTTGATCTGGAGGGACAAGAGGTTTTAAAGGAGTTTCACTTTTTAACCTAAGAGATACTCAGTTCTTAGGTCACCAACAGGCATTGCCCTCTGTAGTGGGTGTGCTTCAGGCAGCCAGCTAGGGGCTTCTCTCATCCTGCTTAACAAAGGGTGGGGGGTAAAGTTCATCACAGTTTCTTAAAACACAGTCCAAATGGGTGTCAGGCTTACTTGCTTTATTACCCATTTTCACGTCCAATATCCTTAAGTTCTTACCACAGAAATCACACAACAAAACGCACAAAAACAAACAAACCAAAAACATACAGAACACAGAAAAAAACACAAAGAAACAGAAAAACGGCGAAGAAACAGAAAAACAGAGGAGCAATGCAACGTCTTGCTAAAGCTCCAGGGAAGGAGCTCCTGTGTGCCTGTTGGCACCTCTGTACCTTTTCAGAGGAATTTCCTACAGAACAGAACAGAGGACAGAATGATTCTTATTACTGTCCCGGACAGGAGTATATGTGACCCTTCCCAGGCCACCTCTCTGTCATCAAAAGAGATCTCCCTTAACCAGATATCAGTTGTTATAAAGGCGCCACTTACCTATGGAGGCCTCCTTCACCAGGTGCTTGCTAATAGTTTTAGTGCGATGGATCACTGCAGTGCTCCCCGGACTGAAGGCTCACTTCAAGGCCTTGGAACTTGGCTCTCCAGCCCGGAGCCCTGAAGGAAAGGCCAGCTGCAGAATTTCCAGCAGTCTGGTCTTGTGATCTGGTCGAGTCATCTCACTGGGAAACTCCAAAATGGTAGACCAGGACTCGAGAAAAGACCACTGAGTCCAATTAAAATCAAATTAAGGCAAGCTTATTATTTCAACCGGTTGGGCTGCCTCTTCCTCTTAAAACAGCGGGAACAAGTCAGCATCCCCACCTTTCCTACAGCCCAGCTTTATAGCCCAGAAAGTTACCCAAAAGGGGAGTTACAGAAAACAGAACTTTGACAAGCATCACAGTAATTGTAGTATACATTTTTTTTTGCTGGTCCCAGCATCAGAAATTATGAGGACCATTAGAGCCTCAGAGAGGGTCGTTGTCTGGCCAGGGAAGGCCAATATTTATGAGGTGTCACTAAAGTTTCAGAGAGGGGTGCAATCTGGTCGGAAAGCCAGACATGGGTGAGTTCAAGGCATGGGCAGGAATTCCAAGTAGGTTCAGAATTTGCAGTTATTTATAGTAAAGAAAAAATTATTTTTTCATGGCTTTGTGGCAAGATGACTCCCAATTTTAATGAAAGATCAGGTTGGGAGATCAACACTGTCCTTTACTTTTGGAAACTCCTCTACCACATCCAAGTTTGTGAACTCCTGAGCATTTTCAATTCCAGATATGTATTCACAGAACTTTTAACTCTACTCTTCTAATTGTGTCTTACTTGGGGCGAAGGTAATGTCAAGGCATTGTTCTGGATGAGAGTGGGAAGATTATTGTATACCACATATTTGCATACTCATTGGATTCATTTTCCAATTTTCCATTCAAAATACTATATCTCTGACAATAACCCATACCCTAATAGACTCTAACTACTAATACTAATATGATGGAGAAAAATAACCAAAACAGAATTGAAATGCAAGCAGTTCAGAGAAGGCATGGTGTATATTGGACTTGCCTTTT
Organism: Callospermophilus lateralis; assembly: GCF_048772815.1. NCBI lineage: Eukaryota > Metazoa > Chordata > Mammalia > Rodentia > Sciuridae > Callospermophilus > Callospermophilus lateralis. Next base: position 1,081,072 of record NW_027513145.1, read on the forward strand.
GCAAGATAAATGATAGGTGTTATAAATCTAGCCAAATTTTAATTGAAATAGTTCTCCATGTGTTTTTAAAGTTAAAAAATATGTGTATTCCTGTCTCCCTTTCTCTGTAGCCTATTCAGCACATGTATTTTTATATGCACATAAAGAATCTTACCTGATACACGTACATTTTTGTGAGGTGCCTGACTTGGCAGTTATAAATTGTGAGAAGATATCACTCCTCCTAAAAGCTATTGGAACTGAAATTTCAAGCTATAGGTGAGCTTCCTAGTAGAACAACATTATACATAAATCCATGTTCAGTAAAATGAATGTTTTTGGATCTGTGGATGATATATATTTCATGGTGAATTTCGTTTGGCATATATATTGCTACGTTTATTGTCTGTGGTTGTTTGTGTGTGTGTGTGTGTGTGTGTGTGTGTGTGTGTGTGTGTGTTTGTGTATATATATATACTCTCCAGATTTTTCAAAATATGAAATATATGTGTATTATATACACTCCCTACATTTATTCATGTTCATGTATGTGGATTAATAATCAACTTTTCACAAGATTATTCTCAGAAATATTCATCCATCTGAAATATATATTTGTTTCCTATTACTGAAAACTAACTTCAGTGAAAGGTGCATACAAATCCTAATATTTCTACAGTTACTGACCCAGTTTAATATCAATGCAAGTAGATTCCTATGGGACATGATGTGTATTTTGACGTTCATTTTTATTCAACACTGGTACCTTACTATTTCTTCAGTTTATGCACATCATAGGATATATATTTCATTCACTACTTAGCAAATTTATAGGCATTTGTTTCACTTTCAATCACTTTCTTCTCCAGAACACATGTATTTCTCTATGTTTCTTGACTGGTCTTTTAATGAGACTTCTTTCCAAAAACATTATTTTCGATTTCCATAATCATTTTGAAACAAATCTCACACACCCTTCATGATAAACCATAACCCTAAGATGACCATTAGATATATCACTGGTTGCAATGAATGATTGTATATCAATATAACAATTCTTATATATTTTCAGATATCTACTCAATCCCTTATTTAAAGTGGATCCAGTTATATTGTTTATTCACAGTATGGTCTATTCATGCATTATCTCTGTATTCATAGACACAGGTTATGCCTATTTGTACCCCTATACTAATTTATACATCTTCAAAATATTGCGCCCAGAAATGGTGGAAGAAATACTCATGTCACCAGATCTACATATACATATTATCACAGAAATATTCTGGACACAAAAAGCAAAGGTCACATGTACAATTGTATCAAAGCCTTAATGGAAAGTGAACATGGATTACTAAAAACATCCATGTCCATGTTGCCTAATGTTCTCAAATGTCAATTCTATTTGTGACTACATATTTGTTTCTTCCTAAGATTATAAATTCAAGCTCAAGCCTGTTGAAAATGTCTAATCCTATCACTGACTTTATACTTTGCTTGATTTCCTAATGTCTCTATTGATATCTGCTTTCATACATGTTTTTCCCAGTTCATCATTGCGACTGACTCTTCACATGTGCTGACATTTACCTTCACTCTCTACCCAAAACCCTATTGCTAAAAAACTTTTGGTCCAAATCCTATACTCACTTTTCTTTCTTAGCCTACCGACTACCTTCCTAATCCTACCGACTTTTGCTTTTTGACTGGATGTTCTGTTCAACATTCAATCATCCAAGGTACAAGGTCCGATGCCATTTATTATTGATTTATCTGAGACAACTGTGCAGCACATAATTCAAAGCTAAGTATCCCACTCAAGGGCCCAATGTCCTTCTGGGCTTCAAATCTTACCTAAATTTCTGCTTTCATACTTATATTTCACCTATATACTCTTGTAAATATTGCAGGTTGCCAATAACATTATTCATCCTGCAGAATGATTCCTAACCCAAATTGAAGCTATTATTAAACCTAACCATACACTCTTCCCTTAATATAACTTACAGAAGAGCAGGGACAGAGTTGGTCTTACAATATAGGAATGTAGGTGATCTTCCACCTGCTGAGAAACTCAAAGATCCTTGAAGAAATGATCCTTGGAGAAGATATAGGCAGCTATGTAGGACCTGAGAGAGCAAAAGTCATCTTCCATGGCAAACAACCAAGTCAGGATGAACTGATGTGTCTGAATCAGCCTCTTTCTTCTTATTGTAGAGAAGATGGACCAAACAAGGCCTGTGTGGAGAGCAGTTCCCAGGTGCCAATGGTTGATATACAATTCTAACTTCTGAATGTGTCACAGGATGTAGGGGCAGCCTCCATCTCATGGGAACCTTGGAAACATCTGTTAGAACAAAGTGGTTACCAAGGAAGTGACCTCATTCAGTTCCTGAAGGAAGTGACCTACCTCACTTCCTTGGTGATGCAATTCTCTGAACTTGGGAAACAGGAAGCCAAGCACCCAGAGCCCATCCCAGTCCCAGTCCCAGTGGGCTCACTTGTTTGGATTTACCAAGGACAGAGTCAGTCTTTCTTGGGAAATGCTGATCTGTGGATGGCTAAATGCCAGGAAAGCTCTAAAGAGGGGCCTTCCTGAGAAAGCAGGTAGTGACTCACTGATGGCTCCTGACAACTTTACAGAGTTGGTAATGGAGACCAGATCTGAGACAGGACAGGCCATTTCATGGGAACATAGTATGACCAATCAGTCTGAGGACACTCTGGATAGTCACAGACCTACTTGGGTAAAGAAGGTGCCTTTGTGGGTGTGGATGTGAGTTTGTGGTTTTGTCACATGTTATGAGAATATGTAGGAAAGACAGTTTCTTTGGTTTGGAGGGGACTGTTTTCAATAAGTCATTTGACATGGTGAGTGTTTCTTTGTCTGTGTATCCCACTGTATTTGTGGTTGTAGACATTTGAAAAGCGAATGCATCAATGGTTGTGTCCTGTCTAGTAGAAAGCTTCCCAGCATTCATCCTGCCCAATTTAAGAATGGAGAGTGGCTTGCCTTACATATGGGCAACACCTAATATCTTCCTAAGTTCCTGTTCCTTCGTGAATTCTGGCCACTTTCTGGAATAAGCTCATGGTTTTATGTCCAAGATATGTACCACCACAAGGCTCTGTGACATGGCCATGTACTGGATAGCTGAAGGGAATGGGAGCATCTCAGAATACTCAGATATCAGTGTGACCAGGAAAGTCTCAGTGGAAAAACCCTGCTTTGGGCCATTTGTTTACATATGTTTCTATTACCCTGAATTTCAGGAAGGTCTTTGCCTCAGGCCACCCCTTTGTGAAGCCTGAAGAAAACTGTTTTCATATGGAAATGAATGGGCATCACCTGTGGTTCTTTGCTTAATTGCTTTGGAATGGGATGTGCTTGAATCAGCCTATTGTCCTTGTGTGAGGTTGTGGCTTAGATTCTGAGCACCTGATGGATTTAAATAAAGATCCCATGTGCTTCCAAAATCAAAATGGCCAAAAGAGCAGTCATTGTGGATGAATTTTTTTGCCTTCTTAGGTTAGGTTTCTGACCTCCATCAAGTGAGAATAGGGATCCTTTGGGTCAAATGCGTTCTTCAAATCCCTGCAGAGGCTATCTGATATATGCTTGGGTTTTCTCATGACTCCAAATCACATAAAGAATCTATACCTGACAGCAAGTAGGCTTCAAATTGGAGAAGTGGAACACTTTAACAGCAGGAATATTTGATCACTCCTGGTTCACAGGAAGAGTGCCCAGGCCACCATGATTTTAGGCAAATGAGGGGCAAGTGAGCTGATTTTGGACACATTCTTGGCCTCTCCTCTCATAGAAACCTCCAGACAGAGGGTATGATGAGTGTCTATATGGAAAAAGATGAGTGTCATACGGCAGTATTTTGGATTTAAGCTTAGAAGAGAGAGAACTCAAATTACTGACATATGGGATGAAAAAGGCAATATCACAACAGATGCTACAGAAATACAAAAGACAATCAGAAATTATTTTGAGAACCTATATTCCAATAAAATAGAAAATAGTGAAGACATCGGTAAATTTCTTAAGTCATATGATTTGCACAGACTGAGTCAGGAGGATACACACAATTTAAACAGACCAATATCCATGGATGAAATAGAAGAAGCAATCAAAAGACTACCAACCAAGAAAAGCCCAGGTTCGGATGGGTATACAGTAGAGTTTTAAAAAACCCTTAAAGAAGAATTAATACCAATACTTTTCAAGATATTTAAAGAAATAGAAAAAGAGGGAGCTCTGCCAAATTCATTCTATGAGGCCAACATCACTCTGATTCCAAAACCAGACAAAGACACCTCAAAGAAAGAAAACTACAGACCAATATCTCTGATGAACCTAGATGCAAAAAAACTCAATTAAATTCTGGAGAATCAGATACAAAGGCACATCAAAACATTGTGCACCATGATAAGGTAGGATTCATCCCTGGGATGCAAGGACGGTTCAATATACAGAAATCAATAAATGTTATTCACAACATCAATGGACTTAAAGATAAGAACCATATGATCATCTCGATAGATGCAGAAAAATCATTCGACAATGTAGAGCATCCCTTTATGTTCAAAACATTAGAAAAACTAGGGATAACAGGAACTTAACTCGACATTGTAAAAGCTATCTATGCTAAGCCTCAGGCTAGCATCATTCTGAATGGAGAAAAATTAAAGGCATTCCCTCTAAAATCTGTAACAAGACAGGGATATCCTCTATCACCACTTCTATTCAATATAGTTCTCGAAACACTGGCCACAGTAATTAGACAGATGAAAGAAATTAAAGGCATAAAAATAGGAAAAAAAGAACTTAAATTATCGCTATTTGCGGATGACATGATTCTATATTTAGAAAACCCAAAAGGTTCTACAAAAAACTACTAGAACTAATAAATGAATTCAGCAATGTGGCAGGATATAAAATCAACATGCATAAATCAAAGGCATTTCTGTATATCAGCGACAAAACTTCTGAAACAGAAATGAGGAAAAACACTTCATTCACAATATCCTCAAAAAAAAAAAAATCTTGGGAATCAACCTAACAAAAGAGGTGAAAGATTTATACAATGCAAACTACAGAACCCTAAAAAGAGAAGTAGAATAAGATCTTAGAAGATGGAAAATATACCCTGTTTATGCATAGGCAGAACTAACATCATCAAAATGATGATATTACCAAAAGTTCTCTATAGGTTTAACACAATGCCAATCAAAATCCCAACGGCATTTCTTGTAGAAATAGAGAAAGCAATCATGAAACTCATATGGAAAAATAAAAGACCCAGAATATCAAAAGCAATTCTAAGCATGGAGTGTGAATCAGGCGGTATAGCGATACCAGATTTCAAACTATATTACAGAGCAATAGTAACAAAAACAGCATGGTACTGGTACCAAAGCAGGAAGGTGGACCAATGGTACAGAATGGAGGACACAGAGACTTATCCGAAAAGCTACAACTGTCTTATATTTGATAAAGGAGCTAAAAGCATGCAATGGAGGAAGGATAGCATCTTCAACAAATCGTGCTGGGAAAACTGAAAATCCATATGTAACAAAATGAAACTGAATCTCTTTCTCTCGCCATGCACAAAAGTTATATCAAAATGGTTCACAGAGCTTGATATCAAATCAGAGACATGGTGTCTGATAGAAGAAAAATTGGCTACGATCTACATACTGTGGTGTCGGGCTCCAAATTCCTCAATAGGACCCCCATTGCACAAGAGTTAATAACTAGAATCAACAAATGGGACTTACTCAAACTAAAAAGGATTTTCTCAGCAAAAGAAACAATAAGAGAGGTAAATAGGGAGCCTACATCCTGGGAACAAATCTTTATTCCTCACACTTCAGATAGAGCCCTAATATCCAGAGTATACAAAGAACTCAAAAAATTAGACAATAAGATATCAAATAACACAATCAACAAGTAGGCCAAGTACCTGAACAGACACTTCTCAGAGAAGGACATACAATCAATCAACAAGTACATGAAAAAATGCTCACCATCTCCAGCAGTAAGAGAAATGCAAATCAAAACAACCCTAAGATACCATCTCACTCCAGTAAGATTGGCAGCCATTATGAAGCAAAACAACAACAAGTGCTGGTGAGGATGTGGGGAAAGAGGTACACTTGTACATTGCTGGTGGGACTGCAAATTGGTGTAGTCTATTTGGAAAGCAGTATGGAGATTTCTTGGAAAGCTGGGAATGGAACCACCATTTGACCCACGTATTCCCCTTCTCGTTCAATTACCTAAAGACGTAAAAAGAGCATGCTACAGGGAGACTGCTACATCGATGTTCATAGCAGAAAAATTCACAATAGTAAGACTGTGGAACCAACCTAGATGCCCTTCAATAGATGGGATGTGAGGTGGGAGGGAAAGTGAGAGAGAAGGGAAATTGCATGGAATTGGAAGGAGACCCTCAGCGTTATACAAAATTACATACAAGAGGAAGTGAGGGGAAAGGGAAAAATAATTCAAGGGGGAGAAATTTATTACAGTAGAGGGATTAGAGAGAGAAGAGGGGATGAGAGGGGAGGGGGGATAGTAGAGGATAGGAAAGGAGAAGAATACAACAAACACTAGTATGGCAATATGTGAATCAATGGATGTGTAACTGATGTGATTCTGCAATCTGTATATGGGGTAAAAATAGGAGTTCATATCCCACTTGAATCAAAGTGTGAAATATGATACATCAAGAACAATGTAATGTTTTGAACAATCATAAATAAGAAGTAAAAAAAAAAAAAGAAAACTAACTTCGGTGAATGATGCACGTGAATCCTAATATTTCTACAGTAACTGACCCAGTTTAACATCAATGCAAGTAGATTCCAATGGGACATGATGTATATTTTGACGTTCATTTTTATTCAACACTGGTACATTACTATTTCATCAGTTTATGCACATTATAGGATATATATTTCATCCACAATTTAGCAAATTTATATGCATTTGTTTCACTTTCAATCACTTCCTGCTTCAGAATACATGTATTCCTCCATATTTCATGACTGGTCTTTTCATGAGACTTCTTACCAAACACAATATTTTCCATTTCCATAATCACTTTTAAAGCAAAACTTACACACACTTCATGATAAACAATATCCCTAAGATTACCATTAGATACATAACTGGTTGGAATGACTGATTTTATGTCAATTTATGATTTCTTACATGTATTCAGATATCAATTCAATCTATTATTTAACGTGGAACCAGTTATATTATTTATTCACAGTATGTTCTATTCATGAATTATCTCTATATTCATAGACACAGGGTACTCCACTTTGTACCCCCAATACTAATTTATATGTCTTCAAATATTGCTCCCAGAAATAGTGGAAGAAATACTCATGTCACATGATCTACATATACATTTTATCACAATAATTTTCTGGGCACAAAATGCAAAGGTCACACTTATGATTGTACCAAATCCTAAATGGAAAGTGAACATGGATTACTAAAAACATCCATGTCCACGTTGCCTAATGCTTTCAAATATCATTCCTATTGGTGACTACATATTTGTTTCTTCCTAAGATTATGTATTCAATCTCAATCCTGTTGAAAATGTCTAATCCTATCACTCACATTATAATTTCCTGATTTTGTAATGTCTCTATTGATATCTTCTTTCCTATATTTTCCCCAGTTCATCATTGTGACTGACTCTTCACATGTGCTGAAATTTACATTCACTCTAAAACCGAAACCCTATTGCTAAAGAACATTTGGTCCAAATTTTACACTCACTCTTCTTCCTAAACCTACTGACTGTCTTCATAATCCTACCGACTATCCCAATTTGAGTGGATGTTCTCTTCTACAATCAATCATCCAAGGTCCAAGGTCCTATGCCGTTGATTATTGATTTATCTGAGACAACTGTGCAGATCGTAATTAAAAGCTAAATATCCCAAACAAGGGCCTAATGCCCTTGTGGACTTCAAATCTTACAAAGATTTCTGTTTTCATACTTATATTTCACCTGTATATTCTTGTAATTATGGCAGTTTCCAAATACAATTATTCATCCAGCAGAATGATTACTAACCCAAAACGAACATGTTATTAACCCTAACCATACACTGTTCCCTCAATCTAACTTTACAGAAGAGCAGGTACAGAGTTCGTCTTACAATACAGGAATGTAGGGTATCTTCCACCTGCTGAGAACCTTTGAGATTCCATGCAGATTTGATCCCTGGAGAAGATGTAGGCAGCTATGAAGGACCTGAGAGAGCAAAACTCATCTTCCATGGAAAACAACCTTTTCAGGATGAAGGGTTGTGTCTGAATAAGCCTTTCTCTTCTTAATGTAGAGAAGATGGACCAAACCAGGCCTGTGTGGAGAGCTGGTGCGGCTAATTTGGAAAGCAGTATGGAGATTATGGGGAAAGCTGGGAATGGAACCACAGTTTGACCCAGCTATTGCCCTTTTCGGACTATTCCCTGAAGACCTTAAAGGAGTGTACTAAAGTGTGGTGAGCCGTTTCTGCAGATTATGGTCGCCATTGCAAGATGGTGCTGGCTCCACTGTGGTCTGTAACAAACAACTCCTTGTTTGGGAGAGTTGGTGCATGGTTTCTCACCACCCTGTGAGAAAGTTCCACGTGGCAGCTTCGCATTGGGGCTTGGGATGCTTTATTAAGGCTGGGAGGGGCATCTGACGAGAGAGGAATTAGAAGAAATATCAGGGGCCTGAATAAACTGCTGAAAGAAGATTCCTGAGTTGCGTCTTCCTTGCGGGCAAGGGGTCGCGACACTAAAGGGATACTGCCACATCGATGTTCATAGCAGCACAATTCACAATTGCTACACTGTAGAACCAACCCAGTTGCCCTTCAGTAGATGAATTTATAAAAAAAAATGTGGATTTTTTACACCATTGAGTATGATGCAGCACTAAAAAATGACAAAATCATGGAATTTGCAGGGAAATGGATGGTACTAGAGCAGACTATGCATAGTGAAGCTAGCCAATCCCTAAAAAACAAATACCAAATGTCTTCTTTGATATAATGAGAGCAACTAGGAACAGAGCAGGGAGGAAGAGCAGGAAGAAAAGATTAACATTAAAGATAGATATGAGGTTGGAGGGAAAGGGAGAGAAAAGGAAAATTGCATGGTAATGGAGGGAGACCCTCATTGTTACACAAAATTACATATAAGAGGTTGTGATGGGAATGGGAAAATAAACAAAGAGAGACATGAATTAGAGTAGATGGGGTAGAGAGAGAAGACGGGAGGGGAGAGGAGGGGGGATAGTAGAGTATAGGAAAGGTATCAGAATACAACAGTAACTAATAGGGCATTATGTAAAAATGTGGATGTGTAACCGATGTGATTCTGCAATCTGAATTAGGGGTGAAAATGGGAGTTCATAAGCCACTTGTATCTAATGTATGAAATATAATATGTCAAGAGCTTTGTAATGTTTTGAACAACCAATAAAAGAAAAAAAAAGTAGCAATATATGACCATCGAAATTCATCATTAAATATATATAATCCACAGATGCAAAAATATTCATTTAACTGAACATGGATTTATGTATAATGTTATTCAACTTGGACGCTCACCCATAGGTTGAATTTTCAGTTCCAACGGCGTTTAGGAGGAGTGATCTCTTCTCACAATTTGTATCTGCCAATTCAGCCACCTCACAATTATGTACGTGTGATACCAGATAGGATTCTCTATGTGCATATAAAAATACAAGTGCTGTATAGGCTACAGAGAAAGGGAGACAGGAATTCGCATATTTGTTAACTTTAAAAACACATGTAGAGTTACTTCAACAAAATATTGACTAGATTTATAACTCCTCCACTATATAATGCAAAAGGCAATTCCAACTATACAACATGCCTCCTCTGAACTGCTTGTATTTTTATTCTGTTTAGGTTATTTTTCACCATCATATTAGGATTATTATTCAGAGACTAGTAGGGTATGGGTTAGTGTCAGGGATTCAGTACTTCAAATGGAAAATTGGAAAATGAATCCACTGTGTATGTAAATATGTGCTACACAAAAATCTTCCCACTCACATCCAGAGCAATGCCTTGTCATTACCTTCGCCCCAAGTAAGACACAAATAAGCATAGAAAAGTGTGAAAATCTGTGAATACATATCTGGAATGGAATATGCTCGGGAGTTCACAACCTTGGAGGTGGTAGAGGAGTTTCCAAAAGTAAGGGACAGGGTAAACAGTCCACCAACATCGAGCTCTGCTGGCCTATGACTTCTTGGGAAACTGCCTCTGAGGTTGGGCACTTGAAATATATTTTGTTGTCATGAGCTTTAGCTTCCTTTGTAGTGAGACCATCAAAGCTGGGTCTGCATCTATGTGACCTGGAAAACATAGTTTCTTATACTCCAATGAACATGAGGCAGCAGTGCTGCATTCTCTCTTTGTAGTTAAACTGTGTCCACTGGAAGCTAAGTGTCTCCTGGTGGGGACTGTGAAGACATTTGCTCATCCTTCACTTTTTGTGGTGTTTCTTGCTGCTGCACTGGGAATATGGTTTTTGCTTCACAAAATACAAGGAGTTCAACTGGGGCAGAGTGCTGGAGGGAGTTCTGTAACGTGAGGTGTGTCTCATTTATTTGTTGCTTTTTCCTTTTTTTTTTGAAGAATGACCTCCAGGTGATGAATTTCCCTCTTAAAACTTCTTTCATTGTGTCCCATAGATTCCGAAATGTTGTGTCTGTGTTTTCGTTTATCTCTACGAATTTTTTGATTTCCTCCGTTATGTCTTCTGTAACTCATTGATCATTCTGTAACATATTGTTCATTTTCCATGTGATGTAGGATTTTTCCTTCCTTCTTTTATCATTGATTTACAGTTTTGTTCCATTATGGTCAAAAAAAATGCGTGGTGTTATCGCCACCTCTTTATATTTACTGAGGGTTGCCCTATGGCATAATATATGCTCTATTTTTGAGAAAGATGCATGTGCTGCTGAGAAAAAAGTATATCCACTTGATGATGGTTGGTATATTTTATATATTTCAGTTAAGTCTAGGTTATTGATTGTGATATTGAGTTCTATATTTTCTTTATTCAACTTTTGTTTGGAGGATGTGTCCAATGGTGAGAGAGGTGTGTTGAAATCACCCATAATTATTGTGTTGTTGTCTATTTGATTCCTGAACTTGAGGAGAATTTGTTTTATGAACATCGCAGCACCATTGTTTGGTGCATAAATATTGATAATTTTTATGTCTTGTTGGTGAATGATTCCTTTTAACGGTATATAATATCCATCCTTATCCCTTTTGAATAACTTAGTCTTGAAGTCAATTTTATTGGATGTGAGGATGACCACCCCTGATTGCTTACGAGGACCGTGTGCATGGTATATTTTTCCCAACCTGTCACCTTCTGCCTGTGTATGTCTTTTCCATTCAGATGTGTCTCCTGGAGGCAACATATTGTTGGATTTGTTTTTTTAATTCAAGTTAGCAGCCTATGTCGCTTTATTGCAGAGTTTAACCATTAACGTTTCGAGTTACTATTGATATATGGTTTGTACTGCCAGCCATGTTTGATTATTTATCTTTTTTTTAATTTAGTTTGTTTCTCCATGACTAGCTTTTCCCCCGCCCTCTGTCATTAATGAGGCACTTCCCAATGATAGTTTTGGTTGTTGTTTTTTATTTATTCCTCGTGTAGTGTTTTGCTCAAGACACTTTGCAATGCTGGTTTTCTGGCTGCAAATTCTTTTAGATTTTGTTTATCATGAACTATTTTTATTTTGTTGTCATACCTGAAGCTTAATTTTGCTGGATACAGAATTATTGGTTGGCATCTATTGTCTTTCTGTATTTGAAATACGTTGTTCCAGGATCTTCTCACTTTCAGCGTCTGTGATGAAAAATCTGTTGTTAACATTATTGGTTTACCCCTGAATGTCATCTGCTTCCTTTCTCATGTAGCTTTTAATAGTTTCTCTTTGTTCTGTTTATTGGATATCTTCATAACAATGTGTCTTGGCGTTGTTCTACTGTGATTTTGTGTGCTCGGTGTCCTGTATGCATCTACAATTTGTATATCCCTTTCATTTTTTATTTCTGGAATGTTTTCTGTATTTTTTTTATTCAGCAGGATACTCATTCCCTTGGTTTGAATCTCTGTAACTTCCTCTATCCAGATGACTCATAAGTTTGTTTTTTTTTATGTTATCCCATATCTCTTGGATGTTTTTCTCATGATTTTTGACCAGTTTTTTGGAGTTGGCTAGACTCTTTTCAAGATAATACATTTTGTCTTCATTACCTGACGTTCTGGCTTCTACTTGCTCCACTGTGTTAGTGATACTCTCAATTGAGTTTTTAATTTGGTTTATCACTTCCTTCATTTCTAGAATTAATGTTTGATTTTCTTTATTATCTCTATCTCCTGATAAAGACGCTTAACTTCTTCTTTTAACTGTTTATGTAATTCATTTTCAATGTGTTTTTTCACTGTTTGGATTTGCTGTCTCGTATCCTCTTTAAGGTTCCATTCCATCTGTCTAAGGTATTCCTTGAGTTTTTTATATGAGCATTTTTCTGATGATTCTATGTCCTCCTGATTATTTAGGCTATCCTTCATTGTTTGTACTCCTTTTCATCCTTGCTTTTTTATGCTGCTCATGTTACTTCTTGTTCTGTTTTCTGAGTTACTGCTAACTCTTATTAATTTATTTGAAGCTTGGGAGGAAAGATAATAGTAGGGATGGGAAGAAGTCACTAATGAGAATGAGAGTAGGCAGGTAGAATTCAAGAAATGGAGAATAAGAAGAATGTATAGAAATGAAAAGACGAAAGAAAAAAATGGAAAATAAATAAAGAAATAAATTTTTAAAAAATAATAATGATAATTAAAAAAATAAAAATTAAAATTTAAAATAATAATAATAAAATTAAAAAAATAAAAAATAAAAACATTTAAAAAAGTTAAAGAACAATAACAAAAAAAAAGAAAATGAAAGAAAAAGAAGAAAATAAAAATAAAAAAAATAATAATAATACATGCAGTTATAGAGTTCAATTAACTTTTCTTCCAGAAGGTGGAGCTGTATGCATGGGGCCAAGCATCTCCTCTCAATAGGTGGGAAGCAATCACTGTGCAGCAGCTCTTCCTTCCAGAGGAATTAAGTTATTGAAGGAAGTAACCTCACCTCACTTCTATGGTAATGGAACTCTCTGAACTTGGGATCCGGGAAGCCAGGCACCCAGAGCCAGTCCCAGTCTCAATCTCAGTATTCTCACTTGCTTGGATTAACCAAGGACAGAGTCAGTATTTCTTGGTACCTACTGATGTGAGGATGGCCAAGTGTCAGGAAAGCTCTGAAGATGGGCCTTTCCTGAGAAACCAGGTAGTGGATCACCACTGGCTCATGACAACTTCACAGACATATAATTCATTCACAATGACTGAACTTTTTGCCATTTTGGTTTTGGATGCACACATGGGATCTTTCTTTAGATCCATCAGTTGCTGAGAATCTAAGCCACAGCCTCACACAGAGCCAAGAGCCTGATCCAGACACATCCCTTTCCAAAGCAATTAAGCAAAGAGCCACAGGTGATGCCCATTCATTTCCATTTGAAAACTGTTTTCTTCAGGCTTCACAAAGGGGTGGCCTGAGGCAAAGACAATAGGTAGGCAAAAGGCCCAAAGCAGGTTATATCCACTGAGACTTTCCTGGTCACACTGATATCTGAGTTTTCTGATATGCTGCCCATTCCCTTCAGCTATCCAGTACATGGCCATGTCACAGACCTTGGGGTTAGTACATATCTTGGACACAAAACCATGAGCCTATTCTGGAGAGTGGCCAGAATTCAGGAAGAAAACAGGGACTTATGTAGGTAGTAGGTGTTGCCCATCCATAAGGCAAGCCGCACTCCATTCATAAATTGGGCAGGATGAATGCTGGGAAGCATTCTACTAGACAGGACACATCCATTATTGCATTCTCTTTTCTCATGTCTACAACCACGGACCCACTGGGATACAGGGATACACAGACATAGAAACACTCACCTTGTCAAACGACTTACTAGAAACATTTCACTCCAAACCAAACAAACCGCCTCTCTGATCTGGTTTCTTTGACCAACTCTGTGAAGTTGTCAGGAAAAAAGTGTTGAGCAACTACCTGCTTTCTCAAGAAAAGTCCCTCTTCAGAGCTCTCCTGGCATTTGGCCATCCTCACAGCAGTAGTTACCGAGAAAGACTGACTTTGTCCTTGGTAAATCCAAAAAAGTGAGCCCACTGGGACTGGGATTGGGACTGCCTCTTGGTGCCTGGCTTCTTGGATACCAAGTTCAGAAAGTTCCATCACCAAGGAAATGAGGTATGTCACTTTCTTTGTAACTGAATGAGGCCACTGCCTTGGCAACCACATTGTCCTAAGAGTTGCTTCCAAGGGTCCCATGATATGGAGGCTTCCCCTACTTCCCGTGACACTTTCAAAAGTTAGAATGGTATATCATCCATTGGCATCCAGGAACAGCTCTCCAAAGAGGCCTGGGTTGATCCATCTTCTGTACAATAAGAAGAGAGAGGCTGATTCAGACACATTGCTTCATCCTGACCAGGTTGCTTGCCAGGGAATATGACTTTTGCTCTCTCAGGTCCTTCATACCTGCCTAGAACTTCTCTGGGTATCATTTCTGTATGGACCTTTCAGGGTCTCAGCAGGTAGAAGATCCCCTACTTTCCTGTATTGTAAGAACAACTCTGTCCCTGCTCTTCTGTAAAATGAGATTGAGGGAACAGTGTATGTTTAGGGTTAATAACAGGTTCGATTTGGGTTAAGAAATATTCTATGCGATGAATAATGTTATTGGGAACCTGCGATATTTACAAGAATATAGAGGTGAAATATAAGAATGAAAACAAAAATCTAGGTACGATTTGAAGGCCAGAAGTGCATTGGCCCCTTGATTGGGATACTTAGCTTTGAATTATGTTCTCTAAAGATGTCTCAGATAATTCGATATACAATGGCATATGACCTTGTACCTAGGATGATTAAATGTAGAAGAGAACACCCAGTCAAAGAGGAATATTCGGTAGGATTAAGAAGATAGTCGGTAGGTTTAGGAAGAAGAGTGAGTATAGGATTTGGACCAAAAGTTCTTTAGCAATAGGGTTTTGGTTAGAGAGGGAATGTAAATGTCAGCACATAGGAAGAGTTAGTCACTATGATGAACTGGGGAAAATATGTAGAAAAGCAGATATCAATAGAGACATTACGAAATCAGGCAAAGTAAAAAGTGAGGAATAGGGTTAGATATTTTCAACAGGGTTGAGTTTGAATATGTAATCTTAGGAAGAAACAAATATGTTGTCACCAATAGGATTGAAATTTGAAAGCATTAGGCAACCTGGACATGGATGTTTTTAGTAATCCTTGTTCATTTTCCACTTTGGCTTGGTACAATCATAAGTGTGATCTTTATATTTTTTGTCCAGAATATTACTGTGATAAAATATATATGTAGATCAGGTGACATGAGTATATCTTCCACCATTTTTGGGAGCAATATATTGAACACATAAAATTAGTATTGGGGGTACAAAAAGGTGTACCCTGTGTCTATGAATATAGAGATAAAGCATGAATAGACCATACTTTGAATATATAATATAACTTGTTCCAACTTTAAATAATGGATTGAACTGATATCTGAAAAATTACAGGAAATCTGATATTGATATACAATCATTCATTCCAACCAGTTATACATCTAATAGTAATATTAGTGTTTTGGTTTATCATGAAGAGTGTGTGAGTTTTGCTTTGAAAATGGTTTTGGAAATCGAAAATGAATTATATTGCCTACCTCTGTTAGGTTCCTGAAATCCATCAAGTGAGAATGGGGATCTTTTGGGTCAAATGAGTTCTTCAAATCTCTTCAGAGGTGCTTGGTTTTCTCATGACTCCAATTCACATAAAGAATCTAAACCCCACAGTCACAAGGCCTCAAATTGGAGAAACGGAACAGTACTAAGAGCAGGCCTATTTGATCACTCCTAGTACACAGGAAGTGTGTCCAGGCCACCCTGAAGTTAGGCAAATGAGATGCAAGGGAGATTTTTTTGGACATTGTCTTGGCCTACGCCCCTCATGGAAAACTCCAGCCAGATGTTAAGATGAGTGTCTATATGGGAGAAGATGAGGGCCATGTTGGAGTGTTTTGGTTTTAATTGTTTTCATTTAAGTCTCGGTTGGAAGAGTTTACTGGGTCCACCTGGGCTTGAACTTTGGTGTGATTCCCCTTAGAGACTGAGTTCTGGAACTGACCTCAGAGTAGTATTGCCATGAATTGTGTTGGGATTTTAGGTGGCCATGTATGAGAGCTTCCCTTGGAACCTGAGATCTAGGCCCTGGGTGGCTTTGAATAGAGCACTGGGAATATCAGACAGGATATCACATGTTTTTTTTTTTTTTCTTAAAGACTCGGCAGCCATAATTGAGATTCAAAACACACATGGACCTCACATTGTAGACCTCAATGGGCCTGGCTTCATGTGACCTTTTGGCCACTCTTGGGAAGCCTTGCCTGTGAGAGTGTTATATGTCTTTCTTTGAAATTAGCTTCCTCACCATTTAATGGTTCCTGAATGAATTGAAACTCACAGTGCCTCCAACTTCATTCGTGTAAAATTACTAGATAATTAAAATAAAATTTTAGAAATTACCATGACCAGATGGCACGGGAGAAACTTTGGATGTCTTGTTTCTGATCATGAGTATACCAGACAGTGAGTTGATTGACTGGGTTTTAAGAAAATGGTGTAGAACGGAGATGCCACTAAGTTGAAGCCTGGTGAGTAGTGGGCCTAGAGCAGTGTTATGGAAGTGTGTGATAAAACATCTGTGTTGGGGCCATGTGGATCTTCCATTGGCTTCCAAATGGCTTGTGACTGACATGGTGCAGCGAGGAGACCCATAAATATAAAGGCATCTTTTTATATGGAGAGGTTTCAGGGCAATGTTCAGAATCATGTTGCTATTGTCAAGGTGTCAAGCTAAGTGGGATAGAACCCTGGTTGGTGCAGACCCTGCCCACCACACTTGACAAAACTGCCTCCAGCACTGTGTCCCATTTGAACTCGTTGTATTTGCTGAAGCAAATACCAAACTCCCAGTGCAGAAGCACAAAACACCACGAAAATTGGAGTATGACAAAATGGCTTCACAGTCCAAATGGTGAGACACTTGGGACTCAGTTGCCACAGTTTACCTTCAAAGAGAGAATTCAGCACTGCTGCCTCATTTTCATTGGAAAATAAGTAACCATGCCTCCAGGTCACATAGATGCAGACCCAGCTTTGATGGTCTCACTACAAAGGAGGCTAAAGCTCCTGACAACAACATATATTTCAAGTGCCCAACGTCAGAGGCACATTCTCAAAAAGTCTTTAGGCCAGCAGAGCTCCATGTTTATGGAGTGTTTAACCTGTCCCTTACTTTTAGAAACTCCTCTACCACCTCCAAAGATGTGAAATCTGGAGCATTTTTATTCCCCATAGATATTCACAGATTTTCTAACTCTTCTCCTCTAATTGTGTCTTAGTTGAGGCGAAGGTAATGTTAAAGCATTGTTCTGGATTAGAGTGGGAAGATTTTTGTGTAGCATCTATTTGCATACACATTGGATTCAATTTCCTAATTTCCATTAGAAATACTGAATCCCTGACACTAACCCATACACTACCAGACTCTGACTACTAATGCTAATATGATGGAGAAAAATAACCCAAACAGAATAGAAACACAAGCAGTTCAGAGGAGGCATGGTGTACAGTTGGGCTTGCCTTTTGCATGATACAGAGAAGCAGTTATAAATCTAGTCAATTGTTTGTTGAAATTCTTCTCCATGTGTTTTTAAAGTTAACAAATATGTGAATTCCTGTCTCTCTTTCTCTGTAACCAATTCAGTACATGTATTTTTACATGCATATATAGAATCCTACCAGGTACCTCACGTACATTCTTGTGAGGTGGCTGTCTTGGCAGATACAAATTGAGAGAAGAGGTCACTCCTACTAAACCCTGTTGGAACTGAATATTCAACCTATTGGTGAGCTTCCTAGTTGAACAACATCATACATAAATCCATGATCAGTAAAATGAACATTTTTGGATCTGTGGATGATATATATTTTATGATGAATTTTGATTGACGTATATATTGGTAGTTTTTTTTTGTGTGTGTTTTTTGTTTCCCTCAACTGTTCTGTAAAACAACTTCAGAGAGATAGGTTAAAGATTCATGCAAAGCTCTGATGAAGGTTTCTAATATCTTAATTTTGGTCTATTGCTGCTTCTAATTGGGTCATTTTTTGTGTCTCATGGACCAGGGAAGTGGTTCCTGTGCCCACCCCTGCAGCAATTCCTATTCCTAATAAAATGGCTAAAGTGAGGGATATATGTTACCAGTGGAAACGGGTTGTATGCCCCCCTATTTGGTCTTCAAATGAACATGCATCATGATAGAGCACTCTGGGAAATATCTGCAACATTACACAATTAATCACATCACTTTATCTTTTCTTTAAAACATAAACAATGTTTAATTATATAGAATTATGCTGTTGTAGGGACGGCAAGGCAAGGCACCTAAGATAGCATCGAAGACAGGGAAACAGTTCTATTCGGTTGCAACCGGATTCAGAAGGCATTGCTTCTGTTGTAAACAATTAATCCCCTGAAACCCAAGTTTAGTTAGTTTCAGAATTTTGTACCCAACATGTAAGGAAAGGGGCTCAGAAGTTCACTGTCTGCAGAAGTTCAAAAAAGCAGTTTTTGTTTCTGTTTTTTCCTCTATTCTGGGAAAGTTAACTTTTCTAGGACACCTGGGAGGGGGAGAACTTTTACTTTCGTTTCTTATTTTCACCCGACCAGCTGTTACCATGGAGCCCTGTTGGTAACTTCTTTACCTTAGAAATGTAGCCATCTCTGTGAACCCCCAGCTCAAGACCAGAGGCCTTGTTCACATATTTTGTGAAAAACAAGTAAGGGGGTGTCGAGCTTAGGAGTGATGATTTTTTTAGCTAGAGGCCAAGGAAAACAGGGCAACATGAATAGAGGAAGATTATCTACATTGAACTCTTTTATAGGGACTCCTTTTCTAAAAGTCATAAAGTCAGCCATGGTGAAGACTTCTGGATAAGGTCAGTTAAGAATTTTCTGTGGGCCTGGTACAGAGGGGGAAGATGGGGAAGGTGGGGCTGGGAGCAGCTCCGAGAATCTGAGAATAAGGAAGGAGAGATGTAAAAAAAAAGAAAGGGAAAGGGGTTTGGGATTTTCCTAGCAACAAAAACTTGAGCAGTAGAACAGGTAGAGTAGAGGGGAAGACGGGAGTGAGTATCCCAAAATACATGTGATGGACTTTAAATTCTTAGTAAACTGTTTTCAGTGATAACAAAGCAACTTAAATACCATTTTCATTACATCTTGGATAGGGGTCTGATGGCTCTCCTCAGCTGGTTTGAACTTTTGGTTAGCTGGTAATAGGACCTGGTGGTACCCGGTGCGGGCACTGACATGAGAAGAGAGGAGTGAGTAGGTGGAGGGGTGCCTCAGTCCCGGCTACAAGCAAGGGGGCAATGGTCTGAGAACAGGCAGAGGTTTGTGGTTTTGATCTAATAATTGGAGGGGAGAAATCAGGTTGCTGAGTTGGGAGTGAGAGCAGAGACTCTGGAGCAGAAGGCTGAAGGTGAGGATCTATTGGATAAGCATAGTTCAGGTTGTGAGTGAAGGAGGTAAAAGGCCTCCACATAGGGGAATCTCCTTTCATCCTTTTGAGCACTTGCAGAGGTCAAAAAGGTCATGCAGAATTTGAGGATCTGGAGACCCCTCTGGGGGACATAGGTTATGGTTATCTAATTGGTAATGTGGCCAAGGCTGTGTACTGAATTTGATGAGGAGTTTGGGTTCCATCAGGCAGCCCCTGTATGATCACATCCCCAAGACTTACAGAAGAAGTCGGCTTTTCCCCCACACAGCCATGACTGTTTGTGGCTTTGATAGTCTGCCGGGCAAATATAGTAATCTAGGCTAGCCAAACTGCATCTGGCTCACATATTCCTAAATCCATAATGTCTGTTTTCATTATCTATGTTATGGAAGGGATTTAATGGAATTTCAGTGGGATCTTCTTCATCAGGGATATCCCAATAGGAAAGACCTATAGCCAGCTGACAAATATCTGGGTGGAGAGATGGCCACGAGGTCCCTAAGGGGGCTGTATGCGAGATAGATTATACTTCTTTTCCAGTAGGATTTGTGAACAGCCATCACTGCTGAACGGGCTGATGAGGGTTAGGACTACTTGTGGCCAATGAGTGATTCTATAGACTTATTCAAACAGCGAATATGCAATTTGAAAGTGTTACTAGTCTTTTACACTTTCTAGCCAGAGTCTGGACAGGGCGCAGGCTTGAGATGAGAGGTATGGATCCAGGATGTGATTTTGTCTACCTTTACCGCTGTAGGGGTTATAAGTAGCACCTGGTATGTTTCTTTCCAGCGAGGTTCCAGGGATGACACCTGATGTCATCTTACGTAGATGAAGTCTCTTACTTGATATCGATGTGGAGTCCCCTCGTCCCCAGTTTGGTAGGCAGTGGCCAGCTGTTTTCACAGGTATCCCTGTGTTCTTTCAAGAGCTTTAAGTCTGTAAAGCAAGGGGTGTGGAAGGGATCCTTAGGTCTTAGAGTTGGGGTTAGGTCCCTTACTGGAGGAGCGGCACCATAGAGAATTTCACAGGGGTTGAGGTTACTCAAAGAAACCGAGGGAGTATTTCTTGCATGAAACATTGCATAAGGCAGGAGCATAGTCCAATCTTTTATGCTGGTCTCTAAACTTAATTTCATTAATGTCTCTTTAATGGTTCTATTCATTCTTTCTACCTGTCCTGAACTCTGGGTTCTATAAGCACAATAAAACTTCCAATTAATCCCCAGGTTCCTGGCTAATCCCTGAGTTACCTGGGTCACCAACACTGGTGCATTATCAGACCCTATTACCGTAGGCAGGCCGTATCTTGGAAAAATGTTTTTCAGGATCTTCTTGACCACCATTTGCGCTGTTTCTTTTCTTCTTTTTCTTTTTGTGGGGAAGGCGTCAATCCATCCTGAAAATGTATCTACAAAGACTAGGAGATATTTATGTCCATACCTTGCTGGCTTAATTTCAGTAAAGTCCACTTCCCAGAATTGTCCTGGTCTGGTTCCTCGTTGGTGCTTTCCTGCAGGAAGCTTGGAATGGTAAGCATTAACGAATTGATGGACCCGACAGGCTTTTTATATTCATTCAGTTATTTCCTTTTGCTGTGAGTCTGTTAGTGGAAAACTCTGTTCTTGATACTTCAGAAACACCTGCAGTTTCTTTGAACCAAGGTGAGTGAGTTGATGTGCATTTTCTACTGATATAGTTAGAGCCGTGACTATAGGAGTTTTTACTGAAGGATTTAGAAATTATATTTGGGGGCCTTCAGGGTTAAAACTTATTTTGGCCCGGAGCTTGGTGAGGAGATCTCTGCCCATTAATGGGGCGGGGCATTCTGGGATTACTATGAAGGAGTGATGGATTTATCCTTTCCCCAGGTCCATGGTCCTCTTAATTGTCTATGCCTGATATTTACTGCCGTTAGCCCCTTGAACTAGAGACCTTTTATTTGATAGAGGGCTCAATGGGGCCTTAAGGGCTGAGTATATTGCCCCTGTATTCACTTCAAAGTTTACTGGGGTGCCCTCTACTTCAAAAGTTACCCTGAGCTCGGGGAGGGTATCTGAGCCTGACTTTCATAGTTATCCTCCAAAGTCAGAATGGCTGGCTGGCATGGCTGTCTCCTTATAGAGCACTCTTTGGCCCAGTGTCCTTTTTCTTTACAGTAGGCACATTGATCTGAGGCCAGGGGTGGCCTCTGGCGTGGGACCAGGTATCACTTCCTGTCTCTCCGTTTCTTAATTTCTGGCCCTTTTGGTGTTGTGACCAGGACCTTAGTCAACGCCTTAGTCTGCCTTTTGTTTTGTTTATCCTCCCTTTGCTCATTTCTCTTCCTCAGTTTCTCTCTTATAGTATACTTTCTCGGCTTCTCTGACTAAATAGCTCAAAGTCATATCTTGTAATCCATCTAAGCATTGAAACTTTCTTTTAATATCCAGGAAAGCTTGCCCAATAAAGGCCATTGTGACAGATGCATTTTGATCCTCTGCCTGAGGATCGAAAGGAGTATATCTCTTATATACCTCAATAATTCTCTGTAGAAACATAGAGGGAGATTCATCAGGCCCTTGAATAATCTCTCTTACCTTTGCCAAATTAGTTGGTCGCCTAGCGGCCGCTCGGATACCCACTATTAAAAACCGGAATAAGTGGACAGATGCTTTCTACCTTCAAAGATGTTGGGGTCCCAGTTGGGTTGGTTCAAGGGAAAGCTGGCTTTGATTATGTTGGGAAGGTATGTCGGTCTCCCATCTGGTCCGAGGATTTTTTTTCTAGCTTCCAGGAGGATTCTCTTTTGTTCCTCTGTCATGAAGTGAGTCCCTAGGAGTTGTTGACAGTCATCCCAAGTAGGCGGGTTTGAAAACATCAATGACTTAACCAGACCTGTGAGCCCGGTGGAATACTCTGAAAAAGGGGTATTGTTATTTTTCCAGTTATATAGGTCTGAAGAGGAGAAAGGCCAATATTGGTAGGCTTGCATTTTCCCCCAATGGCCTTCGTCAATCATTGGCCCGTAAGGACATAGGGGGAGCATCGCGGGACTTCCAAGCTTTTCAATCATTCGCCGCCAGCGAGTTCCCTTAGCCGGGCCAGCTTCCTCCTGAGGAGGAGGAGCTGTGTGTGCCGTGGGGAAGTTATCTGGAGGGCGCTGGGCCAACTTAGCTTCCTCCAATAGTGGAGAGGTTGAGTCAGCTGCAGGGGAATCACTTAGAGGGTGTTGGTGGTTGGGGGACGAGGGCAGGGAATAAGGAGGGGGAGGAGAGTCCAGTAGAGTCAAATCTTGTGACTCAGGGAGAACAGACCATGGAGGAGGAGGAGGAGCAGAGGGTTTGAGAGATCATGGGGGAAGGAGTAGGAGCGGGGGCAGGGATAAGGAAATGCTTCACCCATGGAGGAGGAGATTTGCAGAGGTCCTATCAAGTTAAGATATATGGCTGTTCATCCGGATGGCTATGTGTGCCCGGCTGTAAGACAATATCTCCTGACTTATTAAAATAGTGGGAAGTAGAAATATCCTTCTTGGGTCCACCCGACTCCAAAGGTGGGCCATTCTGAGGCACAGAGAGTCTGGCAGGTCTGGCGTTTTACTGAAAAAGAAAGATTCTGAGCCCTTAAGCAAATTTTGGTCCAGTGATCAAGGGTCAGGGACAGGGGCATTGAAGTGCTGTGTCCCATAATTAAAGATACACAAACAGTGAATGCAAAGACACAGGACACAGACAAGACAAGACAATAAAGACAAGCAATGGACATCCGAAACTGAGACCTAGACTGAGTAGCTGGCAAAACCCGATGGGCTGGCAATACCGAATCTGAAACAAAATATCACTGAGTGGAGGAAACTATTGTGCCTTTATTTCTTGAGTCCTTTGGGGCATCCTCCAGGGACGTGGCCTGTGGCTCTGTGACACGTCTGTTAGCCACCGTAGGAGAGAGTTCACGCTCTTCATCAACAGCCATTTTGCCAAGCCCTTACCTTACAACTGAAACCAGAAAGAGGTGCCTTACTTACCCCGAGAGGAGTCCGTTAGGGTCTCTTGTCCGCCGCTGCCAGAACTCGGTGGAACCTCCATATGTAAATGTCAGGTGAGCATCGAAGTAAGAGACCACCAAAAGACTGTCTCATGAAACGACAAAGGGTTTATTGGGGGTCCAGTATGCTGGGGCTCTGAGCTCACTTGAATAGAGTAGAGAGCCCTGAGAACAGTTTAAGCAGAGCTTATATACTTTCCTTGGAGAGCGCAGGGAGGGAAGTTTACTAATGGGTAAGCGCGAGTGGGCAGTTTGCATGCAACCGGGTGAGAGAGTACATTCTACACTTTGGCAGTTGGGGACAGTACATTCTGGGAACAAGATTAGCAAACAGTTCTCAAGATTTCAACAGTGTTTTGTTAAGCATACAGAAAAACAGGAAGTGACAAGTACCTATTTTATTAACCTTTCACTACCGACTATCCTTTTTGACTGGATGTTTACTTCTACATTCAATTATCCAAGATACAAGGTCCTATGCCATTGTATATCGATTTATTCAAAGCTAAGTATCCAAATCAAGGGCCCAATGCCCTTCTGGGCTTCAGATGTTACTTAGATTTCTGTTTTCAAACATATATTTTAACAGAAAGTTTCCTAACTCAAACCGGACATGTTATTAACCCTAACCATACACTCTTACTTCAATCTAACTTTACAGAAGACCAGGGACAGAGTTGGTCTTACAATACAGGAATGTAGGGGATCTTCCACCTTCTGAGAGCCTCAAAGGTCCATGCAGAAATAATCCCTGGAGAAGATGTAGGCAACTCTGTAGGACCTGAGAGAGCAAAAGTCATCTTCCATGGAAAATAACCTGGTCAGGGTGAAGGGTTGTGTCTGAATCAGCCTCTCTATTCTTAATGTAGAGAAGATGGACAAAATGAGACCTGTGTGGAGAGCTGTGCCTGGGTGCCTATGGTTGATATACCATTCTAACTTGTGAAAGTGTCACAGGAAGCAGGGGCAGCCTCCAACTCATGGGACCAGTGGAAGCAACTCTTAGGACAAAGTGGTTGCGAAGGCAGTGAACTCATTCAGTTCCTGAAGGAAGTGACCTCACCTCACTTCCTTGGTAATGGAACTCTCTGAACTTGGGATCCAGGAAGCCAGTCAAACAGTGCCAGTCCCAGTCCCAGTCCCAGTGGTCTCACTTTTTGGGTTTCCCAAGGACAGAGTCAGTCTTTTTTGGTACCTACAGTTGTTAGGATGGCCAAATGGCAGGAAAGCTCTGAAGAGGGGCCTCTCCTGAGAAAGAAGGTAATGGCTCACCACTGGTTCCTGACAACTTCAGAGAGTTGGCCAAGGACACAAGATATGAGACAGGACAGGACATTTTGGGGGAACCTAGAATGGCCCACAGTCAGAGGACACTCCAGATAGTCACAGACCTACTTGGGGGAAGGAGGTGCCTTTGTGGGTGTGGGTGTGGGTGTGGTGTGGGTGTGGGTGTGGTTTGTCTTATGTTCTGAGAATAGGTAGAAAATGAGGTTTGTTTGGTTTGGAGTGAACTGTTTCTAGTAAGTCGTTTGACAATGCTAGTGTTTCTGTGTCTGTGTATCCCACTGTGTCTGTGGTTGTAGACATTAGAAAAGAGAATGGATCAATGGATGTGTCCTGTCTAGTAGAAAGCTTCCCAGCACTCATCCTGCTTAATTTATGAGTGGAATATGGCTTGCCTTATCAATAGGCAACACCTATGATCTTCCAAAGTTCCTGTTTTCTTCCTGAAATATGGCCATTCTCCAGAATAGACTCATGGTTTTGTATCCAAGATATGTACCACCTCCAAGCTTTGTGACATGGCCATGTACTGGATAGTTGAAGTGAATGGCGAGCATCTCAGAAAACTCACATTCCAGTGTGACCAGTAAAGTCTCAGTGGAGAAACCCTGCTTTGGGCCTTTTGCTTACCTATTCTTCTGTTGCCCTGAATTTGAGTAAAGTCTTTGCCTCAGGCCAATGCTTTGTGAAGCCTGAAGAAAACCTTTTTCAAATATAAAAGAATGGGCGTCAACTGTGGCTCTTTGCTTAATTGCTTTGCAAAGGGATGTGTCTGAATCAGCCTCTTGGCACTTTGTTAGGCTGTGGCTTAGATTATCAGCACCTGATGGATCTTAAGAAAGATCCCATGTGTGCATCCAAAACTAAAATCGCAAAAAGAGCAGTAATTGTGGATGAAGTCTTTCGCCTTCCTCTGTAAGGTTCCTGATATCAATCAAGTGAGAATAGGGATCCTTTAGGTCAAGTGAGTTCTTCAAATCCCAGCAGAGGCTAACCCATAGGTGCTTGGGTTTTCTCATGACTCCAATTCACATAAAGAATCTAAACCCCACAATCAGTAGGTCTCAAATACGAGAAGTGGATCAGTATTAATGGCAGGCCTATTTGATCACTCCTGTTTGACACGAAGGGTGTCCAGGCCACTCAGAATTTAGGTAAATGAGGGGCAAGGGAGGGTATTTTGTACACTGTCTTGGGCTGCGTTCCTCATGGAAATCTCCAGCCAGAGGTTATGATGAGTGTCTACATGAAAGAAGATGAGGGCCATGTGGGAGTGTTTTGGTTTTAATTGTGTTCATTTTTGTGACAGTTGGAAGGGATGACTGAGTCCACCTGGGCTTCAAGTCTGGTGTGTTTCCCCTTAGAGACTGAGTACAGGAACTGAACTTAAAGAAATATTGCCATGAATTGTGTTGGGATTTTAGGAGTCCAAGCATGAGAGTCACCCTTGGAAACTGAGATCTAGGCCCAGGGTGGCTTTCCAGAGGTCACTGGGAATCTCAGCCTGGATATCACATGATTTTATTCTTAAGGACTTGTCAGGCTTAGTTGAGAGTCAAAACACACATGGACGTTACATTGTACACCTCAATGGGCCTGGATTCATGTGACCTTTTGGGCAATCTTTGGGAAGCCTTGCATATGAGAATTCTCCAGAACTTTCATTGAAACGAACTTCCAAAACGATTAATGGTCCCCGAATGAATTGAAACCCTCATGCTGCAACTTCATCCTTGAAAAATTACTAGATAAATACCATGAAATTTATGAAATTCCCATTACCAGATGCCACTGGAGAACCTTTGGATGTCCTGTTGCTGATCGTAAATATGCAAGACAGTGCCTTGATTGACTGAGTTTCATGAAAATGGTGTAGAACAGAGATGCCAGGAAGTTGGAGCCTGCTGAGTAGTGGGCCTAGTGCAGTGATGGGCAGGTGTGTGATATAAAAAAAAACATCTGTGGTGGGGCCATGTGGATTTGCCATTGGCTACCAAATGGCTTGTGACTGACATGGTGCAGCCAGCAGACACTTCTATGTAAAGGCATCTTGTTATATAGAGAGGTTTCAGGCCAATGTTCAGAATCAGGTTGCTATGGTCAAGGAGGCAAGCTATGTGGGATAGAAGCCTGTTTGGTGAATTCTCCTGCAGACCCTGACCCACCACACGTGACAGAACTCCCTCCAGAACTGTGTCCCAGTTGATTCCTTGTATTCCGTGATGCAAATACCAAACTCCCAGTGAAGCAGCAAGAAACACCATGAAAAGTGGAAGATGACCAAATGGCTTCACAGTCCACACGGGGAGATAATTATACCATGGTGGCCACAGTTTACCTACAAAGAGAGAATTAAGGACTGCTGCCTCATATTCATTAGAAAATAAGAAACAATGTCTTCCAGGTAACTTAGAAGCATACCAAGCTTTGATGGTCTCACTACAAAGAGGCTCAGTCTCCTGACTACAACATATATTTCAAGCGCCCAAACTCAGAGGCAGTTCCTCTAGAAGTCTTTAGGCCAGCAGAGCTCCATGTTTGTGGAGTGTTTACCCTGTCTCTTACTTTTGGAATCTCCTCTAACACCTCCAACTTTGTGAACTCCTGAGCATATTCGATTCCACATATGTATTTACAGATTTTCTAACTCTTCTCCTCTAATTGTGTCTTACTTGGGGTGAAGGAAATGTCAAGGCATTGTTCTGGATTAGAGTGGGAAGATTTTCTGTAGCACATTTTTGCATAAACAAAGGAATCATTTTCCAATTTTCCATTTGAAATACTGAATCCCTGACACTAATCAATGCCAAACTAGACTCTGACTACTAATCCTAATATGATGGAGAAAATTAACGCAAACAGAATAGAAATACAAGCAGTTCAGAGGAGGCATGTTGTATCGTTGGACTTGCATTATATAGGGTAGGAGTTATAAATCTAGTCAATTTTTTTGTTGAAATGTTTCTCCAGTTGTTTTACAATTAACGAATATGTGAATTTTATATATATATATATATATATATATATATATATATATATATATATATACACATACACACACACAGACTCTCCAGATTTTTCTAAATATGAAATATATGTGTCTTATTATACACTCCCTAAATTTATTCATATTCATGTATGTGGATTAATAATCAACTTTTCACAAGATTATTCTCAGAAATGTTCATCCATCTGAACTACATATTTTATTCCTAGTACTGAAAACTAACTTCAGTAAATGGTGCATACAAATCCTAATATTTCTGCAATAACTGACCCAGTTTAACATCAATTCACGTAGATTCCTATGGGACAAGATATGTATTTTGTCGTTCATTTTTATTCAATACTGGTCCATTAGTATTTCTTAGTTAATGCATATCATAGGATATATATTTCATCCACAAGTTCAGAAATATATAGGCATTTTGTTTTATTTTTCATCACTTCCTAATTCAGAACACATGTATTCCACCAGTTTTCTTGACTGGTCTTTTCATGAGACTTCTTTCCAAACACATTATTTTCCATTTCCAAAATCACTTTTAAAGCAAAACTCACACACTCTTCATGATAAACCATAACCCTAATATTACCATTAGATGTATAACTGGTTGTAATGAATGTCTGTATATCAATATTAGATTTCCTGTATATTTTCAGATATCAATTCAATCCATTATTTAAAGTTGGAACCATTTACATTATATATTCACTGTATGTTCTATTCATGCATTATCTCTATATTCATGGACACAGAGGACACCTATTTGTACCCCCAATACTAATTTATACGTCTTCAAAATATTGCTCCCAGAAATGATGGAAGAAATACTCAAGTCACCTGATCTACAGATACATTTTATCAGAGTAATATTCTGGGCACAAAATGCAAAGGTCACACTTATGATTGTACCAAAGTCTAAATGGAAAGTGAGAATGGATTACTAAAAACATCCATGTCCAGGTTGCCTAATGCTCTCAAATGTCAATCCTATTGGTGACTTCATATTTGTTTCTCCCAAAGATTATATATTCAAACTCAACCCTTTTGAAAATGTCTGATCCTATCCCTCACTTTATACTTTGCCTGATTTCCTAATGTCTCTAATGATATATGGATGCCTACATATTTTCCAGAGTTCATCAATGTGACTGACTCTTCAAATGTGCTGATATTTACATTCATTCTCTACCTGAAACCCTACTGCTGAAGAACTTTTGGTCCAAATCCTATAATCACTCTGCTTTCTAAACATACTCACTATCTTCCTAATCCTACCAACTGTCCTTTTGATTGGATGGTCTTTTTGACATTCCACCATCCAAGGTACAAGGTCCTATGCCATTGTATATCGATTTATCTGAGACATCTGTCCAGAATATAATCCAAAGCTAAGTATCCCAATCAAGAGCCCAATGCACTTCTGGGCTTCAAATCTCACCTAGATTTCTGTTTTCTTACTTATATTTCATCTATATATTCTTGAAAATATCTCAGGTTCCCAATACCATTATTCATCCGGCAGAATAATTCCTAACCCAAATTGAACCTGTTATTAACCCTAACCATACACTCTTCCCTCAAAATAACTTTACAATAGAGCAGAGACAGAGTTGGTCTTACAATAAAGCAGTGTAGGGGATCTTCCACCTGCTGAGAACCTCAAAGGTCCATGCAGAAATGA
The DNA here is from genome assembly GCF_048772815.1 of Callospermophilus lateralis. Classification (NCBI taxonomy): domain Eukaryota; kingdom Metazoa; phylum Chordata; class Mammalia; order Rodentia; family Sciuridae; genus Callospermophilus; species Callospermophilus lateralis. The sequence goes on from NW_027513145.1 coordinate 1,110,860, forward strand.
CCCCTGGGGAAGACTAAGGCAGGTATGAAGGACCTGAGAGAGCAAAATCTTCCATGGCAAAAAACCCGGTCAGGATGAAGTGTTGTGTCTGAATCAGCCTCTCTGTACTTAATGTAGAGAAGATGGAGTAAACCAGGCCTGTGTGCAGAGCTGTTCCCGGGTGCCTATGGTTGATATACCATTGTAACTTGTGAAAATGTCACAGGAATTGGGGCAGCCTCCATTTCATGGGACCCTGTTCTTTCTGTGGAAACCCACAAACAGACCTCCGACTCTAGACAATTACTGGGTCAGGGCCTTTCCATTGTCCTTTTAGAATATCCTTCCAATGTACCTTGGGCTTATACACATTTTTTTGACACATATGCCTTTCCGCAGCACTAAGTCCTGATGAATCCAAATTTAAAAAGTTTAGAGTAAAAAGGGTTATTTTAAGATTATGTTTGGGGAATTTATACCCCTTCCCAATTCCGTCTTCTTACATTAATAAGTATATTTTAATAGTTTGATGTGCTCTTTCAACTATGCCTTGTCCCTGTGGATTGTGTGGGACTCCTGTTATATGAGTAATGCCACATGATGAGCAAAATTGTTTAAAGGAGGTAGAAGTATAACCAGGGGCATTATCTGTTTTTAACTGTTTTGGAACACCCACAGTGGCAAAATTTTGTAAGCAATGAGCTATAACATCTTTAGTTTTTTCTCCGGCATGAAGGGAGCCCATCAAAAATCCAGAAGAAGTATCAACTGTAACATGCAAATATTTTAATTTTCTAAATTCTGGCAACTGTGTGATGTCCATGTGCCAAATATGGTTAGGTATCCATCCTTTATAATTGACTCCAAGATTAACTTGTGGTAAAAAAGACACACAATTTTGACATTGTTTTATTATTTGTCTAGCTTGTTCCTTAGTTATATTAAAATGCTTTGGTAAAGTATTAGCATTGATATGGAACTTTTTATGAAAATTTATAGCTTCTTCTCGTGTAGAGAAAATATATATGTATGTCATGTATAGTTTCATCTGCTAAATCATTGCACAAACTAAGGGCTCCAGGCAATCCTGTATGTGCCCTGATATGTCCTATAAAAAATGGATCTTTTCTGTCCCAGATTATACATTGTATAGTGGAAAGCACAGAGAAAACAGTAGAGGAAGGGGAAATCCTCCCAGCATCTTCAAGGGATACTTTAGCATTAACTATGTACCTACTATCAGAAAATAAATTTAATACAGAATCTTTTAACATGACTAAAACTTGTAATTCTGAATTAAGCTCTACTTTTTGAGCTGATTGTTTGGGTACTAAAAATGTAAAAGTTTGATCAGGGGTAACTATTGCTGCTGTGCCATTATTTGAACCATCAGTGAATATATTTGGAGCATTCATGATAGGTGTTTTCTTGTCATTTTTGGAAAAATTACAGGATGCGATGACCAAAAAGACAATAAAAGATTAGAAGGTAAGTGGTTATCAAATGAAACATTAGATTTACACATAATCATTGCCCAAGTATTTAACTAAGTAGCTAATTCATCAATTTGATTCATAGTATATGGAGTAATAATTTTATTGGGAGAAATTCCAAACACTCCCTTTGCTGCTTTTATTCCAATGAGTATTAATTGTCCCTCGGCCTCAGAATACCTAGTAATAATAGTGTTAGAAGAATAAGATAAATGTATCCATAATAATGGACCTTCTTGCCAAAATTCTCCCATAGGAATATTTTTTGTTGGTAGTACAATAAATAATCAAGGCAAAATTATATCAACTCTATCCAAATGCATATTATCCATATATGTTTCAATAATTTTTAATGCCTTTCTTTCTTCAGGTGTTAACATTCTGGGTGAATTTGGATCTGATGGACCTTTTAGGATATCAAATAAAGGTCTCATCTCTCCTCTTGGTACACCTAGATAAGGCCTTATCCATTTTATGTCTCCTAATACCTTTTGAAAATCATTAATTGATTTGAGTTGATCTACTCGTATTTGAATATTTGGTGGACTGACCACGGTTGAGAATAATAGAACTCCTAAATAATTAATTGGAAAATTTAATTGTATCTTATCAATTCCTATCTCTAGATTATAATTTTTTAATAAGTTTGTAAGTGTGGCATAACATTCTAGCAATAGGTTTTTAGCTTTGTGTGCTAATAATATATCATCCGTACAGTGAAATATTTGTAGTTCAGGATTTTCATTTCTAAGTGGCTCGATTACTTTGTTAACATAAATGTGACACATTGTTGGGCTGTTAGCCATCCCTTGAGGGAGTACTTTCCACTCATACCTCTGATCAGGACCTTCATGAATAGTAAATGCAAAACGTGGACTATCCTCAGGAAGAATTGGAAATGAAAAAAAAAAAACAATCTTTAGTATGTAAAACTAAAACATACCAAGTTGTTGGCAAAGCAGACAATTGAGGAATCGCTGATTGAGCAGGTCCCATAATAACCATCTCATTATTAATGGCTCTTAAATCTTGCAATAATCTCCATTTACCAGATTTTTTTTTGATGACAAAAATGGGAGTTGCTGGGAGCCATCAGCCAAGTAGGTATGACAAATTCCTTGCCAGCTTACTCCCATGCTGTCTAGTGGAAGGACTTCTGAAAGGTGACCTTGCTCAAGGACCAGGGCAGGATCCGTGTTTAGGGTGTTCCCCCTTTAGAATAGGGCGGTTTAGCATAATAGGAGATTAGGGTGTTCCCCCTTTAGAATAGGGCAATTTAGCATAATAGGAGATTAGGGTGTTCCCCCTTTAGAATTGGGCGTATCCTGCTGCTGAGTTCCTCTTGAGTGCTTAGGGTCAGACAATATATTTTGGGAGACAGAAGCCCATATGGAGTGGATTTGAGCAGAGAGTGGATTTGGGACAGAGTGGATTTGGGCAGAGAACGTGGATTCCCCCAGAACGTGTTTGTAGACAGCCGGTGTGAGTTCGGGAATAAAGAATTGCTGTTTGAATCTACAAGCTGTGTGGAGACTCATGATTTGTGCCCAGCCAGAGACTGCAGCATCTGGTGGCTCGTACGCGGAACGCCTGAAGCTTGGGGGTAAGTGAATTTGCTCGCCCCTGAGGGAAGGCGAGAGAATGGGTGACCATTTCAAAAAACAATGTGTTCTCCTTTTGATTTATTTTGTTTTTATTTCAAGTTGCCTGTTCCTAGAACTTTCTCAGGCAAACTGGGGAAAATGGTTGACTCAAGGTTTAAAGTTTTTTACGTCCGAGGAAGAGAAATTGTTAAAAGAAGGAGGCACCCCAGTAAGACCAAGAACAGCTAGGGCATATGTTGATACAATACAAAAATGCAGCCCATGGCTTTTAAACGAGAAGTTGTTAAATATATCGATGGGACCATCATGGTATCCTGTAGAAGGATTTTTCTTCAACAAGAAAGAGATGGCTAATGCTGTTTACTACACTTGTCTAAGATCTTGGTTTTTACAGACTTCTAATTAATTTACAAAGCTAAAGTGTTAAAATATCAACCACTAAATATAAAATCAAGTACTCTTTAGTTATTAAGTTCCATAAGGTAATATATTTAAACATTATGTGTGTCTTCATAAATTGGTGAATGGAAAAAAAAAGTTTAATATTGCTTTGGTCTGTGTCTTTGCTAAAACAAGGTTACTAAGTGTTAAGATTCTATCAGGTGTAATTTATATACAATAAGTATAAGAAGTTTCAGTTGGGTTTCAATTACAGTATTTTAGTATCATAAAAAACATGAAAGTCTTTCATCTTCTTAAAGTGGAGTAATTTTCTAAATCAGAAATTTTTATAAGGGTTATTTCAGAATGTGAATTTATAAAAAGGGTTAACAGCTAGAAAAGAGATTAAGATTAAAGATGTGAAAATATATTTTAATATGGAAGGTTAAAAAATGTTTCTAGATGAGATAATCTCTGTGTGGTAAAGTAAAAAGTTATAAAATGCCATTTTAAAAGATTTTGAGGAAACTAGACTTTAAAAGTTTGAGAAAGGAAGAAGAAAAAAAGGTATTTGTACATGGCAGATTGAGACAAAGCTTCTTAATGGAGTAAAAAAGGCCTTTGGTTGAAGGGCAGCCATGTGAACTAACCTGAAAGCGATTTAAACAGAATCTAAGCCTCGTTTAAGAGTGAAGCAATAGGTGGTGAAAAAGTACATTTAAAAGTACAGTATAGATGATAATTGGAAGGCTTTAAAAGGTTAATTTGAAGGTGGTTAAGGTGCCTTCATGACGGAGGAAAGATTGCGTCATTCGAGCCTAGTTAATCTTAAAAATGAGAAAGGGGTATATATCCCCCAAAGATAAACTTAAAATAACCCCTTTTACTCTAAACTTTTTAAATTTGGATTCATCAGGACTTAGTGCTGTGGAAAGGCATATGTATCCAAAAAATGTGCATAAGCCTAAAGTTCTTTGGAAAGATATTCTAACAGGACAATGGAAAGGTCCAGACCCAGTGATTGTCTGGAGTCGGGGCTCTGTTTGCGTGTTTCCACAGGGAGAACAGCAGCCGATTTGGATTCCAGAAAGACTAACCAAAACGATTTCTACAGATAGAAAAGAAGATGATTTGACTCAAATCCATAACAGCTGATATCCAGAACTCCAGCTTGGCCATTCTTACATCTGCGACTGTGATTAACCAGGATGCTTTTTTCAATATCTATTTTATTATTGCATTTTCCACATCATAAGGTTCTATTTTTATTTTTTGAGCTCATACAAACCTAGGTTAATGTTTTTCTGATCAGTTTTATTTTTTGACTATAGAGTTTTTAAACATTGCAATGGAGATTTCACCTAGGTAAAGCTACAAGGCCTTTATTATTATCTTATGTGTTGTACGTTTGTTTGCACATTTGTGTTTTGTGTTGTATGTCTGTGTGTGCGTATTTCATATATAAGGAGCGCTCATGAGAAAATGGATCCGAATTTTTTTTTATTCACGTGATTTAAATGGCTTAATTTAAATCAGGTAAACAGCTGTTAAGGATTGTTTTTTAAGGAGGTTAACAGATCTGTTTGTTTACTTTCACCTTTCCTTTTCATTATATTTAATAATTCTTTTCAGGTTAATGTCTTTTTAGCATCATTGCCAGAATTCCTATCTTCATCCCAATGAATATAACTCAACAAGTATGCTCAATCAAGGAGCCAACTTACTTTGGGAGGCAACGGACTTTGGGAGGAGATGGACAGATTGATAGATTCCTCCACTTTGAACTGCTTACAGAACTTGCCTAGACTATGTAACTACATTTAGTGCAGCAAATTGTGGTAATGCTGGCATATCTTTGCTGATGGTATCACCAATGATGCAATTTTTCCAAAGGAACTGTCAATTGGCTTGGTGTCATGGCATTTCTGTATCCTCCTCCCTTCTGCTAGTGATGGTCTAAATTTGGGGGCCAGTGGCTATATGCTGGACCAGCAGTCAGTGACGGGTATGATCCAATTGCAGTGGTATCAACCTAAGACAGGAGGCTGACGCCTAAAGGTCAGTTGCCTAAAGGTCAGTTTTCCAATGACGGGTAAGAACCATATGTTGAATTGGACAACCTACCAGGCACGGTCCTTAAGCCACATTAACCTCACTCCCCCACTGGCACCAAGGCCAAATTTGGGGGCCAACAGAGGTGAGGCAAAGAACCTCACCCCCCCACTGGTGCATAGACCTATGCACAAGTATGGCTGTATGCTGGACCAGTAGTCAGTGACGGGTATGATCCAGTTGCAGTAGTATCAACCTAAGACAGGAGGCTGAGGCCTAAAGGTCAGTTTTCCAATGACGGGTAAGGGCAATATGTTGAACTGGACAACCTACCAGGCACGGTCCTTAAGCCACATTACTTGTTGTTTAATTAATCAGAAGGGGGGAGATGCTGGGAGCCATCAGCCAAGTAGGTATGGCAAATTCCTTGCCAGCTTACTCCCATGCTGTCTAGTGGAAGGACTTCTGAAAGGTGACCTTGCTCAAGGACCAGGGCAGGATCCGTGTTTAGGGTGTTCCCCCTTTAGAATAGGGCGGTTTAGCATAATAGGAGATTAGGGTGTTCCCCCTTTAGAATAGGGCAATTTAGCATAATAGGAGATTAGGGTGTTCCCCCTTTAGAATAGGGCGTATCCTGCTGCTGAGTTCCTCTTGAGTGCTTAGGGTCAGACAATATATTTTGGGAGACAGAAGCCCATATGGAGTGGATTTGAGCAGAGAGTGGATTTGGGACAGAGTGGATTTGGGCAGAGAACGTGGATTCCCCCAGAACGTGTTTGTAGACAGTCGGTGTGAGTTCGGGAATAAAGAATTGCTGTTTGAATCTACAAGCTGTGTGGAGACTCGTGATTTGTGCCCAGCCAGAGACTGCGGCAGGGAGTATTATGGGGAGATACAGAAGGTTTTATATGTCCTTCCGCTAATTATTGTTTCACCGGGTCATGGGCTGCTTGTATCTTTTCTTCAGTCAGGGGCCACTGAGGAATCCATACTGGTCTTTCTGATTTCCAAGTAATTTTTATTGTCTCAGTGGCCCTTTCTGAAAATCCAACCCATGTCTGTCTGTTCCTTGATCTATTTGTATTGGTGCTACTATAACTTGTTCTTGTTTTTCTAATCTTTTTCCTTTCCTAAAACCTTGTCTAGCCATAATTGTGGGTGCATTTTGATTGATGTTATTTGTTAATGTCAAACCTAATTGATCTAGGACATCTCATCCCCATAAATTTACGGGAAGATGATCCAATACATATGGCTGTATAGTTCCTTCACATCCTTCAGGATGCTTCCAATCTAATACCATTGCACCTTTATGGGGATTAGTTGCCACTCCTAGGCCTCAAAGCATTTGAGTGGCTTGTTGTAATGGCCAATGTTTTGGCCATTCTTGACGGGAGATGATGCTAAGGTCTGCACCTGTATCCAGTAGCCCATTAAATTCATGTCCTTGAATATTTAGTTTTAGCATGGGGCGAGAATCTAAATTTAAAGAAAGCATAGCCCAATCTACACCTGTGGAGCCTAATCCCTTGGAACCTCTTTCTACAGCACGACTGGAAAATTTATTATGTAGGCTGGGTATTATAAGTAACTGTGATATTCTATCTCCTGGTGAAATTGGGATATATCCTTTGGAGAATTGGCTATAATTTTTATTTCACCTTCATAATCGGGATCAATTACCCAAGGACTTATCATAAGTCCTTTTAGATTAAAAGAGTTGCGTCCCAATAATAAGCCTACAGTTCCTTTGGGAAGAGGTACTTTCACCGCTGTGGTAATGATTTAAACCCCCATCTCTGGAGTTAGTACTGATCTGGCGGAGGCGCAGATGTCCAACCCTGTGCTCCCTCTGGTTTGTCTGATGAGGGATCTGATGGACAATGTGTCCTGGAAACTACCCTGATGGGGTTGCTGTGTTCCTCCAGTGCTCAGTATATTTGTGGTTTTCGGCCCCAGAACATTGGGCCCCCCTGTCCATTTTTTGGCAATGGAGCCCAATGCCTTTCTCCAAGGTATCGTGGATAAACACCTGGTCCTTGTTCATTTTTTGATAATGAAGTACCCTATATGGTGGTTTAAGAATGGCATTCATTAGCTCAATGACTCCCTCTACGGCATCGTGGGCAAATACCCAGTATTCTACTCCTTTGATACCTAGTTTTGTTAAAACCTCCTCCTATTGGGCAACTCCTTTTAAAATTTCCTGTTTATTCACAATTGTATCATGTTTATGGCCTGGCATCTAAAGCCTGTTTTACTGCAGCTGCCACAATTTTCCCTTGTTCATTGATGTCTCTGGCATCTAAAGCCTGTTTTACTGCACCCTGCCACGACTTGCTCTTATTCATTAATATCTCTACATAATTTAATATATGTGTTTAAATATTCATGTTTCCATGGTCTAATGATATCTCTGCACCAATGATTCGCTTTGTCATAAGCCAGTTGTTTTATTAATGGCATTGCTTGTTCTTTATTTCCCAAAACTTTGGTAGCTGTTTGAATAAGCCTATCTACAAATTCAGCCTAAGATTCATTAGCTGCTTGTATTACCTTAGATAATTTACCTTGTAAACCTCCATGTCCTAGTAAAGTCTTCCATGCCCTAACCACCTCTGCAGCAATTTGTGCGTATATGCCAGGATCATATGCAATTTGTTGGTGCTGATCCTCATAAGGTCCCTTTCCTAACAACATATCTAGATTTCTCTGAGGATAACCAGCTGCTGCATTTCGACTAGCCGTATCCTTGCAAAATTCCTCATTGGCAACCTTCCATAACAGGTATTGACCTCCATTTAGCACAGCTTTACACATATTAGCCAAATCTGCTGGCGTCATATTCAAGTTGTTAATGGATTCGACCAAGCTTGCAATGAAGGGTGCTTGAGGACAATAGGTTGTTACAGCCTCTTTTAGCTGCTTCACTATTTTGAAATTTAAAGCATGGTGAATTCGCTGCCCTCCTACCTCAAACACAGGGCATGTTAATTGTTGAGATCCTGTCCCAGGATCCGAACTATCAACTGCGGGGGTTGGGGGCCTCCCAGTATATGGAGGTGGCCTTGTTATTTGGATATTTACATCCTCTGGTGATAGAAAGGTGTTAGTAACAGTCTTCTGTAGAGGTGGCACTGTTGGTTGGACACTTACGCCCTCTGGTGATAGAAATTTGTTAGTAGCAGTCTCCTTTTGTAACTTTCCCCCTGATGGCATTTTCTTCTCTAAGCTTTATTCCTCTATCTTTGTCTGAACTGAAGGCTTTGGACTAAGCAAACCAGATATGAACGTCCACAATGGCAATGTGCCAACTGGCAGAGTCCCTGGGCTGTTCTTTTCTCCTCTTTTTAAATCTTCACCATAATGGTTCCATTGTGATATATTTAACAACTCCTCCTTAAAAAGCCATGGGCTACATTTTTGTATTGTATCAACGTATGCCCTGACTGTTCTTGATTTTACTGAGATGCCTCCTTCCTCTAACAATTTACTTAACACTCTTTCAGTTTGTTTTTTTCTAATTTCTGATCCCGTATTTCTGCTATAATACAAGCCAACAAGATGACGCCAAACAAAACCGAGACAGAATGAAATAAAAGGGGAACAACAAGAAGTCATTATGGCATTTCTATCCTCCTGATATGTGCATCCATCCTTTCTCCCTATCTGTTCCTCAGACGTAAATAGTTTTCCCTCAGATGTGAGCGGTTTTTTTTTTTTTTTTCATCTCACTCATCTCCATGGGCAGGCAACTTAAAACAAAAGTGAAGCAATACAAAAGAGGAATCTTAAAATGTCTACCCATCCTCTCGCCCTGCCCTCAGGGGCGAGCAGTTTACCTTATCACTTACCCTCAGTTGCTCCCCATGCAAGCCAGCAAATGCTGCAGTCTGGCTGGGCACAATTCAGCCACTTTTCAAAAGAAACAAACTTTATTTTAAGAACAACACACGCCAAACAAAACAGCTCCTCAGGAAAAACCCTCAGAGCGCAACTGCCACCACTGGCTTCCTTGTAAAGTCTCTGTCACACCCACAAGCCTCTCCACCTCCCACAATCCTCCTGCTTTTGAGGATAATTTGCTGGGTAAAAGGGCAAAGCCAAAAATGTCCCCCAAAGAGCAACTCCGTGGTCTAAAAGGGCAGGGAAACAGCCCAATGAGCATCAACACAGAGGAGCCAATGAGATAGATGTTGCTGGGGCCACTGTGAGACAATCATCAGCTGGCAGTCTGGAAGGGCGAGTAAAGAGCTCAATAAGCATCTCAAATGAGCATCACCACAGAGGAGAAAATCAGCTAGATGATGCTGGGGCCGATGTGAGCCAATAATCATCTGGCAGCTGGAAATTTGCGGGGAGCTGAAAGTTTGCTGGGGCCGCTTCAGCTGTGTCTCTCAACAAATTCCTGTCTCCTTTCTCTGTAGACTATTCAGCACATGTATTTTTATATGCACATATAGAATCCTTCCTGTTATCACACGTACATTTTTGTGAGGTTGCTGACTAGGCAGATACAAGATATGAAAAGAGATCACTCCTCCTAAACGCTGTTGGAACTGAAAATTCAACATATGGGTGAGCTTCTTAGTAGAAAAACATTATGCATAAATCCATTTTGAGTGAAATAAATATTTTTTGCATCTCTGAAAGATATATAATTCATGATGAATTTCGATTGGCATATATATTGCTAGTTTTTAATGTCTGTGTGTGTGTATGTGTGTTTGTGTGTGTGTGTGTGTGTGTGTGTATATATACTCTCCAAATATTTCAAAATATAAAATATTTGAGTCTTATTATACACGCCTTAAAATAATTAATATTCATTATTGTGGATTTATGATCAACTTTTCACAAGATGATTCTCAGAAATATTCATCCACCTGAAATACATATTTGTTTCCTAGTACTGAAAACTAACTTCAGTGAATGGTGCATACAAATGCAAATGTTTCTACAGAAAAACCCAGTTTAACATCAATGCAAGCAGATTCCTCTGGGACATGATGTGTATTTTGTGGTTCATTTTTATTAAACAGTGGTACATTACTATTTCTTCATTTTATGCACATGATAGGATATATATTTCATCCACAAGTTCACAAATTTATAGGCATTTTTTTAATTTTCAATCACTTCCTGCTTCAGAACAAATATATTCCTCCAGGTTTCTTGACTGGTCTTTTCATGAGACTTCTTTCCAAACACATAATTTTCAATTTCCATAATCATTTTTGAAGCAAAACTCACACACTCTTCATGATAAACCATAACCCTAATATTACCGTTACATGTATAACTGGTTGTAATCAATGTATGTATATCAATTTAAGATTTCCTGTATATTTTCAGATATCAAATCAATCCACTATTTAAAGTTGGAACCAGTTATATTATTTATTCACAGTATGGTCAATTCATGCATTATTTCTATATTCATTGACACAGGGTACACCTCTTTGTTCCCCCTATACGAATTTATATATCTTCAAAATATTGCTCCCAGTAATGGTGGAAGAAATACTCATGTCACCTGATTTACACATACATTTTATCACAGTAATATTCTGGACACAGAAAGCAAAAGTCACTCTTATGATTGTACCAAAGCCTAAAAGGAAAGTGAGCATGGCTTACTAAAAATATCCATGTCCAGGTTGCCTAATGCTTTCAAATGTAAATCCTATTGGTGACTATATATTTGTTTCTTACTAAGATTATATATTCAACCTCAAGCCTGTTGAAAATATCTAATCCTATCCATCAATTTATACTTTGCCTGATTTCTTAATATCTCTATTGATATCTGCTTTCCTACATATTTTCCACAGATCATCATTGTGAGTGACTCTTCACAGGTGCTGACAATTACATTCACTCTCTTATTGAAAACGTATTGCTAAAGAACTTTCGGTTCGAATCATATACTCACTGTTGTTTCTAGACCTAGCAACTATCTTCCTAATCTACCGACTTTCTCATTTTCACTGGATGTTCTCTTCGACATTCAATCATCCAAGGTACAAGGTCCTATGCCATTGTATATCTATTTATCTGAGACATCTGTGTAGACCATAATTCAAAGCTAAGTAACCCACTCAAGAGGTCAATGCCCTTCTGGGCTTTAAATCTTACCTAGATTTCTATTTTCATACTTATATTTCAACTTTATATTCTTGTAAATATCACATGTTACCAATACCATTATTCATCCTGCAGAATGATTCATAACCCAAATTGATCGTGTTATTAACCCTAACCATACACTGTTCCCTCCATCTAACTTTACAGAAGAGCAGGGACAGTGTGACCAGGAAAGTCTCAGTGGAGAAACCCTGCTTTGGGCCTTTTGCTTAGCTATTGTTCTGTGTCGCTAAATGTCAGGAAGGTCTTTGCCTCAGGCCACCCCTTTGTGAAGCCTGAAGAAAACAGTTTTCAAATGGAAATGAATGGGTATCTCCTGTGGCTCTTTTATTAATTTCTTTGGAAAAAGATGTGTCTGAATCAGCCTCTTGGGCCTGTGTGAGGCTAAGACTTAGATTCTCAGCACCTGATGGATATAAAGAAAGATCCCATGTGTGCATCCAAAACCAAAATGGCAAAAAGTTCAGTCATTGAGAATATAGTCTCTTGCCTTCCTCTGTTAGGTTCCTGACCTCCATCTAGTGAGAATCTGGATCCTTTTGGTCAAATGAGTTCTTCAAGCCCTGAATAGGTGCTTGGGTTTCTCATGACTTCAAATCACATAAAGAATCTAAACCTATCAGTCAGTAGTAGTCAGTCAATATTGCTCCCAGAAATGGTGGAAGAAATACTCATGTCACCTGATCTACATATACATTTATTCGCAGAAATATTCTGGACACAAAATTCAAAGTTGAGATTTATGATTGTACCAAAGCCTAAATGGAAAATGAACATGGATTACTAAAAACATCCATGTCCAAGTTGCCTAATGCTCTCAAAAGTCAATTATATTGGTGACTACATATTTGTTTCTTCCTAAGATTATATATTCAAACTCAACCCTATTGAAAATGTCTAAGCCTATCTCTCACTTTATAATTTGCCTGATTTCATACTGCCTCTATTGATATCTGCTTACCTACATATTTCCCCAATTCATCATTGTCACTGACTCGTCACATGTGCTGACATTTAAATTCATTTTCTAACCGAAACCCTATTGCTAAAGAACTTTTTTTCCAAATCTTACACTCACTCTTCTTCCTAAACCTACCTACTATCTTCCTAATCCTACCGACTATCCCTTTTTGACTGCATGTTCTCTTCTACATTCAATAATCCAAGGTACGAGGTCCTATGCCATTGTATATCGATTTATTTGAAACATCTCTGCAGAACGTAATTCAATGCTAAGTATCACAATCAAGGGCCCAATGCCATTCTGGGCTTCAAATCTTACTTAGATTTATGTTTACATACATACATTTCACGTCTATATTCTTATAAATATCACAGATTCCCAATACCATTATATATCCAGAAAATTGATTCCTAACCCAAATCATACCTGGTATTAACCCTAACAATACACTGTTCCCTGAATCTTACTATACAGAAGAGCAGGGACAGAGTTGGTCTTATAATACTGGAATGTAGGGGATCTTCTACCTGCTGAGAACCTCAAAGGTCCATGCTGAAAGGATCCCTCGAGAAGATGTAGGCAGCTATGAAGGACCTGAGAGAGCAAAAGTCATCTTCCATGGCAAACACCCTCGTCAGGATGAAGGGTTGTGTCTTAATCAGCCTCTCTCTTCTTAATGTAGAGAAGATGGACCAAACCAGGCCTGTGTGGAGAGCTGTTCCCAGGTGCCTATGGTTGATATACCATTCTAACTTGTGAAAGTGTCACAGGAAGTAGGGGAAGCCTCCATCTCAAGGGACCCTTGGAAGCTACTGTTAGGACAAAGTGGTTGCCAAGGCAGTGACCTCATTCAGTTCCTGAAGGAAATGACCTCACCTCACATCCTTGCTGATGAAACTCTCTGAACTTGGGATCCAGGAAGCCAGGCAGACAGAGCCAGTCCCAGTCCCACTCCCAGTGGTGTCACTTTTTGGATTTACCAAGGACAGACTCAGTCTTTCTTGGTACCTACAGATGTGAGGATGGACAAATGCCAGGAAAGCTCTTAAGAGGGGCCTTTTATGAGAAAGCAGGTAGTGGCTCACCACTGGCTTCTGACAAGTCTCAGTGAAGAAAAACTGCTATGGGACTTCTGGTTACCTATTGTTATGTTGCCCTGAAGGTCAGGAAGTTCTTTGCCTCAGTCCAACCCTTTGTGAAGCCTGCAGAAAACAGTTTCCAAAAGGAAACGAATGGGCATCGTCTGTGGCTCTTTGCTTAATTTTTTGGAAAGGGATGTGCCTGAATCAGCCTCTTGGCCCTGTGTGAGGCTATGGCTTAGATTCTCAGCACCTGATGTATCTAAAGAAAGATCCCATGTGTGCATCGAAAACCAAAATGGCCAAAAGCGCAGTCATTGTGGATGAAGTCTCTCGCCTTCCTCTGTAAGGTTCCTGACCTCCATCAAGTGAGAAGAGTGATATTTGGGTCAAATGAGTTCTTCAAAGCCCTGCAGAGGCTAGCCCATAGGGGCTAGGGTTTTCTCTGACACCAATTTACATAAAGAATATAAACCCCACAGTCAGAAGTCCTCAATTTGGAGAAGCAGGGCAGTATTAATGGCAGGCCTATTTGATCATTCCTGGTTCACAAGAAGGGTGTCCATGCCACCCTGAGTTTAGGCAAATGAGGGGCAAGAGAGCTTATTTTGGACACTGACTTGGGCTGCTCCCTTCATGCAAAACTCCAGCCAGAGTTTATGATGAGTGTCTATATGGAAGAACATGAGGGCCATGTGGAAGTGTTTCGATTTCATTTGTAGATATTTGTGTGGTGGTTTGAAGAGATGACAGGGTCCACCTGGGCTTTAACTCTTGTGTGATTCCCTTTAGAGACTTAGTTCTGGAACTGACCTCAGAGAAGTATTGCCATGAATTGTGTTGGGATTTAAGAGGCCACGCATGAGAGTCTCCCTTGGAAACTGAGATCTAGGTCCAGGGTAGCTTTGCATAGTGCACTGCGAATCTCAGCCAGGATATCACATATTTTTTTAGAGACTTTTCAACCATAGTTGAGAGTCAGAACACACATGGACCTCACAGAGTAGACCTCAATGGCACTGGTTTCATGTGACCTTTTGGCCACTCTTTTGGAAGACTTGCCTGTGAGAGTTCTCCAGAGCTTTCATTGAAATTACCTTCCTCAGCATTTAATGGTTCCTGAATGAATTGAAACCCACTGTGCCTCCAACTTCATCCTTGAAAAATGGCTACATTAATACCATGAAATTTTTGAAATTTGCATAACCAGGTGGCACTGGAGAACATTTGGATGTCCTGTTGCTGATCATGAGTATACCAGACAGTGCCTTGATTGACTGGGTTTCATGAAAATGGTGTAGAACCGAGATGCCAATAACTTGGAGCCTGTTGAGTAGTGGGCCTAAAGATTTGGTGAGCAGTAGTGTGATAAAACATCTGTGGTGCAGCCATGTGGATCTGCCATTGGCTTCCAAAAGGCTTGTGACTGACATGGTGCAGCCAGCAGACACTTCTATGTAAAGGCATCTTCTTATATGGAGAGGTTTCAGGGCAATGTTCAGAATCAGGTTGCTATGGTCAAGGGGGCAAGCTATGTGGGATAGAAGCCTGGTTGGTGCTTTCTCTTGCAGACCCTGACCCACCACACGAGACAGAACTACCTCCAGCACTGTGCCCCAGTTGAACTCCTTTTATTTCGTGAAGCAAATACCAAACTCGCAGTGCAGAAGGAAGAAAAACCAAGAAAATTAGAGGATGACCAAATGGCTTCACAGTCCACACGGGGATTACCTTAGCCCCCAGTGTCCACAGTTTACCTACAAAGAGAGAATTCAGCACTGCTGCCTCAGGTACATTGGAAAATAAGATACCATTAATTCCAGGTCACATGGATGCAGACCCAGCTTGATGGTCTCATTACAAAGGAAGCTAAAGCTGCTGACCGCAACATATATTTCAAGTGCCCACCCTGAGGCAGTTTCTCTAGAAGTCTTTAGGCAAGAGAAGATGTACCAAAACAGGCTTGTGTGGAGATCTGTTCATGGGTACCTAGAGTTGATATACCATTCTAACATATGAAAGTGTCACAGGCAGTAGGGACAACCTCAATTTCATGGGACCCTTGGAAGCAACTGTTAGGACAAAGTGGTTGCCAAGGCAGTGACCTCATTAAGTTCCTGAAGAAAGTGACCTCATCTCACTTCCTAGGTGATTGAACTCTCTGAACTTGGGATCCAGGAAGCCAGGCACCGAGAGCCAGTCACAGTCCCAGTCCCAGTGGTCTCACTTGTTTGGATTTACCAAGGACAGACTCAGTCTTTATTGGTACCTACAGATATGAGGAAGGCCAAATGCCAGGAAAGTTCTGAAGCGGGGCTTTTCCTGAGAAAGCAGGTAGTGGCTCCCCACTGGCTCCTGAAAACTTCACAGTGTTCGCCAAAGAGACCAGATCTGAGACAGGACAGGGCATTTCGGGGGAACCAGTCAGAGGACACTCCGGATAGTCACAAACCTACTTGGGGGAAGGAGGTGCATTTGTGGGTGTGGTTTTGGGTTTGTGGTTTTTCTCTCATTTTCTGAGAATAGGTAGGAAAGTCAGTTTGTTTGGTTTGGAGTGGACTGTTTCTAGTAAGTCGTTTGACATGGCGGATATTTCTAAGTCTGGGTATCTCACTGTGTCCGTGGTTGTAGACTTTAGAAAGGGAATGCTTCAATAGATGTGTCGTGTCTAGTAGAAAGCTTCTCAGCATTGATATTGCTCCATTTATGAATGGAGTGTAGCTTTTGTTATCGATGGACAACACCTGCTTTCTTCTTAAGTTCATGTTGTTTTTTCTGAATTCTGGCCACTCTCCTGAATACGCCCATGGATTTGAGTCCAAGATATGTACCACCTCCAAGCTCTGTGACATGGCCATGTACTGGATAGCTGAAGGGAATGGCGAGCATCTCAGAAAACTCAGATATCTGTGTGAACAGAAAAGTCTCATTGGAGAAACCCTGCTTTGAGCCTTTTGCTTACCTATTGTTCTGATGCCCTGAATGTCACGAAGGTCTTTGACTCAGGACACCCCTTTGTGAAGCCTCAAGAAAACAGTTTTCAAATGGAAATGAATGGGCATACATGTGGCTCTTTGCTTAATTGCTTTGGAAAGGGATGTGTCTGAATCAGCCCCTTGGCCTTGTGTGAGGCTGTGGCTTAGATTCTCATCACCTGATGGATCTAAAGAAATCCCCATGTGTGCATCCAAAACCAAAATGGACAAAAGAACAGTCATTGAGATGAAGTCTCTAGACTTCCTCTGTAAGGTTCCTGACCTCCATCAAGTGAGAATAGGGATCCTTTGGGTCAAATGAGTTCTTCAAAACTGCAGAGGCTAGCCAATAGGTTCTTGGGTATTCTCATGACTCCAATTCACATAAAGTATCTAAACCCCAGAGTCAGTAGGCCTCAAGTTGAAGAAGCAGAGCAATATTAATGGCAGGCCTATTTTATCACGTGAGGTTCACAGGAAGGGTGTCCAGGCCACCCTGTCTTAGACAAATGAGGGGCAAGGGAGCTTATTTTGGACACTCTCTTGGTCTACGCCCCTCATGGAATCCTCCAGCCAGAGGTAATGATGAGCGTCTATATGGAAGAAGATGAGGGCCATATTGGAGTGTGATTCCCCTTAAAGACTGAGTTCTGGAACTTACCTCAGAGAAGCATTGCATAAAATAGTGTTGTGATTTTAGGAGGCCACGCATGAGAGTCGCTGTTGGAAACTGAGATCTAGGCCCAGGATGGCTTCCAAAGAGCTCGGGTATTCTAAGCCAGGATATCAAATTATTTAATTCTTAAAGACTTTGCAGCCATAGTTGAGAATCAAAACACACATGGTCCTCACATTGTACACCTCAATGGGCCTGGATTCATGTGACATTTTGGCCACTCTTTGGGAAGGTTTGCCTGTGAGTGTTCTCCAGAGATTTCATTGAAATGAGCTTTTTCACCATGTAAAGGTTCCTGAATTAATTGAAACCCGCAGTGCCTCCAACTTCATCCTTGAAAAATGGCTAGATAAATACCATGAATTATTTGAAATTCCCGTGACCAGGTTGCACTGGAGAACCTTTGGATGTCATGTTGCTGATCATGATTGTACCAAATAGTGCCTTGATTGACTGGGTTTTGTGAAAATTGTGTAGAACAGAGATGCCAGTAAGCTGGAGCCTGCTAAGTAGTGGACGTAGAGCAGTGGAATGTAGGTGTGTAAATAAAAATTTTTGGTAGGACCACCTGGATCTGCCATTGGTTTCCAAAATACTTGTGACTGACATGGTTCAGGCAGCAGACCCTTATATGTAAAGGAATATTTTTATATGGAGAAGGTTCAAGGCAATTTTCAGAATCAGTTGCCATAGTCAAGGGGGGAAGCTATGTGGGATAGAAGCCTGGTTCGTACATTCTCTTGGAGACCCTGACCAACCACACGTCACAGAACTCCTTAAAGCATTGTGTCCGAGTTGAACTGCTTGTATTTCGTGAAGCCAATACCAAACTCCCAGTGCAGCAGTAAGAAACACCACAAAAAGTGGAGGATGATAAAATGGCTTCAAAAAACACACAGGGAGACACTTAGCTCCCAGTGGCCACAGTTTACCTACAAAGAGAGAATTCATTACTACTGCCTCATGTCATCCAGGTCACATAGATGGAACAAGATTTTATGGTGTCACTACAAACAAAGCTAAATCTCCTGAAAATTACATATATTTCATGTGCCCAACCTCAGAGGAAGTTTCTCAAGAAGTCTTTAGGCCAGCAGAGCTCCATGTTTGTGGAGTGTTTACCCTCTCCCTTACTTTTGGAAACTGTTCTACCACCTCCAGTGTTGTGAACTCCTGAGTATTTTCCATTCCACATATGAATTCAGAGATTTTCTAACTCCTCTCTTCTAATTGTGTCTTACATGGAGTGATGGTTATGTCAAGACATTGTTCTGGATGAGAGTGGGAAGTATTTTGTGTAGTACATGTTTGCATACACATTAGATTCATTTTCCTATTTTCCATTTGAAATGCTGAATCTCTGACACTAACCCATACCCTATTAGACTCTGACTACTAATCCTAATATCATGGAGAAAAAGAAAACTAACTGAATAGAAATGCAGGCCTTTAATAGGAAGCATGGTGTATACTTGGATTTGCCTTCTGCTTTATCAAACCTATGTGCTATAAATCTAGTCAACTTTTCGTTGTAATATTTCTCCATGAGTTTTTAAAGTTACCACATATGTAAATTCCTGCCCCCCTTTCTCTGTAGCCTGTTCAGCTCATGTATTTTTTATGCATATATTATCCTACCTGGTATCACATGTACATTCTTGTGAGCTCACTGACTTTGGAGATGACTCCTCCTTAATACTGATGGAACTGAAAATTCAACCTATGGGGGAGCGTCCTAGTAAAAAACATAATAAATAAATCCATGTTCAGTAGAATGAATATTTTTGGATATGTGGATGAATTATATTTTATTGTGAATTTCGATTGGCATGTATATTGCTACATATTAATATGTGTGTGTGTGTGTGTATATATATATATATATATATATATATATATATATATATATATATATATATATTCTCCAGATTTACCAAAATATGAAATATATGTGTCTTATTATATACTCCCTAAATTCATTCATGTTCCTGCATGTGTATTTATAAACAACATTTTACAAGATTATTCTCAGAAATACTCAACCACCTGAAATACATATTGGTTTCCTAGTACTGAAAACTAACTTCAATGAATAGTGTTTACAAATCATAATATTTCTACAGTAACTCACCTATTTTAACATCAATGCAAGTAGATTCCTAAGGGACATGATGTGTATTTTGAAGTTCATTTTTATTCAACACTGGTACATTACAATTTCTTCAGTTTTTGGACATCATAGGATCCATTTTTTGATGCACAAGTTCACAAATTTATAGGCATTTGGTTCACTTTCAATTACTTCCTACTTCAGAACACATATATTCCTCCATGTTTCTTTACTGGTCTTTTCACTAGACTTCATTCTAAACACATTATTTTCGATTCCATAATCATTTTTGATGCAAAACTCACACACTCTTCATGATGAACAGAAACCCTAATATTACCATTAGATATAGAAGTGGTTGGAATGAATGTGTATATATATATATATATATATATATATATATATATATATATATATATATATATATATATATATATTAGATATCCTATATTTAAAGTTGGAACCAGTTATATACTTTAATCACAATATGGTCTATTCATGCATCATCTCTATAATCATCAAAACATGGTACACCTGTTTGTATAACCAGTAATAATGTATAAGTTTTCAGAAAATTGCTCCTCGTAATGGTGGAAGAAATAGTCATGTCACCTGATCTACATATATATTTTATCACAGTAGTATTCTGGACACAAAATGCAAAGGTCACACATATAATTGTACCAAAGCCTAAATGGAAAGTGAGCATAGATTACTAAAAACATCCATGTCCAGGTTGCCTAATGCTCTCAAATGTCAATCCTATCGTTGACTACATATTTGTTTCTTCCTAAGATTATATATTCAACCTCAAGCCTGTTGAAAATATTTAATCCTATCACTCACTTTATACTTTGCCTGATTTCCTAATGTCCCCATTGATATGTGCTTTCCTACATATTTTCCCCAGTTCATCATTGTGACTGTCTCTTCACATGTGCTGACATTTACATTCACTCTCTAACCGAAACTCTATTGCTAAAGAACTTTTGGACCAACTCCTAGACTCACTATTCTTCCTAAACATACTATCTTCCTAATCATAGGGACTATCCCTTTTTGACTGGATGTTCTCTTCTACATTCAATCATCCGAGGTACACGGTCCTATGCCATTGTAAATAGATTTATCTGAGAACTCGGTGCAGAACATAATTCAAGCTAAGTATAACATCCAGGGTCCAATGGCTTTCTGGGATTCAAATCTTTCCTAGATCTCTGTTCTCCTACATATATTTCAGGTCTATATTCTTATAAATATCACAGGTTCCCAATACCATTATTCATAATGCAGAATGATCCCTAACCCAAATCGAACATGCTATTAACCCTAACGATACACTGTTCCCTCAATCTCACTTTTCAGAAGAGCAGGGACAGAGTCGGTATTAAAATATAGGAAGGTAGGGGATCTTCCACCAGCTGAGAAATTCAAAAGTCCATGTAGAAATAATCCCTTGAGAAGATGTAGGCAGCTATGAAGGACCAGAGAGAGCAAAAGTCATCTTCCATGGCAAACAACCCGGTCAGGATGAAAGGATGTGTCTGAATCAGCCTCTCTCTTCTTAATGTAGAGAAGATGGACCAAACCATGCCTGTGTGGAGAGCTGTTCCCGGGTGCCTAAGGTTGATATACCATTCTAATTTGTTAAAATGTCACAGAAAGTAGGTGCAGCCTCCATCTCATGGGACCCTTGGAAGCAACTGTTAGGACAAAGTGGTTGCCAAGGTAGTGACCTTATTCAGTTCCTGACGGAAGTGACCTCACCTCACTTCCTTGATGATAGAACTCTCTGAACTTGGGATCCAGGAATCCAGGCACCCCCGAGCCAGTCCCATTCCAAGTCCCAGTGGTCAAACTTTGTTTGGATTTACCAAGGACAGACTCAGTCTTTCTTGGTAACTACTGATGTGAGGAAGGTCTGAATTGGGGCCTTTCCTGTGAAAGCAGATAGTGGCTCACCGCTGGCTCCTGACAGTATCACAGAATTGGCCATGGTGACCAGATCTGAGCCAAGATTGCCCATTATGAGGTACTATATTATGGCCGACTAGTCAGAGGACACTCCGGAGAGTCACAGACCTACTTGGGGTTCTGTGTGGGTGTGGGTGTGCGTGTGGGTATGTGGTTTTGTCTCATGTTCTGAGAATGGGTAGGAAAGTTGTATTGTTTGGTTTGCTATGAATTGTTTCTAGTAAGTCGTTTGACAAGGAGAGTGTTTCCATTTCTGTGTCTCCCACTGTGTCCGTGGTGGTAGACATTAGAAAAGAGAATGCATCAATAGATATTTCCTGTCTAATTGACAGCTTCCCAGCATTCATCCTGCCCAATTTATGTATTGTCTGAGGCTTGCCTTATGGATGGGTAACACGTACTACCTTCCTAAGTTCCAGTATTCTTCCTGAATTCCAGCCAATCTCAAGAATAGGCTCACGGTTTTGTGTCCAAGATATGTACCAACTTCAAGCTCCGTGACATGGCCATGTACTGGATAGCTGAAGGGACTGGCGAGCATCTCAGAAAATCAAATATCAGTGTGACCAGAAAAGTCTCAGTGGAGAAACCCTGCTTTGGGCCCTTCGCTTGATTATTATTCTGTTGCCCTGAATGTCAGGAAGGTCTTTGCCTGAGGCCATCCCTTTGTGAAGCCTAAAGAAAACAGTTTTCAAATGGAAATGAATGGGCATCACCTGTGGCTCTTTGCTTAATTGCTTTGGAAAGGGATGTGTCTGAATCAGCCTCTTGGCCCTGTGTGAGGCTGTGGCTTAGCTTCTCACCAACTGACGGATCTATAGAAAAATTCCATGTGTGCATTAAAAACCAAAATAGCCAAAATAGCAGTCATTGTGGATGAAGTCTCTCTTCTTCCTCAGTAAGGTTCCTGACCTCCATCATTGAGATTAGGGATCCTTTGGGTCAAAGGAGTTTTTCAAGCCCTGCAGACACTAGATTATAGGTGCTTAGGTTTTCTCATGACTCCAATTATCATAAAGAATCTAAACCCCAGAGTCAGTAGGCCTCAAAATGGAGAATCAGAGCAGTATTCACCGCAGGCCTCTTTTATCACTCCTGGTTCACAGGAAGGCTGCCCCTGCCACACTGATTTTAGCAAATGGGGGCAAGGGAGCTTATTTTGGACACTGTCTTTGGCTCCACCCCTCATGGAAACCTACAGCCAGAGGTTATGATGAGTGTCTATATGGAAAAAGATGAGGGCCATGTGGGAGTGTTTTGGTTTTAATTGTGGTCAGTTGTGTGGCCGTTGGAAAAGATGACTGGCCACCTGGGCTTGAACACTGGTGTGATTCCCCTTAGAGACTGAGTTCTGCAACTGAACTCAAAGAAGTATTGCCATGAATTGTGTTGGGATTTTAGGAGGGCACGCATGAGAATCGCCCTTGGAAACTGAGTTCTAGGCTCATTGTGGCTTCGCACAAAGCACTGGGAATCTCAGGAAGGATATCTCATTATTTTATTCTTAAACACTTGGCAGACATTGTTGCAAGTCAAAACACACATGGACCTCACATTGTGGTCCTTAATGGGCATGACTTCATGTGACCTTTTCGCCTGTCTTTGGGAAACCTTGCCTTTGAGAGTTCTCCAGAGCTTTCATTGAAATGAGCTTTCTCTCCATTTAATGGTTCCTGAATAAATTGAAACCCACAGCGCCACCAACTTCATCATTGAAAAATGGCTAGATAAATACCATGAAATCTTTGAAATTCTCATGACCAGTTGGCACTGGAGAATCTTTGGATGTCCTATTTATGATCATGAGTGTACCCGACAGTGCCTTGATTGACTGGGTTTCATGAAAATGTTGTAGAACAGAGATGACAGTAATTTGGAGCCTGCTGAGTAGTGGGCCTAGAGCAGTGGTGTGCAGGTGTGTGTTAAAAAATCTGTTGTAGGATCATGTGGATCTGCAATTGGCTTCCAAATGGTTTGTGACTGACATGGTGCAGCCCCCAGACCTTTGTATGTAAAGGCATCTTGTTATATGGAGAGGTTTCATGGCAATGTTGAGAATCAGATTGCTATGGTCAAGGGGGCAATCTATGTGGGATTGAAGCCTGCTTTGTGAATTCTCCTGCAGACCCTTACGCACCACATGTGACAGAAGTCCCTCCATCACTGTCCCAGTTGAACTCCTCGTATTTTGTGAAGCAAATACTAAACTCCCAGTGCAGCTGCAAGAAACACCACGAAAAGTGGAGGATGACCAAATGGCTTCACAGTCTAAACTGGAGACACTTAGCCCCCAGTGGCAACAGTTTACCTACAAAGAGAGAATTCAGCACTGCTGTTTCATGTTCATTGGAAAATAAGAAACTATGTACTCCGGGTCACATAGATGCAGACCCAGTTTTGATGGTCTCACTACAAAGGAAGCTAAAGCTCTTGACAAAAACATATATTTCAAGTGCTCAACCTCAGAGGCAGTTTCTCAAGAAGTCTTTAGGCTTGCAGAGCTCCATGTTTGTGGAGTTTTTACCCTGTCACTTACTTTTGGAAACTCCTCTCCCACCTCCAATGTTCTGAACTATTGAGCATTTTCCATTCCAAATGTGTGTTCACAGATTTTCTAACTCTTCTCCTTTAATTGTGTCTTACTTGGGGTGAAGGTAATGTCACAGCATTGTTCTGAATGAGAGTGGGAAGATTTTTGTGTAGCACATATTTGCAAGCACATTGGTTTCATTTTCCAATTTTCCTTTCAAAATATTGAATCCCTGTGTTTCATGGGTAGAAGAAATTCACCTTCATAGAATAGCCTGACACTTACAAGAAACAGCCCCCTGGGAGACATCCTGCCTGGGAGACATCCTGTAGCCATATGTCTCTCTGAGACTTCCTAAAGCCATCTGTCTTCCTGAAATATCCTGAGGTTATCTCACCTTGTGAAGACATCCAGGAACTGCCGATAAGAGAACTTTCCCATCTCCAGCATATAAATCCCCTGTGTGAACAATAAAAGTTTGCAGCTTGATCAGAACTACAGTCATACTGTCATCTCTATTGTCTCTTGTCCCTTCATTCCTCCCCATCTATGTTCGTTGCCCACGTTGATGTGTCCTGCCGGCCGGGATATCTGGCGCCCACCAACTGGGGCTCGAGCCTTTGACAGACTGGAAAACCCGTTCTCCTTGAAGACTTGGTCAAGTGGAGTTCGCGATTGCCTCAGCAGATACCACGAAGAGAAAGATCCAGGAGGAGAGTGGGGATGACGCACAGTGAGTGACCCACCATGGGACAAGCAGTTTCGTCACATGATTTGTTTTTGTCAGGCCTCAAGGAGTCCTTCAATACATGGGGGGTGCATGTTAAGAAAAATGACTTAAATTTTTTCTTTTCATACATAGGAGAATTGTGTCCATTGTTTCCCCTTGAAGGGACCATTGATGGTAAGCAATGGCTTAGAGTAGGAGATTGTTTAAAAGAATTTTATGAATCCTTTGGCCCAGAAAAAGTGCCAGTTCCCACCTTTTCTTACTGGAACTTCATTAATGAAATTCTTAAAAGTTCACCCTTTGACAATGGTACCTTAATACTTGTCAGGATTAGGGAAGAGACTACACAAACGACCTTTCGTCCCCCCTTGGCATGCCCATAAGTTAGTAGAGACATAGACCCTTCTCAGTCTCCCCAGGACCCTGGGAACCTTCCTGGTGCCCCTCAAAATACCACCCTACTGAATAAGGCTCCAATGGTTACCAACCGCCTTTATCCAGTTTTAAATCCCAGAGACACACTGACCCCTGGAAAGGAGGCTACCTTGGAGAAGGAAGCAACTCGCTACCATTCAGAAGACCCGCCACCTCTCAGGAACCTGCCACAGGCTATAGGACATACACATCCACCTCCCTCTCCATTCCTCCTGCCTTTTGTGCTCAGGTTCTTCAGAACCTGACTGCCCCCCCCCATAGATA
This sequence comes from Callospermophilus lateralis, assembly GCF_048772815.1. Lineage (NCBI taxonomy): Eukaryota > Metazoa > Chordata > Mammalia > Rodentia > Sciuridae > Callospermophilus > Callospermophilus lateralis. The sequence continues at coordinate 1,136,253 of NW_027513145.1, forward strand.
TTTTTTCCCCACTTCCCGTTCTTAACCTGGCTCCCTTGCGAGAGTCTCCCCAACATAGGTGGGAACAGATCCAACTTTTAAAAGAATTAAGATCCCTTGATTCTGAGCTCTGCTCATTAGCCTTAGGCACCGAGTCAATGCAAGATGGCCCACTGCGGTCTAATAAAAAGGCTAAGCCGCTACATCAGCCTGTTCTCACTTTCCCAGTCACCCGCAGTCAGATAGATATTCTTGCCCAGGCTGAGATCAAAGGCTTAGACAAGGACCAAGAGGGGGAAGCGGGGGAAATGGATCAAGGAGATCAGGACTCAGAGGATGTGGAGTTCACCCCTAGGCAGGAAGGAACCCAGAGTGTCTACAAAAACTTAAGCCTGCGTTTTCTTGAAAACTTAAAAAGGCTTGTGCTCACTATGGCCCCACTACACCCTACACAGTGACTTTATTAGAAAGCCACAGGGCAAAATGGCTTACTCCCAATGATTGGAAATTTCTAGCCCGAGGTACCCTCAGTGCTGGAGACTTCCTGTTATGGAATGCAGATTTCAAAGAGCACTGTCAGGAAACTGCTCAAAAAAATTTAACTAAGGCCTCCTCTAAATCCTGGATTTATGTTAAGCTAGTGGGCAATGCGCCTTTTGACACTAACCCTAAACAGGCGTGTTTCCCTGCTCGACTTTTGGCGCAGATTAAGACTGCTGGCTTACATGCTTGGAGACGCGTCCCTCAAAAGGCCTCAGCTACCACTTCCCTGGCAAATATTCGACAAGGGCCCGACAAGCCTTATAACGACTTTGTTCCCCGGCTTAACCTAGACGCGAAATGCTTGCTTGGACCAAGCGAAAGCGAAAGCACCTTTGTAAAATATCTTGCCTTTGAAAAGGCCAAGCCAGCATGTCAGGATGTTCTTCGACCACATAAGGTTAAAGGGAAACTTTCTGACTTTATTAGACTCTGTGCAGGGGTGGGTGCAGCCCATGCCATGGGTCTCGCCCTAGGTGCCACCTTTACCAAGGCCTTTCACAATCCTGGCTCATGTACTTGCTTTACTTGAAAACAACCTGGCCATTTTACACACGATTGTCTGACAGGCAAACAAAGCCTAGGAATAGCGTCTCCTCAAACTGGGGTTAAACCGCCCCCAGCTACTCTTTGCCCTATATGTGGTAAAGGTTATCACTGAGCCAGTGAGTGTAGATCTAAGACAAATGCCCTTGGCAGCCTATTTCTTCCAGCTTCTCGGGAAACTCCCTGTGGGGCCAGCCCCTGGCCCCGACCTCCCCCAGTACAAACCCAGGGGCAAGAGTTTTTTTCCCTCCCAAACTCCCAAGCTACCTCAAAATCCTTCTTCACAATTGCCTCCCTTCAACGAGCCACCCCAGGCAGCGCAGTATTGGACCTCTGTGCCACCACCAATACAATATTAGACTCAATCCAAGGGCCCCAGCTAATACCCACTGGAATTATATGTCCCCCTCCATCTCATACGTGTGCACTGATTCTTGGAATAGCCTCTACTACCTTATAAGGCGTTCAGGTCTTCCCTGGCATTATTGATAATGATTTCACTGGAGAAATAAAAATACTGGCCACAGCTATTAATGGAGTTGCAGCCATCCCCGCCGGAAGAAGACTTGCACAATTAATACTCCTTCCCTTGGATTCAGGAGGCACTTCCACCACCGATTGGCATATATTGCTACTTTTTTTTTCCTTTTATTGGTTGTTCAAAACATTACAAAGCTCTTGACATATCATATTTCATACATTAGATTCAAGTGGGTTATGAACTCTCATTTTTACCCCAAATACACATTGCAGAATCACATCGGATACACATCCACATTTTAAATAATGCCCTATTAGTTACTTTTGTATTCTGCTACCTTTCCTATCCTCTTCTATTCCCCCTCCCCTCCCCTCCCATCTTCTCTCTCTACCTCATCTACTGTAATTCATTTCTCTCCTTGTTTATTTTCCCATTCCCCTCACAACCTCTTGTATGTAATTTTGTGTAACAATGACTTTCTCCCCCCATTACCATGCAATTTCCCTTTTATCTCAGTTTCCCGCCACCTCATGTCTCTGTTTAATGTTAATCTTTTTTTCCTGCTCTTCCTCCCTGCTCTGTTCTTAGATGCTCTCATTATATCAAAGAAGACATTTGGTATTTGATTTTTTTAGGGATCGGCTAGCTTCACTAAGCATAATCTGCTCTAGTGCCATCCATTTCCCTGCAAATTCCATGATTTTGTCATTTTTTAATGCTGTGTAACACTCCATGGTGTAAAAATGCCACACTTTTTTTTTATCCATTCATCTTTTGAAGCCCATCTGGGTTTGTTCCACAGTGTAGAAATTGTGAATTGTGCTGCTATGAACATCGATGTGGCAGTATCCCTGTAGTATGCTTTTTAAGGACTTCAGGGAATAGTCCAAGAAGGGCAATAGCTGGCTCAAAGGGTGGTTCCATTCCCAGCTTTCCCAGGAATCTCTATACTGCTTTCCAAATTGGCCGCGCCAGTTTGCAATCCCACCAGCAATGTACAAGAGTACCCTTTTCCCGACATCCTCACCAGCACTTGTTGTTGTTTGACTTCATAATGACTACCAATCTTACTGGAGTGAGATGGTATCTTAGGGTGGTTTACATTTGCATTTCTCTGACTGCTAGAAATAGTGAGCATTTTTTCATGTACTTGTTCATTGATTGTATGTCCTCCTCTGAGAAGTGTCTGTTCAGGTCCTTGGCCCATTGTTGATTGGGTTATTTGATATCTTATTGTCTAATTTTTTGAGTTCTTTATATATTCTGGATATTAGAGGTCTATCTGAAGTGTGAGGAGTAAAAATTTGTTCCCAGGATGTAGGTTTCCTATTTACCTCTCTAATTGTTTCTCTTGCTGAGAAAAAAAAATTCAGTTTAAATAAGTCCCATTTGTTGATTCTTGTTATTAACTCTTGTGCTATGGGTGTCCTATTAAGGAATTCGGAGCCCAACCTCACAATATGTACATCGGAGCCAACATTTTCTTCTATCAGATGCAGAGTCTCTGATTTGATATCTAGCTCCTTGATCTTCTTTGTGCATGGCGAGAGGAGGGGATTCAGTTTTATTTTGTTGCATATGGATTTCCAGTTTTCCCAACACCATTTGTTGAAGATGCTATCCTTCCTCTATTTCATGCTTTTAGCTCCTTTATCAAATATAAGATAGTTGTCGCTTTTTGGATTAGTCTCTGTGTCCTCTATTCTGTACCATTGGTCCACCTGCCTGTTTTGGTACCAGCACCATGCTGTTGTTTTTACTATTGCTCTGTAATATAGTTTGAAATCTGCTGTCGCTATACCGCCTGATTCACGCTTCCTGCTTAGAATTGCTTTTGCTATTCTGGGTCTTTTATTTTTCCATAAAAAGTTCATGATTGCTTTCTCTATTTCTACAAGAAATACCATTGGGATTTTGATTGGCATTGCATTATGCCTACAGAGAACTTTTGGTAATATCGCCATATTGATGATGTTAGTTCTGCCTATCCATGAACAGGGTATATTTTTCCATCTTCTAAGATCTTATTCTACTTCTCTTTTTAGGGTTCTATAGTTTGCATTGTATAAATCTTTCACCTCTTTTGTTAGGTTGATTTCCAAGTATTTTATTTTTATTTTTTGAGGATATCATGAATGGAGTGTTTTTCCTCATTTCCATTTCAGAAGTTTTTTCGCTGATATACAGAAATGCCTTTGATTTATGCGTGTTCTTTTTATATCCTGCCACATTGCTGAATTCATTTATTAGTTCTAGTATTTTTTTTTGTAGACGCTTTTGGGTCTTCTATATATAGAGTCATGTCACTGGCAAATAGTGATAATTTAAGTTATTCTTTTCCTATTTTTATGCCTATAATTTCTTTCATCTGTCTAATTGCTCTGGCCAGTGTTTCAAGAAATATATTGAAGAGAAGTGGTGATAGAGGACATCCCTGTCTTGTTCCAGATTTTAGAAGAAATGCCTTCAACTTTTCTCAATTCAGAATGATGCTAGCCTGAGGCTTAACACAGATAGCTTTTACAATGTCGAGGTAAGTTTCTGTTATCCCTAGTTTTTCTAATGTTTTGAACATAAAGGGATGCTCTAATTTTTCTAATGCTTTTTCTGCTTCTATCAAGATGATCATATGCTTCTTATCTTTAAGTCTATCGATGCGGTGAATAATATTAATTGATTTTCGTATATTGAAACATTCTTGCATCCCAGGGATGAATCCTAATGATCATGGTGCACAATTTTTTTGATGTGCCTTTGTATCCGATTCGCCAGAATTTTATTGAGGATTTTTGCATCTGGATTCATAAGAGATATTGGTCTGTAGTTTTCTTTCTTTGTGGTGTCTTTGTCTGGTTTCGGAATCAGGGTGATGTTGGCCACATACAATTAATTTGGCAGAGCACCCTCTTTTTCTGTTTCCTGAAATAACTTGAAAATTATTGGTATTAATTCTTCTTTAAAGGTTCTGTAAAACTGCGCTGTATACCCATCCGGTCCTGGGCTTTTCTTGGTTGGTAGTCTTTTGATTGCTTCTTCTATTTCATCCATTGAAATTGGTCTGTTTAAAATGTGTGTATCCTCCTGACTCAGTCTGGGCAAATCATATGACTTTAGAAATTTTTCGATATCTTCACTATTTTCAATTTTATTGGAATATAGGTTTTCAAAATAATTTCTAATTGTCTTCTGTATTTATGTAGGATCTATTGTGATATTGCCTTTTTCATCGCATATATCAGTAATTTGAGTTCTCTCTCTTCTTCTCTTCTTTATCATGGCTAAGGGTCTATTGATCTTATTTATTTTTTTGAAGAACCAACTTTTTGTGTTGTTAATTTTTTCAATAGTTTCTTTTGTTTCAATTTCGTTGATTTCCGCTCTGATTTTAATTATTTCTTGCCTTCTGCTACATTTGCTGTTGTTTTGCTCTTCCTTTTCTAGGACTCTGAGATGAAGTGTGAGCTCATTTATTTGTTTGTGTTTCCTTTTTTTGAGGAATGACCTCCAGTCAATGAATTTTCCTCTTAAAACTGCTTTCATAGTTTCCCATACATTCCGATATGTTGTGTCTGTATTTTCATTTATCTCTAAGAATTTTTTGATTTCCTCCTTTATGTCTTCTGTAGCCCATTGACCATTCAGTAACATATTGTTCATTTTCCATGTGATGCAGCATTTTTCCTTCCTTCTTTTATCATTGATTTACAGTTTCATTCCATTATGGTCAGATAAAATGCATGGCATTATCTCTACCCCTTTATATTTACTGAGGGTTGCCCTATGACATAATATATGGTCTATTTTTGAGAAGGATCCATGTGCTGCTGAGAAAAAAGTATATCCACTTGATGATGGTTGATATATTCTATATATGTCAGTTAAGTCTAGGTTATTGATTGTGATATTGAGTTCTATAGTTTCTTTATTCAACTTTTGTTTGGAGGATCTGTTCAATGGTGAGAGAGGTGTTTTGAAGTCACCCATAATTATTGTGTTGTTGTCTATTTGATTCTTGAACTTGAGGAGAATTTGTTTAAAGAACATCACAGCACCATTATTTGGTGCATAAATATTGATAATTTTTATGTCTTGTTTGTGAATGATTCCGTTTAACAGTATATAATATCCTTCCTTATCCCTTTTGATTAACTTAGTCTTGAAGTCGATTTTATTGGATGTGAGGATGGCCACCCCTGGTTGCTTACGAGGACCATGTGCATGGTATATTTTTTTTCCAATCTTTCACCTTCAGCCTGTGAATGTCTTTTCCATTGAGATGTGTCTCGTGCAGGCAACATATTGTTAGATTTGTTTTTTTTTTAATCCAAGGTACCAGCCTATGTCACTTTATTGGAGAGTTTAAGCCATTAATGTCTAGAGATACTATTGATATATGGTTTGTACTGCCAGCCATGTTTGATTATTTATGTTTATTTTTTAATTTAGTTAGTCTTCATGATTAGCTTTTTCCCCACCCTCTGACATTACTGAGGCACTTCCCAGTGATGGTTTTGGTTGTTGTTTTTCATTTCTTCCTCGTGTAGTGTTTTGCTCAAGACACTTTGCAATGCTGGTTTTCTGGCTACAAATTTTTTTAGCTTTTGTTTATCATAAAATATTTTTATTTCGTTGTCATACCTGAAGCTTAATTTTGCAGGACATATAATTCTTGTTTGGCATCCATTGTCTTTCAGTATTTGAAATATGTTGTTCCAGGATCTTTTCGCTTTCAGCGTCTCTGATGAAAAATCTGTTGTTAACCTTATTCGTTTACCCCAGAATGTAATCTGCCTCCTTTCTCATGTACCTTTTAATATTTTCTCTTTGTTCTGTATATTGGATATCTTCATAACAATGTGTCTTGCCATTGCTCTACTGTGATTTTGTGTGTTCGATGTCCTGTATGCATCTACAATTTGTATATTCGTTTCCTTTTTTATTTGTGGAAAGTTTTCTGTAATTATTTTATTCAGCAGGTTACTCATTCCCTTGGTTTGAATCTCTGTATCTTCCTCTATCCAGATGACTCATAAGTTTGTTTTTTTATGTTATCCCATATCTCCTGGATGTTTTTCTCATGATTTCTTACCAGCCTTTCTGAGTTGGCTAGACCCTTTTCAAGATGATATATTTTGTCTTCATTATCTGATGTTCTAGCTTCTACTTGCTTCACTCTGTTAGTGATACTCTTAATTAAGTTTTTAATTTGGTTTATCATTTCCTTCATTTCTAGAATTATTGTTGTTTTTTTTTAATCTCTATCTCCTGGTAAAGATGCTTAACTTCTTCTTTTATCTGTTTATGTAATTCATTTTCAATGTGTTCTTACACTGTTTGGATTTGCTGTCTCGTATCCTCTTTAAGGTTCCATTCCATCTGTCTAAGGTATTCCTTGAGTTCTTTATATGACCATTTTTCTCATGACTCTAGGTCCTCCTGAATATTTAGGCTGTCATTCATTGTTTGTACTCCTTTTCTTTCTTGCTTTCTTATGCTGCTCATGTTACTTCTTGTTCTGTTTGACTGCTGAGTTACTGCTTACTCTTATAAATTTATTTGATGCTTGGGAGAAAAGATATTATAAGGGAAGGGAAGAAGTCACTAAAGAGAATGAGAGTAGGCAGGTAGATCAAAGAACGGGGAATAAGAAAATTGAAAAGACAAAGAAAAATATAGAAAATAATTAAAGAAAGAAAAAATTAAAAAAATGATAATAAGAAAATGAAAATTAAAATTTAAAATAATAATAATAATTAACTGAAAAATTAGAAACATTTAAAAAAGTTAAAGAAAAACAACAAAAAAATGAAAATGAAAGAAAAAGAAAAAAATAAAAATTAAAAAAATAATAATACATGCAGTCATAGAGTTCAATTAACTTCTCTTCCAGTAGGTGGAGCTGTGCGCACTGGGCCAAGCTTCTCTTCTCAATAGGTGGGAACCAATCACTGTGCAGCAGCTCTTCCTCCCAGACTGGGCAAGTGTCCAATCCTGAGTTCCTAGGGCCTTCTCTTCTGTTTCCTCAAGCCAGGCCCGCTCACCTGTGACACCACAATACAGGCTACACGCCAGGTCTGCTGCTCCTGGGAGCCCTGTTTTCATGAACGCCTTGGCCCACTCTTCCTGTTTGCCTCCCTCAGACCCTAAGTTTGTAGAGCTTGGGGCTGAGAACCCCCAGAGAATTTGCTTGCCCTCCGGTAGCTATGCCCCCGGTAGCTGGTGCAAGAGACCTCAGTTGTCAGCACTGGTGGGTGCGGTAGCCAGCGGTTCTGCGCTACAAGTCCCGCAACACTCCTGACTTTCTTGGTCTGGCTATCATGCTCATGGGAGAGCTGGGAGGGGCCCTTACAGGAGAGCTGGGAGGGGCTCTTAAGGTTTCCTCGCTGTGTGGAGAGAGATGGGTAGGGGATAACACACCTGTCGTGCTGGTTTCAATTAAGTTATCTCCTCCGCCCGTGACGTCAGTTCTCTGGCATGGTGGTATGCCATGCAAGCGGTGAACGTTTGTTCCCTTTGCCGAGTGACCAATGCAACGGATGGGTCCTGACTGTCTCTCCCAAGCCCCATTTCAATCCTGTGACCACTGCCTATGAAGGCTCACTTGGCTTTTAACTCTGTATATACAGAAGGGCTGACCCGTTATTTCAGTGGGATTGTTAGTGCTGAGTCACGAGAAGCAGGTGAACCTGATCTTGAATGCCGCCGATCCGTGCTCTGTGTGTGTTCTGAGGGGCCCAGACTATTTTCCCTATATTCACGTCAAGTCATCATTGACTAGTGATTCTAAGCAAACAGCATTTAGACAGTTTACGACTCCATATACCTGCACAGCTGAAGAGGTCAGAGACTTGATCTCACTATGCCCACCGCCATGTTGGATCTCCTATATTGCTACATTTTATTGTGTGTGCCTGTGCGTGTGTGTGTGTGTGTATATATATATATATATATATATATATATATATATATATACTCTCCAGATTTTTTAAAATATGAAAAATATGTTTCTTATTATTCACTCCCTAAATTCATTCATATTCATGTATGTGGATTTATAATCAACTTTCCACAAGATTATTCTCAGAAATATTCATCCACCTGAAATACATATTTGTTTCCAAGTACTGAAAACTAACTTCATTAATGGTGCATACAAATCCTAATATTTCTAAAGTAACTGACCCAGGTTAACATCAATGCAAGTAGATTCCTATGGGACATGATGTGTATTTTGAGGATCATTTTTCTTTAACACTGGTACTTTACTATTTCATCAGTTTATGCAGACCATAGGATATATATTTCATACACAAGCTAGCAAATATATAGGCATTTGCTTCACTATCAATCACTTCCTGCTTCAGAACACATGTATTCATCCATGTTTCTTGACAGGTCTTTCATAAGACTTTATTCCAAACACATTATTTTCGTTATTCATAGTCACTTATGAAGCAAAACTCAAACACCCTTCATGATAAACCATAATCCTAATATTACCATTAGATGTATAACTTTTTGGAATGAATGATTGTATAACAATATAAGATTTCTTATATATTTTCAGATATCAATTCAATCCATTATTTAAAGTGGAACCAGTTATATTATTTATTCACAGTATATTCCATTCATGAATTATCTCTATATTCATAGACAAAAGGTACACCTCTTTTTACCCCTAATACTAATGTATAGGGCTTCAAAATATTGTTCCCAGAAATGGTCGAAGAAATACTCATGTCACCTGATCTACATGTATATTTTATCACAGTAATATTCTCGACACAAAATGCAAAGGTCACACTTATGATTGTACCAAAGCCTAATAGGGAAGTGAACATGGATAACTAAAAAATCCATGTCCAGGTTGCCTAATGCTCTCAAATATCAATCCTATTGGTGACTACATATTTGTTTCTTCCTAAGATTATATATTCAACCTCAACACTGTTGAAAATGTCTAATCCTATCACTCATTCTATAATTATCTGATTTTGTAATGTCACTCTTGATACCTGCTTTCCCACACATTTTCCCCAGTTCATTATTGTGACTGACTAAACACATGTGCTGACATTTACATTCACTCTCTAAATGAAACCCTATTGCTAAAGAACTTATGTTCCAAATCATACACTCATTCTTCTTCCTAAACCTACTGAGTATCTTCCTAATCGTACTGACTATCCCTTTTTGACTGGGTGTTCTCTTCTACATTCAATCATCCAAGGTACAAGGTCCTATGCCATTGTGTATAGATTTATCTGAGACAATTGTGCAGAACATCATGCAACACTAAGTATCCCAATTAAGGGCCCAATGCCCTTCTGGGCTTCAACTCTTACTTAGATTTCTCTTTTCATACATATATTTCTCCTATATATTCTTGTAAATATCATAGTTTCCCAATACCAATATTTATCCTGCAGAATGATTCCTAACACAAATCAAACCTGTTATTAACCCTAACCACACACTGTTACCTCAATCTACCTTGACAGAAGAGCAGGGACAGAGTTGGTCTTACAATACAAGAATGTAGTAGATCTTCCACCTGCTGAGAACCTCAAAGGTCCATGCAGAAATTATCCCTATAGAAGATGTAGGCATCGATGAAGGACCTGAGAGACCAAAAGTCAACTTCCATGGCAAACAACCTAGTCAGGATTAAGGGTTGTGTCTGATCAGCCTGTCTCCTTAATGCAGGGAAGATGGACCAAACCAGGCCTGAGTGGAGAGCTATTCCAGATGACTATGGTTGATATACCATTCTAACTTGTGAAAGTGTCACAGAAAGTAGGGGCAGCCTCCAGCTCATGGGACCCTTGGAAGCAACTGTTAGAAAAAAGTGGTTGCTAAGGCACTGACCTCATTTAGGTCCTGAAGGAAGTGACTTACCTCACTTCTTGGTGATAGAACTCTAAGAACATTGGATCCAGAAAGCCAGGCACCCAGAGCCAGTCCCAGTCACAGTCCCATTGGGCAAAATTTTTATGGATTTACCAAGGTCATAGTCAATCTTTCTTGGTACCTACTGATGTGAAGATGGCCAAATGCCAGGAGAGCTCTGTAGAGTGGCCTTTTCTGAGAAAGTAGGTAGTGGTTGATGGCTGGCTCCTGCAACTTCACAGAGTTGGCCAAGGAAACCAGATCTGAGACAGGGTACACCATCTCAGGGGAAATTGTATGGCCCACCAGTCAGAGAACACTCTGGATAGTCACAATCCTACTTGAGAGAAGGAGGTGCCTTTGTGCGTGTGGGTGTGGGCTTGTGGTTTTGTCTCATGTTCTGAGAATAGGTAGGAAAGATGGTTTGTTTGGTTTGGTGTGAACTGTTTATAGTAAGTCATCTGACAAGGAGAGTGTTTCTACGTCTGTGTTCCCACTGGGTACGTGGTTGTAGACATTAGAAAAGAGAATGCATCAATGGATGTGTGCAGCCTAGTGGAAAGCTTCCCAGCATTCATCCTGCCCAATTTATGAATGGACTGCGACTTGCCTTATGGATGGGCAACACCTGCTATCTTCCTAAGTTCCTGTTTTCTTCCTGAATTCTGGCCAATCTCCAGAACAGTCTCATGGTTTTGTGTCCAAGATATGTACCACCTCCACGCTCTGTGACATGGTCATGTACTGGATAGCTGAACCAAATGGTGAGTATCTCAGAAAACCCAGATATCAATGTGACCAGTACAGTCTCGTTGGAGAAACCCTGCTTTGGACCATTTGCTTAGCTATTGTTCTGTTGCCAAGAATGTCAAGAAGGTCTTTGCCTAAGGCCACACCTTTGTGAAGCCTGAAGAAAACAGTTTCCAGATGTAAATGAATGGGCATCATCTGTGGCTCTTTGCTTAATTGCTTTGAAAAGGAATGTGTCTGAATCAGCCTCTAGGCCCTGTTTGAGGCTGTGGCTTAGATTCTCAGCACCTGATAGATCTATAGAAATATCCCATGTGTGAATCCAAAACCAAAATGGCAAGAAGTGCAGTCATTGTGGGTGATGTCTCTCGCCCTTCTCTGTTATTTTCCTGACGTTCATCAAGTGAGAATAGGGATCCTTTGGGTCAAATGAGTTCTTCATAGCACAGTAGATGTGCTTGGGTTTTCTTATGACTCCAAATCACATAAAGAATCTATACCTGACAGTCAGTAGGCCTCAAATTGCAGAAGAAGAACAGTATTAATGGCAGGCCTATTTGATCACTCCTTGTTCCCAGGAAGGGTGTCCAGGCCACCCTGATTTTAGGCAAATGAGGGGCAAGGGAGCTTATTTGGGACACTGTCTTGGTCTCCGTTCCTAATGGAAACATCCAACCAGTGGTTATGATGAGTGTCTATATGGAAGAAGATGAGGGCCATGTGGGAGTGTTTTGGTTTTAATTGTGGTCATTTGTGTGGCGGTTGGAAAAGATGACTGGGTCCACCTGAGCTTAAACTCTGCTGTGATTGCCCTTAGAGACTGAGTTGTGGAACTGACCTCAGAGAAGTATTGCCATGAATTGTGTTGGGATTTAAGAAGGCCACACATGAGAGTCGCCCTTGGTAATTGAGATCTAGGCCCAGGTTTTCTTTCCACAGTGAACTGGTAATATCAGCCTGGATATCACATGATTTTATTCTGAAAGTCTTGGTAACCATATTGAGAGTCAAAAGACACATGGACCTCACATAGTAGACCTCAATGGGCCTGGCTTCATGTGACCATTTGGCCACTCTTTGGGAATCCTTGCTTGTGAGAGTTTTCCAGAACTTTATTTGAAATGAGCTTTCTCACCATTTAATGGTTCCTGAATGAATTGAAACCCACAGTTCCTCAAACTTCATCCTTGAAAATTGGCTAGATAAATACCAAGGATTTTTTTAAAATCCCATGACCAGGTGGTACTGGAGAACCTTTCGATTGGATGTCCATTTGCTGAGCAGGAGTGAACCAGAAAATGCATTTATTGGCAGGGCTTCATGAAAATGGTGTAGAACACAGATGCCAGCAAGATGGAGCCTGCTGAGTTCTGGGCCTAGAGCAGTGGTGTGCAGGTGTGTGATAAAACATCTGTGGTGTGGCCATGTGGATCTGCCATTGTCTTCCAAATGGCTTGTGATTGACATGGTGCAACCAACAGACCCTTATATGTAAAGGCATCTTGTTATATGAAGAGGATTCATGGCTATGTTCAAAATCAGATGACTGGGTCCACCTGGGCTTGAATTCTGGTGTGATTCCCCTTAGAAACTGAGTTCTGGAACTGACCTCAGAGAAGTATTGCCATGAATTGTGTTGGGATTTTAGGAGACCACACATAAGAGTTGCCCTTTAAACTGAGATTTAGCATTGAAGTGCTCTGTCCCATAATGAAAGATACACAAACAGTGAAAGCAAAAACACACGACACGGACAAGACAAGACAATAAAGACAGGCAATGGACATCCAACACTGAGAACAGGACTGAGTAGCTGGCAAAACCCAATTGGCTGGCGATACCGAATCCGAAAAAAAAAATATCACTGAGGCGAGGAGACTATTGTAACTCAATTTCCCAAGTCCTCTGGGGTGTCCCCCAGGGACTTGGCCTGTGGCTCTGTGACACGTCTGTCAGCCACCATCTCAGAGAGCTCACACTCTTCAGTGACAGCCATTTTGCCAAGTCCTAACCTGAAACCTGAAACCAGAAAGAGGCAGAGGAAGAGACCACCAAGAAACTGACTCATGCAACAGCAAAGGGTTTATTGGGGGTCGACCATGCTGGTGCTCAGAGTTCACTTGAATACAGCAGGGGGCCCTGAGAACAGCTTGAGCAGAGCTTATATACTTTTCTTGGAGAGGGCAAGGAGGGAAGTTTATTGATGGGTAAGGGCCAGTTGGTGGTTTGTGTTCAACCAGGTGAGGGAGTAAATTCTGCAGTTTGGAAGTGGGGACAACACATTCTGGGAACAAGATTAGCAAACATTTCTCAAGATTTCAACAGTGTTTTGTTAAGCATACAGAAAAACAGGAAGTAACAAGTACCTAATTTTATTAACCATTAACTACCGACTATATTTAACTGGATGTTCTCATCTACATTCAATCTTCCAAGGTACAAGGTACTATGCCATTGTATATCAATTTATCTGAGACATCTGTGCAGAAAGTAATTCAATGATAAATATCCCAATCAAGGGCCCAATGCTCTAATGGGATTCAAATCTTACTTAGATTTCTGTTTTCTTACATATATTTCACCTATATATTCTTATACATATCACAGGTTCCCAATACCATTATTCATCCAGCAGAATGATTCCTAACCCAAATCGAACATGTTATTAACCCTAACCATACACTGTTCCCTCAATCTAACTTTACAGAAGAGCAAAAACAGAGTTGGTCTTACAATACAGGAAAGAAGGGGATCTTCCACCTGCTGAGAACCTCAAAGGTCCATGCAGAAATGATCCATGGAGGAGATGTAGGCAGCTATGAAGGACCTGAGAGAGAAAATTCAACTTTCATGGCAAACAACCTGGTCAGGATGAAGGGATGTCTCTGAATCAGCCACTCTCTTCTTAATGTAGAGAAGATGGACCAAAACAGGCCTGTGTGGAGAGCTGTTCCCAGGTGCCTATGGTGGATATACCATTCTAACTTGTGAAAGTGTCACAGGAAGTAGGGGCAGCCTCCATCTCATGGGACTCTTAGAAGCAACTGTTAGGACAAAGTCGTTGCCAAGGCAGTGACCTCATTCAGTTCCTGAAGGAAGTGACCTCACCTCACTTCCTTGGCGATGGAACTCTCTGAACTTGGGATCCAGGAATACAGGCACTCAGAGCCAGTCACAGTCCCAGTCCCAGTGGTCTCACTTGTTTGGATTTACCAAGGACAGAGTGAGTCTTTCTTGGTACCTACTGATGTGAGGATGGCCAAATGCCAGAAGAGCTCTGAAGAGTGGCCTTTCCTGAGAAAGCAGGTAGTGGTTCATGGCTGGCTCCTGCAACTTCACAGAGTTGGCCAAGGAGACCAGATCTGAGACAGGGTACATCATCTCGGGGGAAATTGTGTGGCCCACCAGTGAGAGGACCCTCCAGATAGTCACAGACCTACTTGAGGGAAGGAGGTGCCATTGTGGGTGTGGATGTGGGTTTGCGGTTTTGTCTCATGTTCTGAGAAAAGGTAGCAAATGTCATTTGTTTGGTTTGGAGTGAACTGTTTCTAGTTAGTCAACTGAGAAGGAGAGTGTTTCTATGTCTGTGTATCCCACTGGGTCCGTGGCTGTAGACATTAGAAAAAAGAATGCATCAATGGATGTGTGCCTTCTAGTGGAAATCTTTCCAGCATTAATCCTGCACTATTTATGAATGGACTGCAGCCTGCCTTATCAATCGGCTACACCTGCTATCTTCCTAAGTTGCTGTTTTCTTCCTAAATTCTGGCCAATCTCCAGAAAAGGCTCATGGTTTTGTGTCCAAAATATGTACCACCTCCAAGCTTTGTGACATGGTCATTTACTGGGTAGCTGAACCAAATGGTGAGAAACTCAGAAAACTCAGGTATCAGTGTGACCAGTACAGCCTCAGTGGAGAAACCCTGCTTTGGACCTTTTGCTTACGTACTGTTCTGTTGCCATGAATGTCAAGAAGGTCTTTGCCTCAGGTAACCCCTTTGTGAAGCCTGAAGGAAACAGTTTTCAGATGTAAATGAATGGGCATCACCTGTGGCTCTTTGCTTCATTGCTTTGAAAAGTGATGTGTCTGAATCAAAACTCTATTCCCTTTGTGAGGCTGTGACTTAGATTCTCAGCACCTGATGGATCTAAAGAAAGATCCCATGTGTGCATACAAAACCAAAATGGCCAAAAGAGCTGTCATTGTAGAGGAAGACTCTTGCCTATTTCTGTAAGGTTCCTGACGTCCATCAAGTGAGAATAGGGATCCTTTGGGTCAAATGAGTTCTTCTAAGCCCTGCAGAGTCTAGTCCATAGGTGCTTGCGTTTTTAATGACTCCAATTCACATAAAGAATCTATATCAGACTGTCAGTAGGCCTAAATTTGAGAAGGGGAGCAGTATTAATGGTAGGACTCTTGGATCACTCCTGGTTCACAGGAAGGGTCTTGAGGTAAACCTGACTTTAGGCAAATGAGGGGCAAGGTAGCTTATATTAGACAATGTCTTGGGCTGCGCCCCTCATGGAAACCTCCAACCAGAGGTTATGATGAGTGTCTATACGGACGAAGATGAGGGTCATGGGAGAGTATTTTGGTTTTAATTGTGGTCATTTGTGTGGCAGTTGGAAGAGATGACTGGGTCCAACTCGGCTTGAACTCTGGTGTGACTCTAATTAGAGACTGAGTCCTCAAACTGACCTCATAGAAGTTTTGCCATGAATTGTGTTGGGATTTTAGGAGGCCACAAATGAGAGTCGCACTTGGAAACTGAGATATAGGCCCAGGGTGGCTTTCCACAGAACAATGGGAATCTCAGGCAGGATATCACATTATTTTATTCTGAAAGACTTGGCAGCCATAGTTGAGAGTCAAAACACACATGAACTTCACATTGTAGACATCAATGGGCCTGGATTCCTGTGACCTTTTGTCCACTCTTTGGGAAGCCTTGCCTGTGAGTGTTTTTCAGAACTTTCTTTGAAATGAGCTTCCTCACCATTTAATGTTTCCTGAATGAATTAAAACCCACAGTGCCTCCAACTTCATCCTTGAAAAATGGCTAGATAAATACCATGAAATTTTTGAAAATTCCATGACAAGGTGTCACTGGAGTACCTTTGGTTGTCATGTTGGAGATAATGAGTATACCAGACAGTGCCTTGATTGACTGGGTTTCATGCAAATGGTGTAGAACAGAGATGTTAGGAAGTTGGAGTCTGCTGAGTAGTGGGCCTGGAGCACTGGTGGGCAGGTGTGTGATAAAACATCTTTGTCTTATCACAGTATGGTCTATTCATACATTATCTCTATATTCATAGACACAGGTACACCTATTTGTACTCCCAATACTAATTTATACGTCTTCAAAATATTGTTCCCAGAAATGGTGGATAAAAAACTCATGTCTCCTGATCCACAAATACATTTTATTACAGTAATATTGTGGACACCAAAAGCAAATATCTCACTTATGATTGTACCAAACCCTAAATGGAATGTGAGCATGGATTACTAAATACATCCATTTCCAGGTTGCCTAATGCTCTCAAATGTCAATCCTATTGGTGAGTACATATTTGTCTCTTCCTAAGATTATGTGTTCAACCTCAAGCCTGTTGAATATGTCTAATGCTATCAGTCACTTTATACTTTGCCTGATTTTGTAATATCTCTATTGATATCTGCTTTCCTACTTATTTTCCCCAGTTCATCATCATGACTGACTCTTCACATCTACTGACATTTACATTCACGCTATACATGAAACACTATTGCTAAAAATCTTTTGGTCCAAATCCTATACTCACTCCTCTTTCTAAACGCTACCAACTATCTTCCTAATCCTACCAACTATCCCTTTTGCCTGGATGTTTTCTTCAACATTCTATTCTCCAAGGTACAAAGTCCTATGCCATTGTGTATCGATTTATCTGAGACATCTGTACAGAACATAATTCAAAGCTAAGTATCCCAATGAAAAGGCCAATGCCCTTCTGGGCTTCAAATCTTACCTAGATTTCTGTTTTCATACTTTTATTTCACCTCTATATTATTGGAAATATCACAGGTTCCCAATGCCATTATTCATCTCGCAGAATGATTTCTAACCCGAATAGAACCTGTTATTAACCCTAACTATACACTGTTTCCTCAATTTAAGTTAACAGAAGAGCAGGGACAGTGTTGGTCTTACAACACAGGAATGTAGGGGATCTTCCACCAACTGAGAACCTCAAAGGTACATAAAGAAATGATCCCTGGAGAAGACATGGGAAGCAATGAAGGACCTGAGAGAGCAAAAGTCATCTTCCATCGCATACAACCCGGTCAGGATGTAAGAATTATTCTGAATCAGTCTCGCTCTTCTTAATGTATGGAAGAAGGACAAAACCAAACTGGGTGGAGAGCTGTTCCCAGGCGCCTATGGTTCATATACCATTCTAACTTGTGAAAATATAACAGGAAGTAGGGGCAGACTCCATCTCATGGGATCCTTGGAAGCAACTGTTAGGACAAAGTGGTTGCCAGGCACTGACCTCATTCAGTTCTGGAAGGAAGTGACTTACCTCACTTCATTGGAGATGGAACTCTCTCATCTTGGGATCCAGGAATCCAGGCACCCAGAACCTGTCCTGGTCCCAGTCCCAGCGGGCAAACTTGTTTGGTTTTACCAAAGACAGAGCCAGTCTTTCTTGGTACCTACTGATGTGAGAATGGCCAAATGCCAGGAGAGCTTTGAAGAGGGGCCTTTTCTCAGAAAGCACGTATTGGCTCACCACTGGCTCCTGACAACTTCACAGCATTGGCCAAGGAGACAAGATCTGAGACAGGACAAGCCATTTTGGGGGAATATAGTATGGCCCACCAGCCAGAGGACACTCTGGATAATCACAGACCTACTTGGGGGAAGGAGGTGCCTTTGTAGGTGTGGGTGTGAGTTGGTGATTTTGTCTAGTGTTCTGAGAATAGGTAGGAAAGGCGGTTTATTTGGTTTAAAGTGGACTGTTTCTTGTAAGTCGTTTGACAAGGCGAGTGTTTCTATGTCTAGTATCCCACTGTGTCCATGGTTGTAGACATTAAAAAATAGAATGCATTAATGGATGCATCCTGTCTAGAAGAAAGCTTCCCAGCATTCATCCTGCCTAATTTATGAATGAACTGCACCTTCTGAAAGACTTGGCAGCAATAGTTGAGAGTCAAAACACACATGGAACTCACCTTGTAGACCTCAATGTGCCTGTCTTCATGTGAACTTTTGGCCACTCTTTGGGAAGTCTTGCCTGTGAGGCTTCTTTAGAGCTTTCATTGAAATAAGCTTCCTCACCATTTAATGGTTCCTGAATAAATTGAAACCCACAGTGCCTCCAACTTCATCCTTAAAAAATGGCTAGAAAAATACCATGACATTTTTGAAATTCCCATGACCAGGTGGCACTGGAGAAACTTTGGTTGTCCTGTGGCTGATCATGTGTGTACCAGACAGTGCCTTGATTGACTGGGATTCATGAAAATGGTGTAGAACAGAGATGCCAGGAAGTTGGAGCCTCTTGAGTAATGGGCATAGAGCAGTGGTGTGCAGGTGTGTGATAATACATCTGTGGTGGGGTCATGTGGATCTGCCATTGTCTTCCAAATGGCTTGTGACTGACATGGTGCAGCAAGCAGAACCTTGTATGTAAAGGCATCTTGTTATATGAGAGGTTTCAGGGCAGTGTTCAGATTCATGTTGCTATGGTCAATGGGGAAAGCTATGTAGGATAGAAGCCTGGTTGGTGCATTCTCCTGCAGACCCTGACCCACCACACATGACATAACTCTCACCAGTACTGTGTCCCAGTTGAACTCCTTGTATTTCGTGAAGCAAATACCAAATTCTCAGTGCAGCATCAAGAAACCCCATGAAAATTGGATGATGACCAAATGGCTTCACAGTCCACACGGAAAGACACTTATACCCCAGTGGAAACAGTTTACCTACAAAGAGAGAATTCAGCACTGCTGCCTCATGTTCATTGGAAAATAAGAAACCATGTCCTCCAGATCACATAGATGCAGACCGAGCTTTGATGGTCTCACTAGAAAGGAAGCTAAAACTCCTAACATCAACATGTATTTCAAGTGCCAAACCTCAGAGGTTGTGTCTCCAGAAGTTTTTAGGCCGGCAGAGCTCCATGTTTGTGGAGTTTTTACCTTGTTCCTTGCTTTTGGAAACTCCTCTACCACTTCCAAGGTTGTGAAGACCTGAGCATTTTCAATTCCAGATATGTATTCACAGATTTTTTAACTCTTCTCCTCTAATTGTGTCTCAATTCGTGCCAAGGTATTGTCAAGGCATTGTTCCGAATGAGAGTGAGAAGATTTTTGTGTAGCACATATTTGCATACACATTGGAATCATTTTCCAATTTTCCATTCCAAATACTCAGTCCCTGACTGTCCGGGGCTAGAAGGAAGTTCTCCTTCAAAGAATAGCCTGACACTTACAAGAAACAGCCCCCTGGAAGACATCCTGTCTAAGAGACATCCTGTAGCCATCTATCTCCCTGAGACATCCTGCGGCCATCTGTTTTCCTGAAACATCCTGATTTTATGTCACCTTCTGAAGACATCCAGCAACTGCCGATAAGAGAGCTTTCCCATTCCCAGCATATAAATACCCCTGTGTGAACAATAAAAGTTTGCAGCTTGATCAGAACTCCTATCTTGCTGTCATCTCTCGTGTCTCTTGTCCCATCATTCCTCCCCACCTAGGTTCGCCGCCCACGTTGATGTGTCCTGCCGGCCGGGACATCTGGCACCCTCCTACTGGGGCTCGAGCCTTTGACTGAGGGGGAATGCCATCCTCTGGGAAGACTTGGCCAAGCAGAGCTTGCGATCATTTTTTTCAAGCCTCAAGGAGTCCCTGAAGAAATGGTGGTTGTGTGTTAAGAAAAATAACTTAAAATTATTCTTTTCATACACAGGAGAATTCTGTCCATGGTTTCCCCTTGAAGGGACCATTGATGGTAAATAATGGCTTAGAGTAGGAGACTGTCTAAAAGATTATTATGAATCCTTTTGAACAGAAAAGGGACCTGTTCCCACATTTTCATACTGGAAGTTAATTAATAAAAGTCTTAATAGTTCACCCTTTGACAATGGTACCTTAAAACATGTCAGGATTGGGGAAGAGGCTATGCAAATACCTCTCGTCCCCCCCTCGGCATGCCCTTCAGATAGTAGAGACAAAGACACTTCTCAGTCTCCCCAGGACCCTGGGAACCTTCCTGGTTTCCCTCAAAAACTGCACACTAATGAATAAGGTTTCCAGGGTTACCAACCGCCTTTATCCAGTTTTAAATCCCAGAGACACATTGACCCCAGGGGAGGAGGGTACCTTGGAGAAGGAAGCAGCTTGCTACCATTCAGAATATCCAGCACCTCTCAGGACCCTGCCACAGCCAATAGGACTTACACATCCACCTCCCTCATATATCCCTCCTGCCTTTTGTGCTCCGGCCCTTCAGAGGCCAACTGCTCCCCCAGATATTTTTTTCCCACTTCCCTTGCCTAACATGGCTCCCTTTTGAGAGTCTCTCCAACATAGACGGGAACAGATCCAACTTTTAAAAGAATTAAGATCCCATGACTCTGAGCTCTGCTCATTAGCCTTAGGCATGGAGTCAACAGAGCTGGCCCACAGTGGTCTAATACAAAGGCTAAGCTCCTCCCTCGGCCTGTTCTTTCCTTTCCAGTCACCCTCAGTCAGATAGATAAGCCCGCCCAAGGTGAGGACAAAGACTTAGATGAGGATCAATAGGAGGAAGCGGGGGAAACGTATCAAGGGGACAAATCGGGGGAATGACAAGAGGAAGATCAGGACTCAGAGGATGAGGAGTTCACCCGTAGGGAGGAAGGAACCCAGAGTGTCTACAAAAAAATTAAGCCTGCATTTTCTTGAAAAACTTAAAAAGGCTTATGCTCACTATGGCCCCACTGCACCCTACACGTTGGTTATATTAGAAAGCCACAGTGCACAATGGATTACTCCCAATGATTGGAAAATTTTAGCCCGAGGTACCCTCAGTGCCAGAGTCTTCCTGTTGTGGAATGCAGATTTCAAAGAGCACTTTTGGTCAACTTCTCAAAAAAATTTAACTAAGGCCTCCTCTAAATACTGGACTTATGTTAAGCTAGTGGGCAATGCGCCTTTTGACACAAACCCTAAACAGACACGTTTCCCTGCTGGATTTTTGGCACATATTCAGATGGCTGGCTTACATGCCTGGAGATGACTCCCTCAAAAGGGCTCAGCTACCACTCCCTGGCAAAAATTTGACAAGGGCCCCACGAGCCTTATAGGGACTTTGTTGCCCGGCTTAACGTAGCCGCGGAATACTTGCTCGGACAAAGCGAAAGCGAAAGCACCTTTGTAAAACATCTTGCATTTGAAAACGCCAACGCAGCATGTCAGGATGTTCTTTGACCACATAAGGATAAAGGGGAAATTTCTGACTTTTTTAGACATTGTGCCGGGGTGGGTGCAGGCCATGCCATTGGTCTAACCATAGGTGCAGCCTTTACCAAGGCCTTCCTAAATCCTGGCTCACACACTTGCTTTACTTGTAAACCACCTGGCCATGTTTCACTCGAGTGTCCAACAGGCAAACAAAGCCTAGTGGTAGCATCTCCTCAAAGTGGAACTAAACCGTCCCCAGCCACCCTTTGCCCTACATGTGGTAAAGGTCATCACTGGGCCAGTGAGTGTAGATATAAGAAAAATGCCCTGGGACAGCCTACTTCTTCCTGCTTCTCAGGAAACTCCCTGTGGGGCCAGTCCCTGGCCCCTACCTCCTCCAGGACAAACCCAGGGGCAATAAGGTTTGTTCCCTCCTAAATTCCCAAACTACCACAAAATCCTTCTCCAAAATTGCATTCCTCCAACGAGCCACCCTAGGCAGCGCAGGATTGGACCTCTGTACCGCCACTGATACAATATTAGACTCAATGAAAGGGCCCCAGATAATACCCACTGGAATTATGGGTAACCTTCCATCTCATATATGTGCCCTTATTCTTGGAAGAGCCTCTACTACCTTTCAAGGTCTTCAGGTCTTCCCTGGCATTAATGATAATTATTTCACTGGAGAAATAAAAATAATGGCCACAGCTATTAATGGAGTTGTGGCTATCCCTGCAGGAACAAGACTTGCACAATTAATACTCCTTCCCTTAGATTCAGAAGGCACTTCCACCACCCAAACCCTACCGTGGGGGACTGCCTCCTTGGGCTCCTCTGATGTGTATTGGGTTCAGCACATTTCTCACAATAGACCCACCCTTACCTTACTTATTGAAGAAAAGGAATTCCAAGGAATTCTGGAATCTGGAGCTGATGCCACAATTATTTTTCAAAAATACTGGCCATCAGTTTGGCCCCTCACCCCATCCTTGACTGACCTTAAAGGTATAGGACAGTCATAAAATTCTCTGGTTAGCTCTAGGGCTCTTAGCTGGACTGATAAAGAGGGTAATAAGGGAATTGTCACTCCTTTCGTTGTTGCTGACCTCCCTGTTAACCTATGGGGCAGAGATATTTTGAGTCAGATGGAAGTTATTCTTGCCAGTCCCAATTCCATGGTGACTCATCAAATGCTTCATATAAATTTTGTCCCTGGTACAAGCTTTGTGAAACTGAGACAAGGACTGGTTGAGCCTATACAACGCATACAGAAAACAAATACATATGGGCTTGGGTATTCGGATTTTTAGTGTTGGTCCCTGACCCTCCTGTACCCCATGCAGATAAAATTATTTGGGAGTCTCAGACTCCTGTGTGGGTGGATCAGTGGCCTCTTATGCAAGAAAAATTGGAGGCTTCCTCCATGTTAGTGCAGGAACAGCTGACAGCAAGCCATGTAGAGCTCTCAACCTCACCATGGAATACTCCTATTTTTGTTATCATGAAAAAATCAGGCAAGTGACGCCATTTACAAGATTGGCGTGCCATTAATAATGTTACGTGCCTGATGGGAGCACTATAGGCAGGCATTTCCACACCAGTGGCTATTCCCAAAAACTATTGTAAAATGGTTGTTGACTTAAAAGATTGCTTTTTAACCATTCCTTTACATCCTGAGGATAGACCATATTTTGCCTTTAGTCTCCCTCGCATTAATTTTCAGGGCCCTATGCAGAGATTTCAGTGGAAGTTTCTTCCCCAAGGTATGGACAACAGCCCTAGTCTTTGCCAAAAATACATTGCTCAAGCAGTAGACCCTGTGAGAGAGTGATGGCCACAAATTTATATTTTACATTATATGGATGATTTGTTAATTGCTGCACCTAATACCCATGACCTTAATAATTGTTACGTGGACCTTTACAAAACACTTACTATCTTGGGACTACAGATAGCTCCTGATAAGTTTCAAACACAGGACCCTTATATCTATTTGGGCCTTAAACTTCAAGATAATCAGATCCAAAATCCTAAAATAAAACTACTTGTTGACCATCTTCACACCCTTAATGATTTTCAAAAAAAAAAAAAACTGGGGGATATTCAATGGCTAAGACCATATTTAAAATTACCCACTTGTGTACTGTTGCCCTTTAAAGATATTTTGAGAGGAGTTTCCCACCCATCTTCCCCTCGAAAGCTTACTCCTGAGGCATGATAGACATTAAATCAAGTCACAGAAGCCATTGCCCAACAGTTTGTTACACAAACTTCTTATAACCTTCCTCTGGTTCTGGTTATTTTACACACTCCTCATACACCCACAGGAATATTTTGGCAGCGAGATCCACAGTTTAAAAATAAAGGCTGACACTTGCTTTTGGTCCATTTACCCACCACATCCTCCAAGTTTATTACTGTTAATCCTGCTTAGGTATCTTCTATCACTATAAAATGTCCCTTGCTTTCTCGACAACATTTTGGCAAAGACCTTGATAATATTTTAATTCACTATACTAAGAACCAAATCCAATTTTTACAACAGACAGGAGATGAATGGGGTATTGCCCTACCTGGTTTCTTGGGAACAATTGATAACCACCTCCCCAATGACCCCTTTTACATTTTGCCCAATTACATCCATTTATTTTTCCCAAAATTACTCAAAAGGCTCCCATTCCTCAAGCCCTTACTGTCTTTACAGACAATTCCAGTACTGGCCATGCAGTCCTTGTTGTCAATAACCAGCCTACCACCTTTGATACTGTCTATCAGTAAGCACAGCTTGTGGAATTGTTTGCCATAACACAAGTTTTTATAACATTTTTTGATAATCCTGTTAATATTTATACAGACAGTGCCTACATTGCTCATTCTGTGCCCCTGCTGGAGATTTCACCCACCATTAAGGCTTCTTCCAATGTGGCCTTTCTGTTTCACCAGCTTTAGCAGCTAATTCATACCAGACAACACCCATTTTTATTAGGACACATCAGGGCACACTCTGATCTTCCCAGGCCTCTAACACAAGGTAATGCCCAAGCTGATGCAGCAACTCATTCCATCTTTCCAATTTTTGTTGGCTCCATTCAAAAGGCCACGGAGTTACACAATCTGCACCATCTAAATTCCCAGAGCTTTGATTACTTTGTGAAATTACAAAGCAACAGGCACGAGAGATAGTAAAAGCATGCCCTGGTTGTGCTTTCTCCCTCCCCATTCAACACTTGGGAGTTAACCTCCGAGGATTACTGCCCAATCAGGTTTGGCAAATGGATGTTACTCATTTTCCTGAATTTGGAAAAACAAAATATATACACGTTTCTATAGATACCTTCAGTGGCTTTATTTTTGCATCACCACATTCTGGAGAGGCTACCAAAGATGTCCTTTCTCATCTTGTTTCAGCATTTTCCATAATGGGTAAACCAATACATATTAAAACAGATAATTCTCCTGATTATACCAGTGACAAGTTTAAACAGTTTTGTGCTACCTTGCAAATTTGTCATACTACTGGAATTCCATACAACTCTCAGGGTCAAGGCATTGTGGAAGGTGCACACCTTACCTTAAAGACTTGGGTAACCCGCCTTAAGGCTTCCGCCCTTGTATTTACCAATCCCAGGGATCACCTTAACCATGCATTTTGTGCCCTTAATTTTCTTACCCTTACAAATAAATGGAAAGGCCCAGATCCTGTCCTCATCTGGGGATGAGGCTCAGCTTGTGTTTTGGACCAAGAGAAAGCATCCCCAAGATGGTTACCAAAACGCCTGGTTAAACAGGTTAATGACTTACCTCAACCCAGGGACAGAGACCCTCCCCCTGAGGACAAATTTTCCTTTTTTCTTGATGCAGCCAATAATCTGTGTGAGGATCCTGCTTAAGGTATTTCTGCTAAACAGGTTTGTACACGGAGGCCATGGCCCTCCACCTTCCAACATCATGGAGTACATTTTTGGCCCCCCCTGCGAATGCAAGGGAGGATTTTAGACTCAGGCTCCCACTAGTTGGACCCAGACTGCTTAATGCATGACTAAGGTCGCTTACCTCTGTGCCGAGGTTGACCATAAACTCGGAGGAGTTCATCAGCCTAAATGGGAATGTGTTAGCAAGCCAAAGATTATTCCCCCTAGTTCAAGTAAAGCACTCAAAAATTGTTCTTCAACTTGTACACATATCCAGACAATGCATGTCTCTTGTTATGCGTCGGCCTCAATTTGTGTTAACAAACAGGGAGAATAATTTTTTGATGCCTCCCTAACTAAAACTCATGCAGCAGGGGGGACCACTATTCATTATACCCCCGTTCTCTTTGACCGGGGAGAAGAACACAAATATAACAGGTCAGCGGGTGCCAAGGCACTTTTGGTAAACCTTCCTGCTGGCCCATTAAGGCCCCTTCAGGGGTCTCTGATAGTGGAGGACCCACTGATGCTGTCAATCATCCTCAGATAATCAAACTTTTGCAACCCCAAATCCCTGAGCTCACATATCATCCCTTAATGTAGCCTAAATCCCAGCTCCCAGATTTAGATACCAATACATTAGATATTTTGGAAACTACCTTCTATTTGCTTAATAAATCCAACCCCACCCTTGCTGGTGAATGCTGGCTCTGCATGACAACAGGGGCAGTCATGCTTATGGCAGTTCCTTTTAATTCTATCATGGACAATGATAATACATGCCAACCCGTATTTTCTTTTAAAGTACAGCCTCTAGGCATTTTTACATTATGTCTTTAAGGCGCGATGCAGAATAATACCTATGATATTGATGTTGGAGTTACTTCCTTTGGAAATTGCTCAACAGTATAAAATTATTTCTCACCCACCCCATCTCTTTGTTCCCCCAATGGCACAGTTTTTATGTGTGGAGGAATCTTTGCCTTCCCCATGCTTCCAGCGAATTGGCCCAGTGGCTGTGTTCTTGCCTTATTACTCCCTGATATAACTATTTTCCAGGAGATGAACCTCTACCCATTCGTAGCCTAGAAATCTTAGTCAAAAGACAAAGGTGGGCAATACAGAGCTTACTACTCCTTGCCAGCTTTGGAATAACAGCTGCTGTGGACACAGGTACAGCTGGCTTAGGCACGGCTATACACTCTTACCATCGCCTGTCTCAACAACTTATAAATGATGTACAAACTCTATCAGGAACCATTAAAGATTTGCAGGACCAAATAGTCTCCCTGGCAGAAGTGTTCCTTCAAAACAGTCGAGGCTTAGATTTGCTGACAGCTAACCAGAGAGTTATTTGCTTGGCCTTAGGGAAACTATGCTGCTTTAATGCCAATAAGTTAGGCATAGTATGCACTAAAATTAAGCATCTTCAAGAAGATCTAGAAAAGAGTTGAAGGGAACATTTTGAAAATTCCCTCTGGACTGGGCTTAATGGATTTCTACCCTACCTTCTTCCCCCATTAGGCCCTTTGTTGGGTTTACTTTTAATGGTGTCCATAGGACCTTGCATTATAAACAAGCTGGTAAAATTTATTAAAGAACAGATTAATATTTTGGCCTCTAAACTCATAGAGGTCCACTATCATCATCTGGAGATGGAAGACCGCACTGCCAACATTTGAAAGGATGTTCTACCCTTCTCATAGGCTTATTTCTTAAGTTTAAATCCCCACAGATCTCTCTTTCTTATATAAAAGTATGAGTAAAAGCTCTCACCAACCATCTTCTGCCCTTGCCATAAGGATTCGCTCCTCCATGGGCCCCTCTGTTTGGGGAAGGACGCACCCATGGAGTGATGACGTTAGGCCATAATAATGGAGGGTGCAGGAAGGACTGCAGGAGGATGGATGCACGGACCACAAAACCCAAGACCTCTGAGTGACACGCTCTGGTGCATGGCGGTTGGCATGTTTTGCCTCAAAGTTGTCTCCTCCAAAAACATGCCAAAGCCACCACGAAGTCTCCTAGTGAAGATGCTCGCTCGGATCAGGAGATATTCTAAGGCCTCCTAGAGGAACAGAGCCTCTATCACCCCCTAAAAACATGGGCGTACTGTTTGGTCAAATATTTTATACAAGAAAGTGGGAGAGGTCAGGGGCTAAAAGGAAGTCCTACTTCAAAGAATACCCTGACACTTACTTGAAAGAGCCCCCTGGGAGATATCCGGCCTGGGAGACATCTTACAGCCATCTATCTCCCTGAGACATCCTGCGGCCATCTGTCTTCCTGAAACATCCTGAGGTTATCTCACCTTGTGAAGACATTCAGCAATTTCCAGTAAGAGAGCTTTCCCATCCCCAGCATATAAATACCTCTGTGTGAACAATAAAAGTTTGCAGCTTAATCAGAACTCCTGTCTTGCTGTCATCTCACGTGTCTCATGTCCCTTCATTCCTCCCCAAATAGGTTTGCTGCCCACGATGATGTGTACTGCCGGCCGGGACACCTGACAATAACCCATACCCTACTATTCTCTGAATACTAATCCTAATATGATGGAGAAAAATAACCCAAACAGAATTGAAATACAAGCAGTTCAGAGGAGGCATGGTGTATAGTTGGACTTGCCTTTTGCATTATATAGAGTATGTGTTATAAATCTAGTCAATTTTTAAATAAAATAGTTCTCCATGTGTTTTTAAAGTTAACAAATATGTGAATTCCTGTCTCCCTTTTTCGGTAGCCTATTTGCATGTGTGTTTTTATATGCACGTATAGAATCCTACCTGGTATCACACGTACATTGTTTTGAGGTGGTTGATTTGGTAGATGCAAATTGTGAGAAGAGATCACTCCTCCTAAACGCTTTTGGAACTGAAAATTCAACCTATGGGTGAGCTTCCTACTTGAACAACATTATACATATATCGATGTTCAGTAAAATAGATATTTTTGCATCAGTGGATGATATATTTTTCCTGATGAATTTCGATTGGCATATATATTGCTACTATTTAATGTCTCTCTGTGTGTTGTGTGTGTGTGTGTGTGTGTGTATATATATATATATATATATATATATATATATATATATATATATATATATATATTTTTTTACACCCTTCAGATGTTTCAAAATATGAAATATATATGTCTTATATGCACTCCCTAAATTCATTCATGTTCATGTATGTGGATTAATATTCAACTTATCACAAGATTATTCTCAAAAATATTCATCCACCTGAAATACATATTTGTTTCCTAGTACTGAAAACTAACTTCATTGAATGGTGCTTACAAATCCTAATATTTCTACAGTAATTTACCCAGTTTAACATCAATGCAAGTATATTCCTATGGGAAATGATGTGTTTCTTGACGTTCATTTTTATTCAACACTGGTACATAATTACTTCTTCAGATTATGCACATAATAGGATATATATTTCATCCACAAGTTCAAGAATTTATAGGCATTTGTTTCACTCTCAATCACTTCCTACTTTAGAACACATGTATTCCTCCATTTTTCTTTCCTGGTCTTTTCATGAGACTTCTTTCCAAACACATTATTTTCTATTTCCATAATCAATTTGAAGCAAAACTCACACACTCTTCACAATAAACCATAATCCTATTATTACCATTAGATGTATAACTGTTTGGAATGAATGTATGTATATAAATATAAGGTTTCCTGTATATTTTCAGATATCAATTCAATCCATTATTTAATGTTGGAACCATTTATATTATTTATTAACAGTGTGGTCTATTCATGCATTATCTCTAAATTCATAGAAACAGTGTACACCTATTTGTACCCACAATACTAATTTATACATCTTCAAAATATTTCTCCCAGAAATAGTGGAAGAAATACTCATGTCTCCTGATCTACATATACATTTTATCACAGTAATATTCTCGACACAAAATTCAAAGGTCACACTAATGATTGTAGCAAATCCTAAATGGAAAGTGAGCATGGATTACTGAAAATATCCATGTCCATGTTGCCTAATTGTCTCAAATGTCAATCCTATTAGTGCTACATATTTGTTTATTCCTAAGATTATATATTCAAGCTCAAGCCAGTTGAAATGTCTAATCCAATCACTCACTTTATACTTTGCCTGATTTTCTAATGTCTCTATTGATATCTGCTTTCCTACATATTTTCCCCAGTTCATCATTGTGACTGACTCTTCACATGTGCTGACATTTACATTGACTGTCTAACCGAAACCCTATTGCTAAAGAACATTTGGTCCAACTCCTGGACTCACTCTTCTTCCATAACCTACTGTCTATCTTCCTAATCATACGGAGTATCCCTTTTTGACTGGATGTTCTCTTCTACATTCAATCATCCAAGGTACAGGGTCCTATGCCATTGTATATCAATTTATGTGAGACCATGGTGCAGAACATAATTCAAGCTAAGTATCCCAATCAAGGGCCCAATGCTTTTCTGGGCTTCAAATCTTTCCTAGATTTCTGTTTCACTTATATTTCACGTCTATATTCTTATCAATATCACAGGTTCCCAATGCCATTATTCATCCAGCAGAATGATTCCTAACCCAAATCAAACATCCTATTAACCCTAACCATACACTCTTCCCTCAATCTCACTTTACAGAAGAGCAGGGACACAGTTGATCTTACAATAATGGAAGTTAGGGGATCTTCCACCTGCTGAGAACCTCTAAAGTCCATGCAGAAATAATCCCTAGAGAAGATGTAGGCAGTTACAAAGGACCTGAGAGAGCAAAAGTCATCTTACATGGCAAACAACCAGGTCAGGAGGAAGGGTGTGTCTGAATCAGCCTCTCTCTTCTTAATATAGAGAAGATGGACCAAATCAGGCCTCTGTGGAGAGTTGTTCCCAGGTGCCTATAGTTTGTATTCTATTCTAACCTGTGAAAGTGTCACAGGAAGTAGGTCGCATCTCATGGGACCCTAGGAAACACCATTTAGGACAAAGTGGTGGACAAGGCATTGACCTCATTCAGTTCCTGAAGTAAGTGACCTCACCTCACTTCCTTGGTGATGGAACTCTCTGAATTTGGGATCCAGGAAGCCAAGAACCCAGAGCCAGTCCCAGTCACAGTCCTAGTGGGCTCACTTGTTTTGATTTACCAAGGACAGAGTCAGTCTTTCTTGGTACCTACTGATGTGAGGGTGGGTAAATGCCAAGAAAACTCTGAAGAGGGGCCTTTCCTGAGAAAGCATATAGTGGCTCACCACTGCCTCCTTCCAACTTTACAGTATTGGTCAAGGAGATGTAATCTGAGACAGGAAAGGCCATTTTTGTGGAACATTGTATGGCCTACCAGTCAGAGGACAGTCTGGATAGTCACAGACCTACTTGGGGAATGAGGTGCCTTGGTGTGTGTGGACGATAGTTTGTGGTTTTTTCTCATGTTCTGAGAAAAGGTAAAAAAGGTGGTTTGTTTGGTTTGGAGTGGACTGATTCTAGTGAGTCGTTTGACAAGGCGAGTGTTTCTATGTCTGTATATCTCACTGTCTCTGTGGTTGTAGACATTAGAAAAAAGTATGCCTCA
The DNA here is from genome assembly GCF_048772815.1 of Callospermophilus lateralis. Lineage (NCBI taxonomy): Eukaryota > Metazoa > Chordata > Mammalia > Rodentia > Sciuridae > Callospermophilus > Callospermophilus lateralis. The sequence goes on from NW_027513145.1 coordinate 1,167,366, forward strand.
ATGTGTGTGTCCTGTTTAGTAGAATGCTTCCCAGCATTCATCCTGCCCAATTGATGAATGGACTGTGGCTTTCCTTATCCATTGGCAACACCTACCTTCATCCTAAGTTCCTGCTTTCTTCCTAAATTCTGGCCACTCTCCATAATAAGCCCATGGTTTTTTGTCCAAGATATGCACCGCCTCCAAGCTCTGTGACATGGCCATATAATGGATAGCTGAAGGGAATGGTGAGCATCTCAGAAAACTCAGATATCAGTGTGACCAGGAAAGTCTCAGTGGAGAAACCCTACTTTGGGCATTTTTGCTTACCTATTCTTCTGTTGCCCTGAATGTCAGGAAGGTCTTTGCCTCAGGCCACCCCTTTGTGAAGCCTGAAGAAAACAGTTTTTAAGTGGAAATGTATGGGCCTCACCTGTTGCTCTTTGCTTAATTGCTTTGGAAAGGGATGTGTCAGAATCAGCCTCTTGGCCCTGTTTGAGGCTGTGGCTTAGATTGTCAAAACCTGATGGATCTAAAGAAAGATCCCATGTGTGCATCCAAAACCAAAATGGAAAAAAGATCAGTCAGTGTATATGAAGACTCTCGCCTTCCTCTGTAAGTTTTCTGACCTTCATCAAGTGAGAATAGGGATCCTTTGGGTCAAATGAGTTCTTCAAAAACCTGCAGAGGCAAGCACATAGGTGCTTGGGTTTTCTTATGACTCCAATTCACACAAAGAATCTATACCCTTTACTAATCGATGATCACTTTCCATTTAGGCTTTGGTACAATCATAAGTTTGAACTTTGCATTTTGTGTCCAGAATATTACTGTGATAAAATGTATATATAGATGACGTGACATGAGTCATTCTCCCCCATTTCTGGGAGCAATATTTTGAAGACATATTAATTAGTATTAGGGCTACAAAGAGGTGTATCCTATGTCTTTGAATATAGAAGTAATGCATGAATGGACCATATTGTGAATAAATAATATAACTGGTTACGCTTTAAATAATGGATTGAATGGATGTCTGAAAATATATAAAATATCTTATATTGATATATAATCATTAATTCCAACCAGTTATTCATCTAATGGTAATATTATTGTTATGGTTTATCATGAAGAGTGTTTGAGTTTTGTATACGGGGTTAAAATATTAGTTCATAACCCACTTGAATCAAAGTAGGAAATATGTTATTTCAAGAACTATGTAATGTTTTGAACAACCAACAATAAAAATTAAAAACAAAGAAAGATCCCATGAGTGCATCCAAAACCAAAATGGCCAAAGTGCATTCATTGTTGATGAATTCTTTTGCCTTCCCCTGCAGCCAGCAGACCCTTATATGTAAAGGCATCTTGTTATATGTAGAAGTTTCAGAGCAATGTTCAGAATCAGGTTTCTATGTTCAAAGTGGCAAGCTATGTGGGATAGAAGCGTGGTTGGTGCATTTTCCTGCAGACCCTGACCCACCACACGTGAGAGTACTTCCTCCAGCACTGTGTCCCTGTTGAACTCTTGTATTTTATGAAGCCAATACCAAACTCCCAGTGCAGCAGTAAGAAACACCACGAGAAGTGGAGGATGACCAAATGGCTTCACAGACCACACGGGTAGATACTTAGACCCCAGTGGCCACAGTTTACTAAAAAGAGAAAATTCAGAACTGCTGCCTCATGTTCATTAGAAAATAAGGAAGCATGTCCTCCAGGTCACATAGATGCAGACCCAGCTTTGATGGTCTCACTACCAAGGAACCTGAATCTCCTGACAACAACATATATTTCAAGGGCCCAACCTCAGAGGCAGTTTATCAAAAAGTCACTAGGCCACGAGAGCTCCAGGTTTGGGTATTGTTTACCCTGTCCCTTACTTTTGGAAACTGTTCTACCACCTCCAAGTTTGTGAAATCCTGAGCATTCTCCTTTCCACATATGTATTCACAGAGTCTAACTCTTCTCCTCTACTTGTGTATTACTTGGGGCCAAGGTATAGTCAAGGCATTGTTCTGTATGAGAGTGGGAAGATTTTTGCGTATCACATATTTGCATACACATTAGACTCATTTTGCTATTTTCCATTTGGAATACTGAATCCCTGACACTAACCCATACCCTACTAGACTCTGACTACTAATCCTAATATGATGGACAAAACGAAACCTAACAGAATAGGAATACAGGCCATTCATAGAAGCATGGTGTATACTTTGACTTTCCTTCTGCTTTATCAAGGGTATGTGTTATAAATCTAGTCAATTTTTCATTGTATACTTCTCCATGAGTTTTCAAAGTTAACACATACGTAAATTTCTGTCTCCCTTTCTCTGTAGCCTATTCAGCACATGTATTACTTTATGCATATTTAGAATCCTACCTGGTATCACAGTACATTCTTGTGAGCTCACTGATTTTGGAAGATACAAATTGTGAAAAGAGATCACTCCCCCTAAACACTGATGGTACTGGAATTCAACATATGGGTGAATATCCTAGATGAACAACATTATACATAAATCCATGTTCAGTAAAATGAATATTTTTGGATATGTGGATGATATATATTTCATGATGAATTTCGATTGTCATGTATTGCTACATTTTATGTCTTTGTATGTGTGTTTATATATATATATATATATATATATATATATATATATATATATATATATATTCTCCAGATTTTTCAAAATATGAAATATATGTGTCTTATTATACACTTCCTAAATTCACTCATGTTTCTATATGTGGATTTATAATCAACATTTCACAAGATTATTCTCAGAAATATTCATCCACCTGAAATACATATTTATTTCCTAGTACTGAAAACTAACTTCGGTGAATGGTGCTTACAAATCCTAATATTTCTACAGTAACTGACCCAGTTTAACATCAATGCAAGTACAATCCTATGGGACATGATGTATATTTGAAGGTCACTTTTATTCAACACTTGTACATTACTATTTCTTCAGTTTATGGACATCATAGAATATATCCTTTCATCCACAAGTTCAAAAATTTATAGGCATTTGATTCACTTTCAATCACTTCGTGCTTCAGAACACATGTATTCCTCCATGTTTCTTGAGTGGTCTTTTCATGAGACTTCGTTCCAAACACATGATTTTCTATTTCCATAATCACGTTTGAAGCCAAACTTACCCACTCTTCATGATAAACCGTAATGCTAATGTCAAAATTCAATGTATAACTTATTGGAATGAATGTATGTATATCAATATAAGATTTCCTATATATTTTCAGATATCAATTCAATCCATTATTTAAAGTTGGAACCAGTTCTGTTATTTATTTACAGTACTTTCTATAAAGGCATCATCTCTATATTCATAGACACAGGGTACACCACTTGTATCCGCAATACTAATTTATAAGTCTTCAAAATATTGCTTCAAAAACGATGGAATAAACACTCTACTCATCTGATATACATATACATTTCATCTCAGTAATATTCTTGACACAAAATGCAAGGGTCACACTTATGATTAAACCAAAGTCTAAATTGAATGTGACCATGTATTACTAAAAACATCCATGTCCTTGTTTCATAATGCTCTCAAATATCATTTCTATTGGTGACTACATATTTGTTTCTTCCTATGATTATTTATTCAACTTCAACCCTGTTAAAAATGTCTTTTCCTATCACACACTTTGTACATTGCCTGATTTCCTAATGTCTCTATTGATATCTGCTTTCCTACAACTTTTCTCCAGTTCATCATTATGAATGATTCTTCTCATGTGCTGACATTTACATTCAATCTCTTACCAAAACCCTTTTTCTAAAGAACGTTTTGTCCAACTCCTAGACTCACTCAAATGGGTTGTTCCAAGCCCTGCAAAAGGTAGACCATAGGTGCTTGGGTTTTCTCATGACTCCAATTCACATAAAGAATCTAAACCCCACAGTCAGTAGGCCTCAAATTGGAGAACTAGAGCAGTATTAATGGCAAGCCTATTTGATCACACCTGGTTCACAGGAAGGGTGTCCAGGCCACCTTGACATTGGGCAATGAGGGGCAATGGAGCTTGTTTTGGACACTGTTTGTGCTGAGCCCCTCATGGAAATCTCCAGCTAGAGGTTATAATGAGTGTCTATATGGAAGAAGATGAGGGCCATGTGGGAGTGTTTTGGTTTTAATTGTGGTCATTTGTTTGGTGGTTGGAAAAGATGACTGGGTCCACCTGGTGTTGAACTCTGGTGTGATCCCCCGAAGATACTGAGTTTTGGAAATGACCTCAGAGAAGTATTGCCATGAATTGTGTTGGGATATTAGGAGGCCACACATGAGCATCGCCCATGCATGACTGTAGGCCTCAAATTGAGAGGCAAACTTGTTGTCCAAATCCTTTACTCATTCTTCTTTCTAATCCTACTGACTATTTTCCTAATCCTACCTAGTATACCTTTTTGACTGGATGTTCTCTTTGAAATTCAACCATCCAAGGTTTAAGGTCCTGTGCCATTGGATATTGATTTATCTGAGACACCTCTGCAGAACATAATTCAAATCTAAGTATCACAATCAAGGGCCTGATGTTCTTCTGGGTTTCATATCTTACCTAGGCTTCTGTTTTCATACTTATATTTGGCCTATTTATCCATCTTAAGGAAAATGAATATTTTTGGATCTGTGGATGATATATATTTCGTGATGAATTTTCTACTCACCTGATATACATATACATTTCATCTAAGTAATATTCCTGACACAAAATACAAGGGTCACACTTATGATTGTACCAAAGCCTAAATTGAATGTGACCATGTATTACTAACAACATCCATGTTCTGGTTCCCTAATGCTCTGAAATATCATTCATTTTGGTGAGTACATATTTGTTTCTTCCTAAGATTATGTATTCAACCTCAACCATGTTAAAAATGTCTTTTCCTATCACACACTTTGTTCTTTGCCTGATTTCCAAATGTCTCTATTGATATCTGCTTTCCTACACCTTTTCTCCAGTTAATCATTGTGAATGACTCTTCACATGTGCTGACATTGACATTCACTCTCTAACTGAATCAACATTGCTAAAGAACTTTGGGTCCAAATGCTTTACTCACTCTTCTTTTGAAACCTACCAATTATCTTCCTAATCCTACCGACTATCCCTGTTTGAGTAGATGTTCTCTTCTACATTCAATGATCCAAGGTACAAGGTCCTATGCCATTGATTATCTATTTATTTGAAACATCTGTGCAGAAAGTTATTCGAAGCTAAGTATACCAATCAAGTGCCCAATGACCTTCTGGGATTCCAATCGTTCCTAGATTTCTGTTTTCATACTTAAATTTCACCTCTATAGTCTTATAAATATCACAGATTCCCAATACCATTATTCATCCAGCAGATGATTCCTAACCCAAATCGAACATGTTATTAACCGTAACCATATACTGTTCCCTCAATCCAACTTTACATAAGAGCAGGGAAAGAGTTGGTCTTACAACACAGGAATGTAGGGGATCTTCCACCTGATGAGAACTTCAAACGTCCATGCAGAAATGATCCCTGTAGAATATGTAGGCAGCTATGAAGCACCTGAGAGAGAAAGAGTCATTATCCATGGCAAAAAACCTGGTCACGATGAAAGGTTGTGTCTGAATCAGCCTCTCTCTTCTTAATGTACAGAAGATGGACCAAAGCATGCCTGTGTGGAGAGCTGTTCCCGAGTGCCTATGGTTGATATACCATTCTAACTTCTGAAAGTGTCACAGGAAGTAAGGGCAGCCTCCATCTCATGGAAACCTTGGAAGCAACTGTCAGGAAAATGTGGTTGCCAAGGCAGTGACCTCATTCAGTTCCTGAAAGAAGTGACCTCACGTCACTTCCTTGGTGATGGAACATGGGATCCAGAAAGAGAGGCACCCAGAGCCAGTCCCAGTCCCAGTCCCAGTGGTCACACTTGTTTGGATTTACCAAGTACAGAGTCAGTCTTTCTTGGTAGCTACTGATGTGAGGATGGCCAAATGCCAGAAAAGCTCTGAAGAGGGACCTTTCCTGATAAACCAGGTACTGGCTCACTGCTGGCTCGTGTCAACTTCACAGAGTTGGACAAGGAAAACAGATCTGAGACAGGACAGTGCATTTCAGGGGAACATAGTATGGCCCACCTGTCAGAGGACACTCTGGATAGTTACAGACCTGCTTGGGGGAAGGAGGTGCCTTTGTGGGTGTGGGTGTGGGTTTGTGGTTTTGTCTCATGTTCTGAGAATAGGTAAGAAAGGCGGTTTGTTTGGTTTGGAGTGAAGTGATTCTAGTAAGTCATTTGACAAGGCGAGTGTTTCTACGTCTGTGTATCCCACTGTGTCCGTGGTTGTAGATATTAGAAAAGAGAATGCTTCAATGAATGTGTCCTGTCTAGCAGAAAGCTTCCCAGCATTCATACTTCCCATTTTATGAATGGACTGCGGCTTGCCTTATCGATGGGCAACCCCTGATATCTTCCTGAGTTCCTGTTGTCTTTGTGAATTCTGGCCAATCTCCAGAATAGGCTCAAGGTTTTGTTTCCAAGATATGTACCAACTCCAAGGTCTGTCACGTGGCCATGTACTGGATAGCTGAAGGGAATGGCGAGCATCTCAGAAAACTCAGATATCAGTGTGATCAGGTAAGTCTCAGTGGAGAAACACTGTTTTGGGCTGTTTGCTTACCTATTGTTCTGTTGCCCTGAATGTCAGAAAGGTCTTTGCCTCAGGCCACACTTTGGAAAGCCTGAAGAAATCAGTTTTCAAATGGAAATGAATGGGCATCACCTGTGGCTCTTTGCTTAATTGCTTTGGAAAGGGATGTGTCTGAATCAGGCTCTAGGTCCTGTGTGAGGCTATGGCTTTGATTCTCAGCACATGATGGATGTAAAGAAAGATCCCATGTGTGCATCCAAAACTAAATTGGCCAAAACAGCAGTCATTTTGGAAGAAGTCTCTCGCCTTCCTCTGTAAGGTTCTTGACCTCCATCAAGTGAGAATAGGAACATTTGGTTCAAATGAGTTCTTCAAAGCCCTTAAGAGTCTAGCCCATAGGTGCTTGTGTTTTCTCCAGAATCCAAATCACATAAAGAATCTATACCTGATAGTCAGTAGGCCTCAAATAGGAGAAGCAGAGCAGTATTAACAGCAGGCCTATTTGATCACTCCTTGTTGCCCCAACGGGTGTCCAGGCCACCGTGACTTTAGGCAAATGAGGGGCAACGGAGGTTATTTTGGACACTGTCTTTGGCTGCAGCCCTCATGGAAACCTCCAGCCAGAGGTTATGTTAAGTGTCTATATGGAAGATGATGAGGGCTATGTGGGAGTGTTTTGGTTTTAATTGTGGTCATTTGTGTGGCGGTTGGAAGAGATGACTGGGTCCACCTGGGCTTAAACTCTGGTGTGATTTTCCTTAGAGACAGAGCTCTGGAACTGACCTCAGAGAAGTATTGCCAAGAATTTTGTTGGGATTTTAGGAGGCTTCGCATGAGAGTCGCCCTTGGAAACTGAGATCTAGGCCCAGGGTGGCTTTTCACAGAGCACTGGGAATCTCAGCCAGGATATCACATGATTTTATTCTGAAAGACTTGGCAGCCATATTTGAGAGTGAAAACACACATGGAAATCACATTGTAGACGTCAATGTGCCTGGACTCATGTGATCTTTTGGCCACTATTTTGGAATCCTTGCCTGTGAGAGTTCTCCACAGATTTCATTGAAATGAGCTTCCTCACCATTTAATGGTTCCAGAATGAATTGAAACCCATAGTGCTTCCAATTTCATACTTGAAAAATGGGTAGATAAATGCCATGAAATTTTTAAAATTCCCATGACCGGGTGGCAGTACGGAATCTTTGGATATCCTGTGGCTGATCATGAGTATACCAGACAGTGCCTTGATTGAGTGGTTTTCATGAAAATGGTGCAGAAGAGAGAAGCCAGAAAGTTGGAGCCTGCTGAGGAGTGGGCCTAGAGGAGTGGTGGGGAGGTGAGTGATAAAACATCTGTGGTGGGGCCATGTGGATCTCCCATTGGCTTCCAAATGGTTTGTGACTGACATGGTACAGCCAGCAGACCCTTATATGTAAAAGCATCTTGTTATATGTAGAGGTTTCAGGGCAATGTTTAGAATCAGGTTGCTATGTTCAAGGGGGCAAGCTATGTGGGATATCAGCGTGGTTGGTGCATTCTCCTGCAGACCCTGACCTACCACACGTGACAGAACTCAGTCATGCACCGGGTAATAGTTGAATTCTTTTTATTTCATGAAACAAATACCAAAATCCCAGTGCAGAACAAAAAACACCACGAAAAGTGGAGGATGACCGAATGGCTTCATGGTCCACATTTAGATAAACTTAGCCCCCCGTGTCCACAGTTTACCTACAAAGATGGAATTCAGCACTTCTGCCTCATATTCAGTGGAAAATAAGAAACCATGTCGTCCAGGTCACATAAATGCAGACCCAGCTTTGATGGTCTCACTACAAAGGAAGCTAAAGCTCCCAACAACAACATATATTTCAAATGCCCAACCTCAGAGGCAGTTTTTCAAGTTGTCATAAGGCCAGCAGAGCTCCATGTTTGTAGAGTGTTTACCCTGTCCCTTACTTTTGGAATCTCCTCTACCAACTGCAAGGTTGTGACTCCTGAGCATATTCCATACCAGATATTTATTCACAGATTTTCTAACTCTTCTCCTCTAATTGTGTCTTACTCTGGGAGATTGTAATGTCAAGGCATTGTTCTGAATGACAGTGGAAAGAATTTTGTGTACCACATATTTACATACATATTGGATTCATTTTCCAATTTTCCATTCAAAATACTGAATAGCTGACACTAACACCTACCCTACTAGACTCTGACTACTAATTCTAATAAGATGGAGAAAAATAACCCAAAAAGAATAGAAATACAAGCAGTTCAGAGGAGGCATGGTGTATAGTTGGAATTGCCTTTTGCATTATAAAGGGTTGGAGTTATAAATCTAGTCAATTATTTGTTGAAATAGTTCTCCATGTGTTTTAAAGTTAACAAATATGTGAATTCCTGTCTCCCTTTCTCTGTAGCCTATTCAGCACATGTATTTTTACATGTAATTATAGAATTTTACCTGATACCCCACGTACATTCTTATGAGGTGACTCACTTGGCAGATACAAATTTTAAGAGATCACTCCGCCTAAACGCTGTTTGAACTGAAAATTCAACCTATGAGTTAGTTTCCTGGTTGAACAACAATATACATAAATCCATGTTCAATAATATGAATATTTTTGCATCTGTGGATGATATACATTTCATGATGAATTTCAATTGGCATATATTATGTTATTTTTAATGTCTGTGTGTTTGTATATATATATACAGTCTCCAGATTTTTCAAAATATGAAATATGTGTCTTATTATACACCCTCTAAACTCATTCATATACATGTATGTTAATTTATAAATAAATTTTCACAAGAGTATTCTCAAAAATATTCATTCACCTGAAATACATATTTGTATCCTAGTACTGAAAAGTAACTTCAGTGATTGGTGCATACAAATCCTAATATTTCTAAAGTAACTGACCCAGTTTAACATCAATGCAAGTAGATTCCTATGGGACATGATATGAATTTTGACTTTCATTTTTATTCAACACAGGAACATTACTATTCCTTCAGTTTATGCACATCATAAGATATATATTTCATCCACAAATTTGCAAATTTATAGGCAATTGTTTCACTTTCAGTCATTTTATTCTTCAGAACACATGTATTCCTCCATTTTCTTGACTGGTCTTTTCATGAGACTTCTTTCTAAACACATTATTTTCGATTTCCATGATCACTTTTGAAGCCAAACTCACACACAATTCATGAAAAACCATAACCCTAATATTACCATTAGATGTATTGCTGGTTGGAATTAATGATGGTATATCAATATACGATTTCTTATATATTTTCAGATATCAATTCAATCCATTATATAAAGTGAGACCAGTTATATTATTTATTCACAATGTGGTCTCTTCATGCATTATCTCTATATTCATAGACTCAGGGTACACCTCTTTGTACCCCCAATACTAATTTATTGCACTTCAAAACATTACTCTCGGAAATGCTGGAAGAAATACTCATGTCACCTGATCTACATATACATTTTATCACAATAATATTCTGGACACCAAATACAAAGATCACACTTAAAATTGTACCAAAGCCTAAAAGGAAGGTGAGCATGGATTACTAAAAACATCCATGTCCAGGTTGGCTAATGTTCTCAAATGTCAAACCTATTGGTGACTACATATTTTTTTCTTCCTAAGATTATATATTCAAACTCATCCTTGTTCAAAATGTCTAATCGTATAACTCACTTTATACTTTGCCTTATTTTGTAATGTCTCTATTATTATCTGCTTTCCTACATATTTTTCAAAGTTCATCATTGTGACTGAATCTTCATATGTACTGACATTTACATTCACTCTCTAACCGAAAACCTTTTGCTAAAGAACTTTTGGTCCAAATCCTATATTAACTCTTCTTCCTAAACCTACTGACTATCTTCCTAATCCTACCAACTATCCCTTTCTGACTGGATATTCCCTTCCACATTCAATCATCCAATTTTCAAGGTCCTATGCCATTGTGTATGGATTTATCTGAGACATCTGTGCAGAATGATATTCAACACTAAGTATTCCAACGAAGGGCCTAATGCCCTTCTGGGCCTCAAATCTTAGATTTCTGTTTTCATACATATATTGCACCTATATATTCTTATAAATATCACAATGTCCCAATACCATTATTCATTCAGCAGAATGATTCGTAACACAAATTGAACATGTTATTAACCCTTACCATACACTCTTCCCTCAACCTAACTTTACAGAGGAGCAGGGACAGAGCTGGTCTTACAATACAGGAATGTAGGGGATCTTCCACCTGCTGAGAACCTCAAAGGTCCATGCAGAAATGATCCCTGGAGAAGATGTAGGCAGCTATGAAGGACTTGAGAGAGCAAAAGTCATCTTCCACGCAAAGCAACCTGGTCAGGATGAAGGGTTGTGTCTGAATCAGCCTCTATATTCTTAATGTAGAGAAGATGGACCAAACCAGGCCTGTGTGGAGAGCTGTTCCCTGGTGCCTATGGTTGATATACCATTCTAAATTGTGAAAATATCAGAGCAAGTAGGTGCAGCCGCCATCTCATTGGACCCTTGGAAGCAACTGTTAGGACATAGTGGTTGCCAAGGTAGTGACCTCATTCAGTTCCTGAAGGAAGTGACCTCACCTCACTTCCTTGGTGATGGAACTCTCTGAACTTGGAATCCAGGAAGCCAGGCACCCAGAGCCAGTCCCAGTCCAAGTACCAGTGGTCAAACTTGTTTGGGTTTACCAAGGACAGAGTCAGTCTTTCTTGGTACCTACTGATGTGAGGCTGGCCAAATGCCAGGAAGGTCTGAAGAGGGGCCTTTCAGGATAAAGCAGGTGGAGGCTCACCGCTAGCCTCTGACAGCTTCACAGAGTTGGCCACAGAGACCAGATCTGAACCAGCAAAGCCCATTATGGTGGAATATATTATGGCCCACCAGTCAATGGACACTCCATATTGTCACAAACCTACTTGGGGGTCTGTGTGGGTGTGGGTGTGGGTTTGTGGTTTTGTCTCATGTTCTGAGAATAGGTAGAAAAGTCGGTTTGTTTGGTATGGTGTGAATTGTTTCTTGTAAGTTGTTTGAAAAATCGAGGGTTTCAATGTCTGTGTATCCCACTGTGTTCGTGGTTGTAGACATTAGAAAAGAGAATGCATCAATACACTTGTCCTGTCTAGTAGAAATCTTCCCAGCATTCATCCTGCCCAATTTATGAATGGTCTTCGGCTTGCCTTATGGATGGGCAACACCTAAAATCTTCCTAAGTTCCTGTTTTCTTCCTGAATTCTGGCCAATCTGTAAAATAGTATCACGGTTTTGTGTCCATGATATGTACCACCTCCAAGCTCTGTGACATGGCCATGTACTGGATAGCTGAAGGGAATGGTGAGCATCTCAGAAAACTCAGATATCAGTGTGACCAGGAAAGTCTCAGTGGAGAAACCCTGCTTTGGGCCTTTTGCTTACCTATTCTTCTGTTGCCCTGAATGTCAGGAAGGTCTTTGCCTCAGGCCACCCCTTTGTGAAGCATTAAGAAAACAGTTTTCAAATGGAAACGTATGGGCATTACCTGTGGCTCTTTGCTTAATTGCTTTGGAAAGGGATGTGTCTGAATCAGCCTCTTGGCCCCGTGTGAGGAAGTGGCTTAGATTCTCAGCACCTGATGGATCTAAATAAAATCCCATGTGTACATCCATAACCAAATTAGCCAAAGGAGCGTCATTGTGGATGAAGTCTCACCTTCCTCTGTAAGGTTCCTTACCTCCATCATTGAGAATAGAGATCCTTTGGGTTAAATGAGTTCTTCAAAGCCCTGCAGGGAGTAGGCCATAGATGCTTGGGTTTTCTCATGACTCCAATTAACATAAAGAATCTAAACCCCACAGTCGGTAGGCCTCAAAATGGAGAATCAGAGCAGTATTAATGGCAGGCCTCTTTGATCACTCCTGGTTCACAGGAAGGGTGTCCTGGCCACACTGATTTAGGCAAATGGGGGCAAGGGAGATTATTTTCGACACTGTTTTGACTGTGCCCCTCATGAAAAGCTACAGCCTGAGGATATAATGAGTGTCTATATGGAAAAATATTAGGGCCATGTGGGAATGTTTTGGTTTTAATTGTGGTCATTTGTGTGGCTTTAGGAAGAGATAACTGGGTCCACCTGGGCTTGAACACTGGTGTGATTCCCCTAGAGACTGTGTTCTGGAACTGACCTCAATGAAGTATTGCTTTGTATTGAGTTGGGATTTTAGGAGTCCATGCATGAGAGTCACGCTTGGAAAATGAGATCTAGGCCCAGGGTGGCTTTTCACAGAGCATTGGGAATCTCAGACAGGATATCACATGATTTTATTTAAAAGACTTGGCAGCCATATTTGCAAGTCAAAACACACATGGACATCACATTGTAGACCTCAATGGGCCTGGCTTCATGTGACCTTTTGGCCTGTCTTTGGAAAACCTTGCCTGTTAGTGTTCTCCAGAGCTTTCATTGAAATGAGCTTCCTCTCCATTTAATGGTTCCTGAATAAATTGAAACCCACAGTGCCTCCAACTTCATCCTTGAAAAATCTCTAGATAAATACTATTAAATTTTTGAAATTCCCATGACCAGGTGGCACTGGAGAACCGTTTGATGTCCTATTGATGATCATGAGTGTACCAGACAGTGCCTTGATTGACTAGGTTTTATGAAAATGGTGTAGAACAGAGAGGCCAGTAATTTGGAGCCTGCTGAGTAGTCGGGTTAGAGTAGTGGTTTGCAATGTGTGTTAAAACACCTGTGTTGGGGTCATATGGATCTTCCATTAGCTTCCAAATGGTTTCTGACTGACATGGGACAGCCCCCAGTCCCTTCTATGTAAAGGCATCTTGTTATATGGAGAGGTTTCAGTGAAATGTTTAGAATCAGATTGCTATGGTCCAGGGAACAATCTATGTGAGATAGAAGACTGGTTGGTGCATTCTTCTGTAGACCCTTACCCACCACACATTACAGAACTCCCTCCAGCACTTTGTCCCAGTTGAACTCCTTGTATTTCTTGAAGCAAATACCAAACTCCCAGTGCAGCTGCAAGAAACACCACAAAAAGTGGAGGATGATTAAATGGCTTCACAGTCCATACTGGGAGACACTTAGACCCCAGTGGAAACAGTTTACCTACAAAGAGAGAATTCAGCACTGCTACCTCATGTTCACTGGAAAATAAGAAACCATGTCTTCCAGGTCACATAGATGCAGACCCAGCTTTGATGGTGTCACTACAAAGGAAGCTAAAGCTCCTGACACCAACATATATTTCAAGTGCCCAACCTCAGAGGCAGTTTCTCAAGAAGTCTTTAGACTGGCAGACCTCCATGTTTGTGGAGTTTTTACCATGTCCCTTACTTTTGGAAACTCCTCTACCACCTCCAAGTTTGTGAACTCCTGAGCATTTTTCATTCCAGATGTGTATTCACAGAATTTCTAACTCTTCCCCTCTAATTGTGTCTTACTTCTGGTGAAGGTAATGTCAAAGCATTGTTCTGAATGAGAGTGGGAAGATTTTGGGTAGCACATATTTGCATATACATTGGATTCATTTTCCAATTTTTCATTCGAAATACTGAATCCCTGACTGTCAGGGGTAGAAGGAATTCTCCTTCAAAGAATAGTGTGACACTTACAAGAAACAGCCCCCGGGGAGACATCCTGTCTGGGAGACATCCTGTTGCCATCTGTGTCCCTGAGACATCCTATGGCCATCTGTCTTCTTGAAACATCCTGAGGTTATCTCACCTTGTGAAGAAATCCAGGAACAGCCGATAAGAGAGCTTTCCCATCTCCAGCATATAAATTCCCCTGTGTGAACAATAAAAGTTTGCAGCTTGATTAGAACTGCTGTCTTGCTGTCATCTCTCGTGTCTCATGTCCCTGAATTCCTCCCCATCTATGTTCGCTGCCCACGTTGATGTGTCCTGCCGGCCGGGAAATCTGTCGCCCACCTACTGGGGCTCGAGCTTTTGACTGATTGGGAACCTCGTCCTTTTGGAAGTCTTGGTCAAGCGAAGCTCGCGATTGCCTCAGCAGATACCACCAAGTGACAGATCCAGGAGGAGAGTGGCAATGACGCATGGTGAGTGACCCACCATGGGACAAGCAGTTTCATCACATGATTTGTTTTTGTCAGACCTCTAGGAGTCCTTCAAGACATGGGGAGAGCCTGTTAAGAAAAAGGACTTAAAATTTTTCTTGTCATACATGGAGAATTGTGTCCATGGTTTCCCCTTGAAGGGACCATAAATGGAAAAAGATGGTTTAGAGTAGGAGATTGTTTAAAAGATTATTATGAATTCTTTGGCCCAGAAAAAGTGCCTGTTCCCACCTTTTCTTACTGAAACTTAATTAATGAAATTCGTAAAAGTTCACTCTTTGACAATGGTACCTTAAAACTTGTCAAGATTGGGGAAGAGACTATGTAAAAGACCTCTTGTCCCCCCTCGGCATGCCCATTAGTTAGTATAGACATAGACCCTTCTCATTCTCCACAGGATCCTGGGAAACTTCCTGGTCCCTCTCAAAATACCGCCCTAATATATAAGGCTCCAATGGTTACCAACCGCCTTTATCCAGTTTTAAATCCCAGAGACACATTGACCCCTGGGGAGGAGGCTACTTTGGAGAAGGAAGCAGCTCGCTACCACTCAGATGACCCAGCACCCCTCAGGACCCTGCCACAGCCTATAGAACATACACATCCACCTCCCTCCTATATCCCTCCTGCCTTTTGTGGTCTGGCCCTTCAGGGGCCAAATGCCCCACCCTAGATATTTTTTCCCCACTTCCCTTGCCTAACCTGGCTCCCTTGCGAGAGTCTCTCCAACATAGATGGGAACAGATCCACCTTTTAAAAGAATTAAGATCCCTTGACTCTGAGCTCTGTTCATTTGCCTTAGGCATGGAGTCAATGCAAGCTTGCCAAAGGTGGTCTAATACAAAGGCTAAGCCGCTCCATTGGCTTCTTCTCATCTTCTCAGTCACCTGCAGTCAGATAGATAAGCCTGCCCAGGCTGAGGTCAAAGACTTAGACAAGGATCAAGAGGAGGAAGCTGGGGAAATGGATCGAGGAGATCAGGACTCATAGGATGAAGAGTTCACTCCTCTGAAGGAAGGAACCCAAAGTGTCTACAAAAAATTAAGCCTGTGTTTTCTTGAAAAACTTAAAAAGGCTTGTGCTCACTATGGACCCACTGAGCCCTACACATCGGCTTTAGTAGAAAGCCACAGCACACAATGGCTTACTCCCAATGATTGGAAATTTCTAGCCCGAGGTACCCTCAGTGCTGGAGACTTCCTGTTATAGAATGCAGATTTCAAGAGCACTGTCAGGAAACTGCTCACGAAAATTTAACTAAGGCCTCCTCTAAATCCTGGACTTATGTTAAGCTAGTGGGCAATGCGCCTTTTGACACCAAAACTAAACAGGCACTTTTCCCTGCTGAACTTTTGGTGCAGATTCAGGTGGCTGGCTTACATTCTTGGAGACGCCTCCCTCAAAAGGCCTCCACTACCACTTCCCTGGCAAATATTCGACAAGGGCCTGACGAGCCTTATAGCGACTTTGTTCCCCAGTTTAACCTAGCTGCAGAATGCTTGCTTGGACCAAGCGAAAGCGAAAGCACCTTTGTAAAACATCTTGCCTTTGAAAACACCAACCTGGCATGTCAGGATGTTCTTCAACCTCACAAGGATAAAGGGAAACATTCTGATTTTATTAGACTCTGTCCAGGGGTAGATGCAGCCCATGCAATGCGTCTCGCTTTAGGTGCCGCCTTTACCAAGGCCTTTCACAATCCTGGCTCACATACTTGCTTTACTTGTAAAAATCCTGGCTATTTTGCACGCAAGTGTCCTACAGGCAAACAAAGCCTAGGAATAGCATCTCCTCAAACTGGGACTAAACTTCCCGGAGCTACACTTTGCCCTAGATGTGGTAAAGGTCATCACTGGGTCAGTGAGTGTAGATCTAAGACAAATGCCCTGGGACAGCCTATTTCTTCCTGCTTCTCAGGAAAATTCCTGTGGGGCCAGCTCCTGGCCACGACCTCCCCCAGGACAAACCCAGGGGCAATAATGTTTGTTCCCTCCCAAACTCCCAACCTACCTCAAAATCCTTCTCCACAATTGCCTCCCTCCAACTAGCCACCCCAGGCAGCGCAGGATTCGACCTTTGTGCTGCCACCGATAAAATATTAGACTCATTTCAAGGGCCCCAGATAATACCCACTGGAATCATGGGTCCCCCTCCATCTCATACGAGTGCCCTTATTCTTGGAAGAACCTCTACTACCTTACAAGGTGTTCAGGTCTTCCCTGGCATTAATGATAATGATTTCACTGGAGAAATAAAAATCCTGGCCACAGATATTAATTGAGTTATGGCCATCCAAGAAGGAACAAGACTTGCATAATAAATAATCCTTCCCTTGGGTTCAGGAGGCACTTCCACCGCCCAAACCTACCGCAGGGAATTGCCTCCTTGGGCTCTTCTGATGTATATTGGGTTCAGCCCATTTCTCACAATAGACACACCCTTACCTTATTTATTGAAGGAAAGGAATTTCAAGGAATTCTATATACTGGAGCTGATGCCACAATAATTTCTCAAAAATACTGGCCATCAGGTTGGCCCCTCACCCCACCCTTGACTGACCTTAAAGGGATAAGACAGTCAAAAATCCTCTGGTCAGCTCTAGGTCTCTTAGCTGGACTGATAAAGAGGGTAATAAGGGAACTGTCACTCCTTTCGTTGTTCCTGACCTCCCTGTTAACCTATGCGGTCGAGATATTTTGAGTCAAATGGAAGTTATTCTTGCCAGTCCCAATTCCATGGTGACTCATCAAATGCTTCATATGAATTTTGTCCCTGGTACAGGCCTTTTGAGACTGAGACAAGGACTGGTTGAGTCTATACAAACCATACAAAAAACAAATACATATGGTCTTGGGTATTCTGATTTTTAGTGTCGGTCCCTGACCTCCTGTACCCCATGGAGATAGAGTTATTTGGGAGATTAAGACTCTTTTGTGGATGGATCAGTGGCCGCTTATACAAGAAAAATTAGAGGCTGCCTCCATGTTATTGGAGGAATTGCTGGCAGCCGACTATGTAGAGCCCTCAACCTCACCATGGAACACTCCAATTTTTGTTATCAAGAAAAAAGCAGGCAAGTGCCGCCTTTTACAATATGTGTGCCATTAATAAAGTTATGTGCCTGATGGGAGCACTACAGCCAGGCATTCCCACACCAGTGGCTATTCCCAAAATCTATTGTAAAATGGTTATTGACTTAAAAGATTGCTTTTTTACCATTCCTTTACATCCTGAGAATAGATCCTATTTTGCCTTTTATCTCCCTCTCATTAATTTTCAGGGCCCTATGCAGAGATTTCAATAGAAGGTTCTTCCCCAAGGTATGGCCAACAGCCCTAGTCTTTTCCAAAAATGCGTTGCACAAGCAGTAGACCCTGTGAGAGAGCGATGGCGACAAATTTATATTTTACATCATATGGATGATTTGTTAATTGATGCACCTAATACCCATAACCTTAATAATTGTTACTTGGAACTTTAAAAAACCCTCACTACCTTGGCACTAGAGATAGCTCCTGAATAAGGTTCAAACACAGGACCCTTATACCTATTTGGGCAATAAACTTCAAGATAATCAGATCCAAATTCTAAAAATACAACTACGTGTGGACCATCTTCACACCCTTAATGATTTTCAAAAATAACTGGGGGATATTCAATGGCTAAGAACATATTTAAAATTACCCACTTGTGTACTTTTGCCCCTTAATGATGTTTTGAGAGGTATTTCCCACCCCTCCTCCTTTCAAAAGCTTACTCCCGAGGCATGACAGGCATTAAACCAAGTCACAGAAGCCATTGCCCAACAGTTTGTTACACAAATTTCTTATAACCTTCCTCTGGTTCTGGTTACTTTAACCACTCCTCATACACCCACAGGAATATTTTGGCAATGAGATCCACATTTTAAAATTAAAGGCTGTCCCTTGCTTTGGGTCCATTTACACACCACATCTTCCAAGGTAATTACTGTTTATGTTGCTCAGGTAGTGTCTATTATTATTAAAGGTCGTTTGTTTTCTCGACAACATTTTGGCAAAGACCCTGATAATATTTTATTCCATATACTAAGAACCAAACCCAATTTTTACTACAGCCAGTGGATGAATGGGGTATTGCTTTATCAGGCTTTTTGGGAACAATTGATAACCACCTGCCCAATGTCCCCCTTTTACATTTTGTCTAGTTACATCCATTTATTTTTCCCAAAATTACTCATAAGGCTCCCATTCCTCAAGTCCTTACTGTTGTTACAGATGGTTAAAGTAATGGCCATGCGGTCTTTGTTATCAATAACCAGCCTACCACCTTTGATACTGTCTATCAGTCAGCACAGTTTGTGGAATTGTTTGCCATAACACAAGTTTTTATAACATTTTTTGATAATCCTGTTAATATTTATGCAGACAGTGCCTACATTGTTCATTCTGTGCTGCTGCTAGAGATTTAGCCCACCATTAAGGCTTCTTCCAATGCGGCCTTTCTGTTTTACCAGCTTTAGCTGCTAATTCAGGCCAGAAAACACCCATTTTTCTTAGGACACATCAGGGCACACTCTGATCTTCCCGGGCCTCTGACACAAGGTAATGGCCATGCTGACACAAAAACTCGTTCCATGTTTCTAATTTTTGTTGGCTTCATTCAAAAGGCCATGGAGTTACACAATCTTCACCATCTAAATTCCCAGAACCTTCGATTACTTTGTAAAATTACCAGGCAACAGGCAGGAGAGATAGTAAAAGCATTCCCTGATTTCACTGTCTCCCTCCCCATTCAACACTTGGGAGTTAACCTCCGAGGATTACTGCCCAATCAGGTTTGGCAAATGGATGTTACTCATTTTCCTGAATTTGGAAAAACAAAATATATACACGTTTCTATAGATACCTTCAGCGACTTTATTTTTGCATCACCACATTCTGGAGAGGCTACCAAAGATGTCCTTTCTCATCTTGTTTCAGGCTTTTCCATAATGGGTAAACCAATACATATTAAAACAGATAATTGTTCCACATATACCAGTGCCACGTTTAAACAGTTTTGTGCTACCTTGCAAATTTGTCATACTACTGGAATTCCATACAACCCTCAGGGCCAAGGCATTATGGAAGGTGCACACCTTACCTTAAAGACTTGGTTAACCCACTTTAAGGCATCCGCCTTTGAATTTACCACTCCCAGGCATCACCTTAACCATGCATTATTTGCCCTTTTTTTTTCTTACCCTAGACAGTGAAGGCCATTCGGCTGCAGACAGACACTGGCATCCCTCATCCAATTCTGTTCACCCACCTGTTATTTGGCCAGATGCTCTTACAAATAAATGGAAAGGCCCAGATCCTGTCCTCATCTGGGGACGAGGCTCAGCTTGTGTTTTGGACCAAGAGCAAGCAGCCCCAAAATGGTTAACAGAACGCCTGGTTAAAGAGGATAATGACTTACCTCAACATAGGGACGGAGGTCCTCCCCTTGAGGACAAATTTTCGTCTTTTTCGGATGCAGCCAACAATCTGTGTGAGCATCCTGCTTAAGGCACTTCTGCTGATCAGGTTTGTACAAGCAGGCCTTAGCCCTACATTTTCCAATATCATGGAGTAACTTTTGGCCCTCCCTGTGAATGCAAGGGAGGATCTTGGACTCAGGCTCCAACTAGATGGACCCAGACTGCTGACTGCGTGACTAAAGTGGCTTACCTCTGTGCAGAGATTGACCATAAACTGGGAGGAGTTCATCAGCCTAAATGGGTATGTGTTAACAAGCCAAAGATTATTCTCCATAGTACAAGTAAAGCTCTCCAAAATTGTTCTGCAACCTGTTTGCATACCCAGGCGATGCATGGCTCTTGTTATGTGTCACCCTAAATTTGTGTTAACAAGCAGAGAGAACAATTTTTTGAAGCCTCCCTAAATAAAACTCATGAAGCAGGGGGGACCACTATTTATTATACCCCCGTTCTCTTTGAACGGGGAGGAGAACACAAATACACCAAGCTACAGTCAGCTGGGTGTCAAGGCACTGTCGGTAAACCCTCCTTCTGGCCCATTAAGGCCCCTACAGGGGTCTCTGATGGTGGAGGACCCACTGATGCTGTCAAGCATCCTCAGATAATCAAACTTTTGCAACCCCAAATCCCTGAGCTCACATATCATCCCTTAATGTTGCCTAAATCCCAGCTCCCAGGTTTAGATACCAATACATTAGAAATGTTGGAAACTACCTTCTCCTTGCTTAATAATTCCAAACCCACCCTTGCTTGTGATTGCTGGCTCTGCATGACAACAGGGATAATCATGTCTATGGCAGTTCTGATTTATTCTATCATAGACAATGATAATACATGCCAACCTGGATTTCCTTTTAAAGTACAGCTTATAGGCACTTTTACATTATGTCTTTTAGGCGCGATGCAGTATAATACCTATGATATTGATGCTGGAGTTACTTCCTTTGGAAATTGCTCAACAGTACAAAATTATTCCTCACCCACCCCATCTCCTTGTAACCACAATAGCACAGTTTTTATGTGTGGAGGAAAATCGGTCTTCCCCACGCTTCCAGCGAATTGGACTGGTGGCTGTTTTCTTACCTTATTACTCCCTGATATGACTATTGTCCCATGAGACAAACCTCTACCCATTCCTAGCCTAGACACCTTAGTCAAAAGACAAAGGCGGGCAATACAGTCCTTACCACTCATTGCCAGCCCTGGAATAACAGCTGCTGTGGGCACAGGTACACTGGCTTAGGCACAGCTAAACACTCTTACCATCGCCCGTATCAACAACTTATAAATGATGGACAAGATGTACATCAAATAGACACCCTGGCAGAAGTGTTCATTCAAAACAAATGAGGCATAGATTTGCTGACTGCTAACCATGGAGCTATTTGCTTGGCCTTAGGGGAACGATGCTGCTTTTATGCCAATAAATCAGGCACAGTATGCACTAAAATAGAGACAAAGGGAACTATTTAAAAATCCCCTCTGTAGTGGGCTTAATGGATTTCTACCCTACCTTCTTCCCCTATTAGTCCCTTTGTTGGGTTTACTTTTAATGGTGTCCATAGGACCTTGCATTATAAACAGGCTGGTACAATTTATTAAAGAAAAGATTAATATTTTGGCCTCTAAGCCAATTGAGGTCCACTATCATCATCTGGAGATGGACGACCATGCTGTCAAAATTTAAAAGGATGTTCTACCCTTCTCACAGGCTTATTTCTTAAGTTTACATCCCCAAGATCTCTCTTTCTTATATAAAAGTATGAGTAACAGCTCTGAACAACCGTCTTCTGACCTTGCCATAAGGGTTTGCTCCTCCATGGGCCCCTCTGCTTGCAGGAGGACGCACCCATGGAGTGAGGAAGTTAGGCCATAATAACGGAGGGTGCAGGAAGGACTGCAGGAGGATGGATGCACGGACCACAAAACCCAATACCTCTGAGTGACACGCTCTGGTGCATGGCGGTTGGCATGTTCCCCCTCAAAGCCATCTCCTCCAAAAACATGCAAAGGCCACCACAAAATCTCCTAGTGAAGGCGCTCGCTTGGATCACGAGATATTCTAAGGCCTCCTAGAGGAACAGAGCCTCTATCACCCCCTAAAAACATAGGCAATGATGTATGGTCAAATATTTTATATAAGAAAAGGGGAGAGGTCAGGGGCTAGAAGGAAGCTCTCCTTTGAAGAATAGCCTGACACTTACGTGAAACATCACCCTGGGAGACATCCTGCCTGGGAGACATCCCGCAGCAATCTGTCTCCCTGAG
Organism: Callospermophilus lateralis; assembly: GCF_048772815.1. Classification (NCBI taxonomy): domain Eukaryota; kingdom Metazoa; phylum Chordata; class Mammalia; order Rodentia; family Sciuridae; genus Callospermophilus; species Callospermophilus lateralis. The sequence continues at coordinate 1,189,936 of NW_027513145.1, forward strand.
ACATCCTGCGGCCCTCTGACTTTCTGAAATATCCTGAGGTTATCTCACCCTGTGAAGACATCCAGCAACTGCTGATAAGGGAGCTTTCCCATTCACAGCATATAAATACCCGGTGAAAACAATAAAATTTTGCAGCATGATCAGAACTCCTCTCTTGCTATCATCTCTCATGTCTCTTGTCCCTTCATTCCTCCCCAACTAGGTTCGACGCCCAAGTTGATGTGTCCTGCTGGCCGGGACACCTGACACTAAAGCATACCCTACTAGACTATGACTCCTTATCCGAATATGATGGAGAAAAATAACCCAAACAGAATAGAAATGCAAGCAGTTCAGAGGAGGCATGGTGTATAGTTGGACTTGCCTTATTTGCATGATATAGGATAGGTATTATAAATCTAGTTAATTTTTAATTTAAATAATTGTCCATTTGTTTTTAAAGTAAACAAATATGTGAATACCTGTCTCCCTTTCTCTGTAGCCTATTCAGCACATGTATTTTTATATGCACATATAGAATCCTACCTGGTATCATATGTATATTCTTGTGAGGTGAGCTGACTTGGCAGATACAAATTGTGAGAAGAGATCACTCCTCCTAAACGCTGTTGGAACTGAAAGTTCAAACTATGGGTGAGCCTGCTAGTAGAACAACATTATACATTAATCCATGTTCAGTAAAATAAATATTTTTGCATCTGTGGTTGATATATAATTTATGATGAATTTCAATTGGCATATATATTGCTACTTTTAAATTTTTGTGTGTTTTGTGTGTGTGTGTGTGTGTGTGTAGTGTGTATATATATATATATATATATATATATATATATATATATATACAAACTCTCCAATTTTTTTCAAAATACGAAATATATGTGTCTTATATACACTACGTAAATTCATTCATGTTCATGTATGTTGATTTATAACAAACTTTTCAGAAGATTATTCTCAGAAATATTCATCCACCTGAACTACACATTTGTTTCTAGTACTGAAAAAAAACTTCAGTGAATGGTGGATACAATCCTAACATTTCTACAGTAAGTGACCCAGTTTAACATCAATGCAAGTAGATTCCTATGGGACAGGATGTGTATTTTGAAGTTCATTTCATTCAACACTGGTAAGTTACTATTTCTTCAGTTTATGAACATCATAGGATATATATTCGATCCACAAGTTCACAAATTTATAGGCATTTGATTCACTTTCAATCATTTCCTGCTTCAGAACCCATGTATTTCTCCAGGTGTCTTGAATGGTCTTTTCATGAGACTTCTTTTCAAACACATTATTTTTGATTTCCATAATCATTTTGAAGCAATACTCACACACTCTTCATAATAAACCATAACCCTAATATTACCATTAAATGTATTACTGGTTGGAATGAAGATTAGTATATAAATATATGATTTCCTCTGTATTTTCAAATATCAATTCAATGCATTATTTAAAGTTGGAACCAGTTATATTACTTATTAACAGTATGGTCTATTCATGCATTATCTCTATACTCATAGACACAGGGTACATCTATTTGTAACCGCAATGCTAAATTATTCGTCTTCAAAATGTTGCTCCCTGAAATGGTGGAAGAAATACTCATGACACCTGATCTACAGATGCATTTTATCACAGTAATATTCTGGACAGAAAAAGCAGAGGTCACAATTATGATTGTACCAAAGCCTAAATGGAAAGTGAGCAGGGATTACTAAAAACATCCATGTCCAGGTTGCCTAATGCTCTCAAATGTCAATCCTATTGGTGACTAAATATTTGTTTCTTCCTAAGACTATATATTCAACCTCAAGCCTGCTGAAAATGTCTAATCCTATCACTCTCTTTATACTTTGCATGATTTTCTAATGTCTCTATTGATATCTTCTTCCCTACATATTATTCCAGTTCATTATTTTGACTGACTCTTCACATGGGCTGACATTTACATTCACTCTCTACCAGAAACCCTATTGCTAAAGAACTTTTTGTCCCACTCCTATACTCACTCTTCTTTCTAAACGTGCTGACTATCTTCCTAATCCTACCAACTCTCTCTTTTTGACTGGATGTTCTCTTTGACATTCAGTCATTCAAGGTAAAAGGTCCTATGCCATTGTATCTTGATTTATCTAAGACATCTGTGCAGAATATAATTCAAAGCTAAGTATTCCAGTCAAGGGCCTAATGCCTTACTGGGCTTCAAATCTTACCTAGATTTCTGTTTTCAAACTTATATTTCACCTGTATATTGTTGTAAATATAGCAGGTTCCCAATACCATTATTCATCTCGCAGAATGATTCCTAACAAAAATCGAACCTGTTATTAACCCTAACCATACACTGTTCCCTCAATCTAACGTTACAGAAGAGCAGGGACAGAGTTGGTCTTACAATACAGGAATATAGGGAATATTCCACCTGCTGAGAACCTCAATGGTACATGCAGAAATTATGCCCGGATAAGGTGTAGGCAGCTATGAAGGACCTAAGAGAGCAAAATCCTCTTGATGGCAAACACCCTGGTAAGGATGAAGGAATGTGTCTGAATCAGGATCTCTCTTCTTATTGTAGAGAAGATGGACCAAACCAGGCTTGTGTGGAGAGCTGTTTCCCGGTGCCTATGGTTGATATACAATTCTAACTTGTGAAAGTGTCACAGGAAGTAGTGGCAGCCTCTATCTCATGGAAGCCTTGGAAGCAACTGTTAGGACAAAGTGGTTGTCAAGGCAGTGAACTCATTCAGTTCCTGAAGGAATTGACCTACCTAACTTCCTTGGTGATGGAACTCTCTGAACTTGGTATCCAAGAAGCCAGGCACCCAGAGACAGTCCCAGTCCCACTCCCAGTGGGCTCACTTGTTTGGATTTACCGAGGACAGGGTCAATATTTCTTGGTACCAACTGATGTGAGGATGTCCAAATGCAAGAAAAGCTCTGAAGAGGGGCCTTTCCTGGGAAAGCAGGTAGTTGTTCACCGCTGGCTCTTGACAATTTCACAGAGTTGGACAAGGAGACAAGATCTGAGATAGTACAGGCCATTTTGGGGGAACATAGTATGGCCCACATGTCAGAGGACACTCCATATAGTCACAGACCTCCTTGGGGGAAGGAGGTGTCTTTTTGGGTGTGCATGTGATTATGTGGTTTTATCTCATATTCTGAGAATAGGTAGGAAAGTTGATTGGTTTGGAGTTGACTGTTTCTTGTATGTCCTTTGACAATGCGAGTGTTTCTATGTCTGTGTATCCCACTGTGTCCGTGGTTGTAGACATTAGAGAATGCATCAATGGATTTGTCATGTCTAGTAGAAAGCTCCCAGCATTCATCCTGCCCAATTTATGAATGGACTGCAGCTTGCCTTATAGATGGGCAACAACTACTGTCTTCCTAAGTTCCAGTTTCCTTCCTGAATTCTGGTAACTCTCCAGGATAGGCTCATGGTTTTGTGTGAAAGATATGAACCACCTCCAAGCTCTATGAAATGGCCATGTACTGAATAGCTGAAGGTAATGGGAGCATCTCAGAAAAATCAGATATCAGTGTGACCAGGAAAGTCTCAGTGGAGAAACCCTGCTTTGGGCCTTTTGCTTACCTATTGTTCTGTTGCCCTGAATGTCAGGAAGGTCTTTGCCTCAGGCCACACTATGTGAAACCTGAAGAAAACAGTTTTCAAGTGAAAATGAATGGGCATCACCTGTGGCTCTTTGCTTAATTGCTTTGGAAAGGGATGTGTCTGAATCAGCATCTTGGCCCTTTGTGAGGTTGTGGCTTAGATTCTCACCACCAGATGGATCTAAAGAAAGATACCATATGTGCATCCAAAACCAAAATGGCAAAAAGATCATTCATTGTGGATGAAGTCTCGCCTTCCTCTGTGAGGTTCCTGACCTCCATCAAGTGAAAATAGGGATCCTTTGTGTCAAATGAGTTATTCAAAGCCCTGCAGAGGTGCTGGGATTTCCTCATGACTCCAAATCACATAAAGAATCTATACCTGACAGTCAGTAGGACTCAAATTGGAGAAGCAGAGAAGTATTAAAGTCAGGCTTATTTGACCACTCCTTGTTCACAGGAAAGGTGTCCTGGCCACAATGATGTTAGGCAAATGAGGAGCAAGGGAGCTTATTTTGGACACTGTCATTGGATGTGCCCCTCATGGAAACCTCCAGCCAGAGGTTATGATGAGTTTCTATATGGAAGGATATGAGGGCTATGTGGGAGTGTTTGGGTTTTTATTGTGGTCATTTGTGTTGCGGTTGGAAGAGGTGACTGGGTCCACCTGGATTTAAACTCTGGTGTGATTCCCCTAAGAGACTGTGTTGTAGAATTGTCCTCAGAGAACTATTGCCATGAATTGTGTTGGGATTTTACGAGGACACGGATGAGAGTCGCCCTTGGAATCTGAGATATAGGCCCATTTTTGCTTTCCACAGAGCACAGTGAATCTCAGCCATGATATCACATGATTTTATTTGAAAAACTTGGCAGGCATAGTTGAGAGTCAAAACACACATGGACCTCATATTGTAGACCTCTATGGTCCTGGCTTCATGTAACCTTTTGGCCACTCTTTGGGAAGCCTTGCCTGTGACAATTCTCCAGAGCTTTCATTGAAATGATCTTCCTCAACATTTAATGGATCCTGAATGAATTGAAACCCACAGTGCCTCCAAATTAATCCTTGAAACATGCCTACATCAATATCATGACATTTTGGAAATTTCCATGACCAGGTTTCACTGGAGAACCTTGAATGTCCTGTTGCTGATCATGAGTGTAACAGACAGTGCCTTGATTGACTGGGTTTCATGCAAATGGTGTAGAACAGAGATGTCAGTTAGTTTGAGCCTGTTGATTAGTGGTCCTAGGGAAGTGGTATGCAGGTGTGTGATAAAACATCTGTCGTGAGGCCATGTGGATGTGCCATTGGATTCCAAATGGCTTTTGACTGACATGGTGCTTCCAGCAGACCCTTGTATTTAAAGGAATCTTGTTATATGGAGAAGTTTCATTGCAATGTTCAGAATCAGGTTGTGATGGTCTAGGGAGCAAGCTATGTGGGATAGAAGCCTGGTTGGTGCATTCTCCTGCAGACCCTGAACCACCACACATGACAGAAATCCCTCCAGCACTGTGTCCCTGTTAAAATTTTTGTATTCCATGAAACAAATACCAAACTAACAGTGCAGCAGCAAGAAACACCACGACAATTGGTGGATGACCAAATACCTTCATAGTCCACACGGGGAGACACTTAGCCCCTAGTGCCCAAATTTTACCTACAAATAGAGAATTCAGCAGTGCTGCGTAACATTCATTGGAATATAAGAGACCATGTCCTCCAGGTCATATAGATGCAGACCCAGCTTTGATGGTCTCAATACAAAGATGATACAGCTCCTGACAACATCATATATTTCAAGTGCCCAAACTCAGTGGCAGTTTCTCAAGAAGTCTTTAGGCCAGCAGAGCTCCATGATTGTGGAGTTTTACCCTGTCCCTTACTTTTGGAAACTCCTCTACCACCTCCAAAGTTGTGAGCTCCTGAGCAATTGCCATTCCAGATATGTATTTACATATTTTATAAACCTTCTCCTCTAATTGTGTCTTACTTGGGGCGAAAGTAATGTCAAGGAATTGTTCTGGATGAGACTGGGAGGATTTTTGTGTAGCACACATTTGCATACACATTGGATTCATTTTCCAAATTTCCATTAGAAATAATGAATCCTTGACACTACCCCATACCCTACTAGACTGTTACTACTAATCCTAATATGATGGAAAAAAATAACTCAAACAGAATTGAAATACAAGCAGTTCAGAAGAGGCATGGTGTATATTTGCACTTGCCTTTTGCATTATATAGGGTAGAAGTTATGAATCTAGTCAATTTTTTGTTGAAATAGTTCTTAATGTGTTTTTAAAGTTAACAAATATGTGAATTCAGTCTCCCTTTCTCTGTAGCCAATTCAGCATATGTATTTTTATAACCACATGTAAAATTCTACCTGGTACCACATGTACATTATTGTGTGGTCGCAGACATGGCAGATACAAATTGTGAGAAGAGATCACTCCTCCTAAATGATGTTGGAACTGAAAATTCAACCTATGGGTGAGCTTCCTAGCTGAACAAGATTATACATAAATCCATGTTCAGTAAAATGAATATTTTTGATCTGTGGATGATATATATTTCATGGTGAATTTCAATTGCATATAGTGGTACTTTTTATTATCTGTGTGTGTGTTTGTGTGTGTATATATATATGTATATACTCACACAAACATATATATATATACTCTCCAGATTTTTCAAAATATGAAATATCTGTGTCTTATTATACATTTCCTAAATTCACTCCTGTTTCTATATGTGGATTTATAATCATCTTTTCACAAGATTATTCTCAGAAATATTCATCCACCTGAAATACATATTTGTTTCCTACTACTAAAAACTACCTTGAGTGAATTGTGTATACAAATCTGAATATTTCTAAGGTAACTGACCCAGTTTAACATCAATGCGATTAGACACCTATTGGACATGATGTGTATTTTGAAGTTCATTTTTTTTTCAACACTGGAACATTACGATTTCTGTAGTTTATTCACATCATTATATATATTTCATCTACAAGTTCGCACATTTATAGGAATTTGTTTCACTTTCAATCAATTTCTACTTCAGAACAGATATATTCCTCCATGTTTCTTCACTGGTATTTTCATGAGACTTCTTTCCAAACACGTTATCTTCGATTTCCATAATTACTTTTGAAGCAAATCTCACACACCCTACTTGATGAACCATAACCCTAATATTACCACTAGATGTATAACTGGTTGGAATGAATGATTGTATATCAATATATGCTTCCTTATATATTTTCAGATATCAATTCAATCAATTATTTAAAGTGGATCCAGTTATATTATTTATACACTGTATTGTATATTCATGCATTATCTCTATAAGCATAGACACATGGTAGACCTCTTTATACCCCCAATACTATTTTATACGTCTTCAAAATATTATTCCCAGAAATGGTGGAAGAAATACTCATGTCACCTGACCTACATATACATTTTTTCACGTTAATATTCTGGACACTAAAAGCAAATATCACACTTATGATTGTACCAATGTAAAGGTCTGGTGAGCATCGGAGGAAGAGACCACCAAGAGACTGTCTCATGCAACAGCAAAGGGATTATTGGGGGTCCAGCATGCTGGGGCTCAGAGCTCACTTGAATTTAGCAGAGAGCCCTGAGAAAAGCTTAAGCCGAGCTTATATACTTTCCTTGGAGAGGGCAGGGAATGAAGTTAATTGATGGGTCAGGGCACGTGGGCGGTTTGCGTGTAAATGTGTGAGGGAGCACATTCTGCATTTTGGCAGTTGGGGACAGCACATTCTGGGAGCAAGATTAACAAACAGTTCTCAAGATTTCAACAGTGTTTTGTTAAGCATACAGAAAAACAGGAAGTGACAAGTACCTATTTTATTAACATTTCATTCCCCACTTCTTTTTCTGTTTATTTTTAATCACAAAGGTGATCATTGGGGGGTGTCATATTTTATGTCTGCTAGTGGGGTATATTGTTGTCTGATTTCCATAAGTTTAACTTGTCCAATTTGAGCTTGGAGAAAGGAAACTACACGATTGAGCTCACAGGGCCCTACAGTTAGCAATAATATTAGGATTATTAACAGACCGGACAAGGCTGATTAAAGCATAGTTAACCACGGGGACTGTGTGAACCAAGACTCAAACAACCCTTTTTAGGCCTCTGTCTCTCGTTGATACTCTTCAAGGCGTTTTCTTAATTTATTCATAGATTCTTTTACAACTCCAGTATTGTTGGCATAAAAACAACATTCTTTCCTCAATGTAGCACAAAGGCCCCTTCTCTCATGAAGAGGAGGTCCAACCCTCCACTGTTGTGTAAAACTAGTTCAGAGAGATAGGTTAAAGATTCCTGTAAAGCTGTGATGGAGGTTTTAAATATCTTTAAGTTTTGGTCTATTGCTGCTTCTAATTGGGTGATTTGTTGTGTCCCATAGACTAGGGCAGTGGTTCCTGTGCCCACCCCTGCAGCAACTCCTATTCCTAATAGGATGGCTAAAGTGATGGATACAGGTTCCCTGCAGAACTGTGTTGTATGTCCGCCCTATTTGATCTTTAACTGAACCTGCATAATGATAGAGCACTCTGGGAAACATCTGCACCATTACATAATTAATCACATCTGTTGACCATTTTATGAAAACATAAACAATGTTTAAGTATATAGAATTATACTGTTGTAGGGACAGACATGGCAAGAAACCTGATATACCACTGAAGCTAGGGAATCAGTCCTATTTGGTTGCAAACAGATTTAGAGGGCATTGCTTCTGTTGTCATCAATTAATCCCCTGAAACCCAAGTTTAGGTAGTTTCAGAATTTTGTAACCAACATGTAAGGGAAGGAGCTCAGAAGTTCAGAGTCTGCAGAAGTTCACAAAAAGCAGTTTTTGTTTCTGTTTATTTCCTCTGTTCTGGGCAAGTTAAGTTTTTAATGACACCTGGGAGGGGGGGGAGCTTTTGTCTTCTCTTTTTTTTTCTCCTGCCAGCTGTTAAAATGGAGCTCAGTTGGTAACTTCTTTATCTTAGAAATGTAGCCATCTCTGTGAAGCCCCAGCTAAAGGCCAGAGGCCTTGCTCACATATTTTGTGAAAAACTAGTAAGGGAGTGTGTAGCTTAGGAGTGCTGATTTTTCCAGCCAGTGGCAAGTAGAATAGGGCAACAAGAAAAGAGGAAGTTTATCTACATTGAACTTTTTTTTAGGGACTCTTTTGCTAAAAGTCCTAAAGTCAGGCATGGTGAAGACTTCTGGGGAAGGTCATTTAAGAATTTTCTGTTGTCCTGGTACAGAGGGGGAAGACGTGTAAGGCGGGGGGTGAGAACAGCTCTGTGGATCTGAGAATGAGGAAGGAGAGATGTAGAAGAATAATGGGAAAGGGGTTTGGGATTTTCCTAGCAACAAAAACTTTAGCAGTAGAACAGGTAGAGCAGAGGGGAAGATGGGATTGAGTATCCCAAAAAGCCTGTGAGGGATTTTAATTTTAAGTAACCTCTTTTCAGTTTTTACAAAGCAACATTAAAGGCCATTTTCATTACATCTTGGATAGGGGTCTGAGGGCTCTCCTCAGCCTGTTTGAGCTTTGGGTTAGCTGGTAAGAGTACCTGGTGGGACCCGGTGCGGGCACTGACAGAAGAAGAGAGGAGTGAGTGGGTGGAAGGGTACCTCATTACCTGCTACCTCTGCAAGGGGGCAATGGTTTGAGAACCGGCGGAGGTTTGGGTATTTGATCTAGTAATTGGAAGGGAGAAATCAGGTTCCTGAGGTGGAATTGACAGCAGAGCGTCTGGAGCAGAAGGCAGAGGGTGAGGATTGATTGGAGAAGCATAGTTCAGGATGTGAGCGATGGAGGGAAAAGGCCTCCACATAGGGGAATTTCCTTCCACCCTTTTGAGCACTTGCCTAAGTTAAATAGTTCATGCAGAATTTGAGGATCTAGAGACCACTCTGGGGGCCATCGGTTTTGGTTGTCTAATTAGTAACATGGCAAATGCTGTGTACTTAATTTGATGAGGAGTTTGGTTTTCACCAGGAAGCTTCTATATGCTCATATCACCATGACTTACAGAAGAAGTAGGATTTTCCCTCACAGAGCCGTGGCTGTTTCTGGCTTTGATAGTCTGCCGGGTAAACATAGTAATCTAGGTTAGCCAACGTGCATCTGGCTCGCGTGTCCCTACATCCATAATAGCAAAACTCACACACTCTTCCTGATAAACCAAACCCTAATATTACCATTAGATGTATAACTCGTTTGAATGAATGCATGTATATCAATATAAGATTTCCTGTATATTTTCAGATATCAATTCAATCCATTATTTAAAGTTGGAATCAGTTATATTATTTATTAACAGTATGGTCTATTCATGCATTATTTCTATATTTGTAGACACAGGGTAAATCTATTCATAACCCCAATACTAATTTATACGTCTTCAAAAAATTGCTCCCAGAAATGTGGAAGAAAAACTCATGTCACCTAATCTACATATATATTTTATCACAGTAATATTCTAGAGACACAAAACAAAGGTCACACTTATGCTTGTACCAAAACCTAATTGGAATGTGAGCATGGAGTACTAAAAACATCCACGTTCAGGTTGCCTAATGTTCTCAAATGTCAATCCTATTGGTGACTACATATTTGTTTCTTCCTAAGATTATGTATTCAATAAAACCTGTTGAAAATGTCCAATCGTATCACTCACTTTATACTTTGCCTGATTTCCTAATGTCTGTTTTGATATCTGCTTTCCTACATGTTTCCACCAGTTCATTATTGTGACTGACTCTTCACATGTGCTGATATTTACACTAATTCTCTACCTGAAACTCTATTTCTAAAAAAGTTTTGGTCCAAATCCTATAGTCACTCTTCTTGCAAAATCTACTGACTACCTTCCTAATCCTACCGACTATCTCTGTTTGACGGGATGTTCTCTAATACATTCATTCATCCAAGGTAAATGGTCCTATGCCATTGTATGTTGATTTATCTGAGACATCTGTGCAGAACGTAATTCAAAGCTAAGTATCCCCATCAAGGGCCAAATGCCCTTCTGGGCTTCAAATCTTACCTAGATTTCTGTTTTCATACTTATATTTCACCTCTATATTCTTATAAATATCGCAGGTTTCCAATACCATTATGCATCTCGCAGAATGATTCGTAACGCAAATTGAACATGTTATTAATCCTAACCATACACTGTTTCCTCAATCTTGCTTTACAGAAGAGCAGGGACAGAGTTAGTCTTACAATTCAGGAATGTAGGGGATATTCCTCAAAGGTCCATGCAGAAATAACCCTGGAGAAGTTGTATGCGGCTATGGAGGACCTGATAGTACAAAAGTCATCATCCATGGAAATCAACTTGATCAGGATGAAGGGGTGTGTATGAATGAGCGACTCTCTTCTCAATGTGGAGAAGGTGGAGCAAACCAGGCCTGTGTGGAGAGCTGTTCCAGGGTGCCTATGGTTAATATACCATTCTAACTTGTGAAAGTGTCACAGGAAGTGGGGGCAGCCTCCATCTCATGGGACTCTTGGAAGCAACTGTTACGACATATGGGTACCAAAGCAGTGACCTCATTTAGTTCCAGAAGATAATGACATCACCTCACTTCCTTGTTGATGGAAATCTCTGAACTTGGGATCCAGGAAGCCAGGCACCCAGAGCCAATCCCAGTCCCAGTCCCACTTTCAGTGTGCTCACTTGTTTGGAATTACCAAGGACAGGGTCAGTCATTCTTGGTACCTACTGATTTGAGGATGGGCAAATGCCAGGAAAGCTCTGAAGAGGAGCCTGTCCTTAAAAAGTAGGTAGTGACTCACCACTGGCTACTGACAACCTCAGAGAGTTGGCCAAGGGACCAGATCTTTGACAGGACAGGCAATTTCAGGGAAAGATAGTATGGCCCACCAGTCAGAGGACACTCTGAATAGTCACAGACCTACTTGGTGGAAGGAGGTGCCTTTGTGGGTGTGGGTGTGAGTTTGTGGTTTTGTCTCATGTTCTGAGAATAGGTAGGAAAGGCGGTTTCTTTGGTATGGACTGGACTGTTTCAAGAATGTCATTTGACAAGGCGAGTGTTTCTGTGTTTGTGTATCACATTGTGTCTGTGGATGTAGACATTAGACAAAAGAATGCATCAATGGATGGTTCCTGTCTAGTAGACAGATTTTCAGCATTCATCATTCCCCATTTATGAATAGAGTGTGGCAGGCTTATTGATGTGCAACATCTGCTATTTTCCTAAGTTCCTGTTTTCTTCCTGAATTCTGGCCACTCTCCAGAATAAGCTCATGGTTTTGTGTCCAAGATATGTACCACCTTCATGCTTTGTCACATGGCCATGTACTGGATAGCTGAAGGGAATGGGAGCATTTCAGAAAACTCAGATATCAGTATGACCAGGAAAGTCTCACTGGAGAAACCCTGCTTTGCACCATTTCCTTACCTAATGTTCTGTGCCCTGAATGTTAGGAACGTCTTTGCCACAGGCGACACCTTTTTGGAGCCTGAAGAAAACTGTTTTCAAATGGAAATGAAAAAAAGTCTTTAGGCCAGCAGAGCTCCACGTTTGTGTAGTTTTTACCTTGTCCCTTACTTTTGGAAACTCCTCGACCACCTCCAAGGTTGTAAACTCCTGAGCATTTTCCATCCCAGTTATGTATTCACAGATTTTCTAACTCTTTTCCTCTAATTGTGTCTTACTTGGGGCGAAGGTATTGTCAAGGCATTGTTCTGGATGATATATATATATATATATATATATATATATATATATATATATATATATATATATATATATATATATATATCATCCAGAACAATATATATATATATATATTATCCAGATTTTTTAAAATATGAAATATATGCGTCTTATTGTACACTCCCTAAATTAATTCATGTTCTTGTATGTGGATTACTAATCAACTTTTCACAAGATCATTCTCAGAAATATTCAAATATTCATCCACCTGAAATACATATTTGTTTCCTAGTACTGAAAACTAAATTCAGTGAATGGTGCACACACATCCTAATATTTCTACAGTACCTTACCCAGCTTAACATCAAATCAAGTAGATTCCTATGGGACATGATGTGTATTTTGGCGTTCATTTTTATTTAACATTGGTACATTACTATTTCTTTAGTTAATGCACATCATAGTATATATATTTCATCCACAAATTAGCAAATTTATAGGCATTTGGTTCACTTTCAATCACTTCCTGCTTCAGTACACATGTATTTCTCCAGGTTTCTTGACTGGACTGGTCTTTTCTTGAGACTTCTTTCCAAACACATTGTTTTCGATTTCCATAATCAATTCTGAAGCAAAACTCACACACAGTTCATGATTAACTATAACCCTAATATTACCATTAGATGTATAACTGGTTGTAATGAATGATTGTATATCAATATAAGAATTCTTATATATTTTCAGTTATCAATTCAATTCATTATTTAATGTGGCACCTGTTATATTATTTATTCAGCATATGGTCTATTCATTCATTATCTCTATATTCATAGACACAGGGTACACCTCTTTTGTCCCCCAATACTAATTCAAAGGTCTTCAAAATATTTCTCCCTGATATGGTGGAAGAAATACTCATGTCACCTGATCTACATATACATTTTTTCACAGTAATATTTTGGACACTAAATGCAAATGTCACACTTATGATTGTACCAAACCCTAAATGGAAAGTGAACATGGATTACTAAAAACATCGATGTCCAGGTTGTCCAATGCTCTCAAATTTCAATCCTATTGGTGATTACATATTTGTTTCTTCCTAAGATTATATATTCAAACTCAACCTTGTTCAAAATGTCTAATCCTATCACTCCCTTTATACTTTGCCTGATTTTGTAATATCTCTATTATTTTTTGCTTTCCTACATATTTTTCAAATTTCATCATTGTGACTGAATCTTCATATGTGCTGATATTTACATTCACTCTCTAACCGAAACCCTATTGCTAAAGAACTTTTATTCCAAATCCTATACTCACTCTTCTTCCTAAAACTGCTGACTATCTCCTGATGCTACCGAATATTCCTTTTTGACTGGATGTTCTCTTTGACATTCAATCATCCATGGTACTTGATACTATGCCATTGTGTGTCGATTTATCTGAGACATCTTTTCAGAATGTAATTCAATGCTAAGCATCCCAATCAAGTGCCCAATTTCCTTCTGGGCTTCAAATCTTACCAATATTTCTGTTTTTATACTTATATTTCACCTATATAATCTTGTAAATATCGCAGGTTCCCAATACCATTATTTAACCCTCAGAATGATTCCTCACCCAAATTGAACCTGTTATTAACACTAATCATGCACTGTTCCCTCAATCTAACTTTACAGAAGAGCAGGGACAGAGTTGGTATTTCAATAAAGAAATGTAGGTGATCTTCCACCTGTTGAGAACCTAGAATGTCCATACAGAAATGATCCCTGGATAAGTTGTAGGCAGCTATGAAAGACCTGAGAGAGCAAAAGTCATCTTCCATGGCAAACAACCTGGTAAGGATAAAGGGATGTGTCTGAATCAGCCTCTCTCTTCTTAATGTAGAGAAGATGGACTAAACCACGCCTGTGTGGCGAGCTGTTCCCGGGTGCCTATGGTTGATATACCATTCAAATTTGTGAAAGTGTCACAGAAAGCAGGGGCAGCCTCCGTCTCATGGGACGCTTGGAATCAACTGTTAGGAAAAAGTGGTTGCCAAGGTAGTGAACTACTTTAAATCCTGAAGGAAGTGAGTTACCTCACTTCCTTGGTGATGGAACTCTCTGAACTTGGTATCCAGGAAGCCAGGCACCCAGAGTCAGTCCCAGTCCCAGTCTAAGTGGTCTCACTTGTTTGGATTTACCAAAAACAGAGTCATTCTTTCTTGATACCTACTGATGTGAGAATGGCCAAATACCAGGAAAGCTCTGAAGAGGGGCCTTTCCTGAGCAAGCAGTTAGGAGCTTACCTCTGGCTCTTGACAACTTCACAGAGTTAGCCAAGGAGACCTAATCTAATACAGGACAGGCCATCTCAGGGAAACATAGTGTGGTCCACCAGTCAGAGGACACTCCGAATAGTCACAGACCAATTTGGGGAAAGGAGGTGCCTTTGTAAGTGTGGGTGTGGTTTTTTTTGTTTGTCTCATGTTCTGAGAATATGTAGAAAAGGTGGTTTGTTTGGTTTGGAGTGAACAGTTTTTAATAAGTTGTTTGACAAGGTGAGTGATTCTATGTCTGTGTATCCCACTGTGTCCGTGGTTGTAGACATAAGAAAAGAGAATGATACAATGGATGTATCCTATCTAGTAGAAAGCTTCCCAGCATTCATTCTGCCCAATTTATGAATGGACTGTGGTGTGCCTTATCAATGGGCAACACCTGCTAATTTCCTAAGTTGCTGTTTTCTTCCTGAATTCTGGCCGCTCTCCAGAAAAGGCTCATGATTTTGTGTCCAAGTTATGTACCACCTCCAAGCTCTGTGACATGGCCATGTTCTGGATAGCTGAAGGAAATGGCGAGCATCTCAGAAAACTCAGATATCAGTGTGACCAGGAAAGTCTCAGTGGAGAAATCCTGCTTTGGGTCCTTTGCTTACCTATTGTTCTGTTGCCCTGACAGTCAGAAAGTTCTTTGCCTCAGGCCACCCCTTTGTGAAACCTGAAGAAAACAGTTTTCAAATGGAAATGAATGGGCATCACCTGTGGCTCTTTGCTTAATTGCTTTGGAAAGGGATGTGTCTGAATCAGGCTTGTGGCCCTGTGTGAGGCTGTGGCTTAGATACTCAGCACCTGATGGATGTAAAGAAAGATCCCATGTGTGCGTCCAAAACCAAAATGGCCAAAAGAGCAGTCATTGCGAATGAAGTCTTTCGCTTTCCTCTCTAAGGTTCCTGAACTCTATCAAGTGAAAATAGGAAAGATATACCAAGCCAATTTTTGGCTCCTTTTGGAAAAATTTTATCACCGATGACAGCATCAGCATAAATACCCCAACACTACCACAAGTCGCTGCACCAACAGATAGTTCAGAATGCATACAAGTGAGTTCACAATGCATACAAGTGATACATAGTCCAGGCATGTTCTGCAAACAGTTTAGTGATGGCTTTTGCAGAAGCTGTAGATTGTTTTTATCTTTGTCTTCACCGGCACTGGGATGAAGATAGGAATTCTGGCAATAATGGCTAAAGAAAAAATCATGTATCATTCCAGAAGGCACTAAAAAAAAAAAAAAAAAACAATTTTCTTAACAATTTACATTATCTTGAAGAGAATTATTAAATATAATGAAAAGGAAAGATGAAAGTAAACAAACAGTTCTGTTAACGTCCTTTTTTTGTTCACATCTTAGAACAATCCTCAACAGTTGTTTACCCAATTTTAATTAAACTATTTAAATTACGTGAATAAAAAAAAAAATATTTGGATCCATTTTTTCATGAGTGCTCATCATATATGATATATGGACGTACGTACACTCAAACATATAATACAAAACACGAGTGTGCACACATAATATAATACATACAACACATATGATAATAGCAAAAGCCTTATAATTTTTTACATGTGAAATCACCATTGGAATGTTTAAAAAATCTATCGTCAAAAAATAGAACTGATCAGCAAAACATTAACCTAGGTCTGTATGAGCTCAAAAAACAAAAATAAAACTTCATGATGTGGGAAGGGGCAATAATAAAATAGATATTGAAAAAAGAATCCTGGTTCTGTCACAGATGTAAGTATAGCCAAACTGGAGTTTTGTATTTCAGCAGTGATGGATTTGAGCCAAATAATCTTTTTTGTGTATAGAAATCACTTTAGTTAGTCTCTCTGGAATCCAAATTGGCTGCTGTTCTTCCTGAGGATACACACAAACAAACCCCCGACTTCATACAATTACTGGGTCAGGACCTTTCCTATGTTCTGTTAGAATATCCTTCCAAAGTACCTTGGGCTTATGCACATTTTTTGGACACATATGCCTTTCCGCAGCACTAAGTCCTGATGAATCCAAATTTAAAAAGTTTAGAGTAAAAAGGGTTATTTAAGTTTATCTTTGGGGAATATATACTCCTTTCCAATTCCGTCTTTTTGCTTTAATAAGTACATTTTAATAGTTTGATGTGCTCTTTCAACTATGCCTTGTCCCTGTGGATTGTATGGGATTCCTGTTATATGAGTAATGCCAAATGATGAGCAAAATTTTTTAAAAGAGGTAGAAGTATAACCAGGGTCATTATCTGTTTTTAACTGTTTAGGAACGCGCACAGTGGCAAAATTTTGTAAGCAATGAGCTAAAACATCTTTAGTTTTTTCTCCGGCATGAAGGGAGCCCATCAAAAATCCAGAAGAAATATCAACTGTAACATGCAAATATTTTAATTTTCCAAATTCTGGCAAGTGTGTGACGTCCATCTGCCAAACATGGTTGGGTATCAATCCTCTAGGATTGACTCCAAGATTAACTTGTGGTAAAATGGTCACACAATTTTGACATTATTTTATTATTTGTCTAGCTAGTTCCTTAGTCTTTTTAAAATGCTTTTGTAAAGAATTAGCATTGACATGGAACTTTTTATGAAAATTTATAGCTTCTTCTAGTGTTGAGAAAATATGAATGTAAGTCATGTGTAGTTTTCTCTGCTAAATCATTGCCCAAACTAAGGGCTCCAGGCAATCCTGTATGTGTCCTGATATATCCAATAAAGAATGGATCTTTTCTTTCCCAAATTAAACTTTGCATAGTGGAAAGCAAAGAGAAAACAGTAGAGGAAGGGGAAATCCTACCAAGATCTTCAAGGGATACTATAGCATTAACTATATACTGACTAAGGGAAAATAAATTAAATACAGAATCTTTAAACATCACAAAAGCTTGTAATACTGATTAAGCTCTACCTTTTGAGCTGATCATTTGGGTACTAAAAATGTAAAAGTTTGATCAGGTGTAACTATTGCTGCTGTACCATTATTTGACCCAGCAGTGAACATATTTGGAGCACTCATGATAGGTGTTTTCTTGTCATTTTTGGAAAAATTATAGGATGCGATGAGCAAAACGACAATAAAGGATTAGGTGGTAAGTGGTTAACAAATGAAACATTAGATTTACACATGAATATTGCCCAAGCATTTAACTCATTAGCTAATTCATCAATTTGATTCATAGTATATTAAGTAATAATTTTATTGGGAGAAATTCCAAACACTCCCTTTGCTGCTTTTATTCCTATGAGTATTAATTGTCCCTCAGCCTCAGGATACCTAGTAATAATAGTGTTAGAAGAATAAGATAAATGTATCCATAATAATGGACCTTCTTTCCAAAATACTCCTGTAGGAATATTTTTTGTAGGAAATACAATAAATAATAAATGCAAAATTATATCAACTCTATCCAAATGCATATTTCCCATATATGTTTCAATGCTTTTTAATGCCTTTCTTATTTCAGGCGTTAACATTCTGGGTGAAGTTGGATCTGATGGACCTTTTAGGATATCAAAAAAGGTCCTAACTCTCCTGTTGTTATACCAAGATAAGGCCTTATCCAGTTTGTGTCTCCTAATAACTTTTGAAAGTCATCAATTGATTTGAGTTGATTTAATTGTATTTGAATTTTTGGTGGCGGACCATGGTTGAGGATTATAGAACTCCGAAATAATTAATTGGAAAATTTAATTGTACTTTATTTATTGCTATCTCTAGATTACAATTTTTAATAAGTTTGTAAGTGTGGCATAACATTCTAGCAATGGGTTTTTGGCTTTGTGTGCTAATAATACATCATCCATATAGTGAAATATTTGTAGTTCAGGATTTTGATTTCTAAGTGGCTGGATTAATTTGTTAAAATAAATTTGACACATAGTTGGGCTGTTAGCCATCCCTTGAGGGAGTACTTTCCACTAATATCTCTGATCAGGACCTTCGTGATTCAGTGCAGGGATAGTAAATGCAAAACGTGGACTATCCTCAGGATGAATTGGAACTGAAAAAAAAAAAATCTTTAATATCTATACCGAAAACATGCCAAGTTTTTGCAAAGCAGACAATTGAGGAATCCCCGATTGAGCATATCCCATAATAACCATCTCATTATTAATGGCTCTTAAATCTTGAAATAATCTCCATTTACCAGATTTCATTTGAGAACAAAAATGGGAGTATTATGGGGAGATACAGAAGGTTTTATATGTCCTTCCGCTAATTGTTGTTTGACCAGGTCATGGGCTGCTTGTATCTTTTCTTTAGTCAGGGGCCACTAAGGAACTTATACTGGTCTTTCTGATTTCCAAGTAATTTTTATTGTCTCAGTGGCCCTTTCTGAAAATCCAACACATGTCTACCTGTTAATTGATCTATTTGTATTGGTGCTTCTATGCCTTGTTCTTGTATTTCTATTTTTTTCCTTTCCTAAAACCTTGTGTAGCCATAATAGTGGGTGCATTTTGATTGATCTTTTTTGTTAATGTCAAACCTAATTGATCTAGGACATCTCATCCCCATAAATTTATGGGAAGATTATCCAATACATATGGCTGTATAGTTTCTTCACATCTTTCAGGATCCTTCCAATCTAATACCATTGCACCTTTATGGGGATTAGTCGCCACTCCTTAGCCTCGAAGTGTTTGAGTGGCTTGTTGTAATGGCCAATGTTTTGGCCATTCTTGACAAGAGATGATGCTAAGGTCTGCACCTGTATCCAGTAGCCCATTAAATTCATGTCCTTGAATATTTAGTTTTAGCATGGGGCGAGAAATTAAATTTAAAGAAAGCATAGCCCAATCTACACCTGTGGAGCCTAATCCCTTGGAACCTCTTTCTACAGTATGACTGGAAAATTTATCATGTAGGCTTGGTATTATTAGTAACTGTGCTATTCTATCTCCTGGTGAAATTACTGATATACCCTTTGGAGAACTGGCTAAAATTTTTATTTCACCTTCATAATTGGGATCAATTACCCCAGGACTTATCATAAGTCTTTTTAGAGTAGAAGAGCTGTGTCCCAATAATAAGCCTACTGTTCCTTTGGGAAGAGGTCCTTTCACCCCTGTGGGAATGATTTGAACTCCCAACTCTGGAGTTAGTACTAATCTGGTGGAGGCACAGATGTCCAACCCTGTGCTCCCTCTGGTTTTTCTGATGAGGGATCTGATGGACAATGTGTCCTGGGCACTACCCTGATGGGGTTGCTGGGTTCCTCCAGTGCTCCGTATATTAGTGGTTTGCAGCCCCAGAGTATTGGGACCCCCTGTCCATTTTTTTGGCAAATGGATCCTGATCGCTTTCTCCATGATATCATGGATAAACACCAGGTCCTTGTTCGTTTTTTTGATAATGAAGTACCCTCTATGGTGGTTTGAGAATGGCAATCATTAGCCCAATGACTCCCTCTATGGCATCGTGGCCAAATACCCCGTATTCTACTCCTTTGAAACCTAGTTTTGTTAAATCCTCATCCTATGAGGCAATTCCTCTTAAAAAGTCCTGTTTGTTCACAATTGTAGCATGTTCTTAGCCTGGCATCTAAAGCCTGTTTTACTGCAGCTGCCACAGTTTTCCCTTGTTCATTAATCTCTCTGGCATCTATAGCCTGTTGTACTGCAGCTGCCACGACTTGCTTTTGTTCATTAGTGTCTCTGCACAATTTAATATATCTGTTTAAATCCACATGTTTCCATGGTCTAATGATGTCTCTGCACCCACAATTTGCTTGGTCATAAGCCAATTGTTTTATTAATGGCATTGCTTGTTCTGTATTTCCAAAAACTCTGGTAGCTGTTGGAATAAGCCTATCTACAAATTAAGCGAAAGATTCATTAGCTCCTTGTATTACCTTAAATAATTGACCTTATAAACCTCCATGTCCTTGTAGAGTCTTCCATGCCCTAACCACCTTTACAGGAATTTGTGGGTATACGCCAGGATCATATGCAATTTGTTGCTGTTGATCCTCATAAGGTCCCTTTCCTAACAACATATCTAGATTTCTCTGAGCATTACCAGCTGCTGCATTTTGCCTAGCCGTCTCCTTGCAAAAGTCCTCATTGGCAACCTTCCATAACAGATACTGACCTCCATTTAGCACAGCTTTACACATATTAGTCCAATCTCCTGGAGTCATGTTCAAGTTGTTAATGGATTCGACCAAGCTTACAATGAAGTTTGCTTGAGGACCATAGGTTGTTACAGCCTCTTTCAGCTGCTTCACTATTTTGAAATTTAAAGCATGGTGAATTCACTGCCCTCCTACCTCAAATACAGGGCATGTTTATATTTGACATCCTGTCTCAGGATCCAAATTATCAACTACGGGGATTGGGGGCCCCCCAGCATATGGAGGTGGCCTTGTTAGTTGGACATTTACATTCTCTGTTGATAGAAATATGTTAGTAACACTCTCCTGTAGAGGTGGCGCTGTTGGTTGGGCACTAATGCCCTCTGGTGATAGAAAGTTGTTAGTAGCAGTCTCCTTTGGTAACTTTCCCCCTGATGGCTTTTTCTGATCCAAGCTTTGTTCCTCTATCTTTGTCTGAACTGAAGGCTTTGGACTAAGCAAACCAGATATGAACGTCCACAATGGCAATGTGCCAACTGGCAGAATCCCTGGGCTGTTCTTTTCTCCTCTTTTTAAATCTTCACCATGATGGTTCCATTCTAATATATTTAACAACTCCTCCTTTAAAAGCCATGGGCTACATTTTTAGATTGTATCAACATATGCCCTGACTGTTCTTGATTTAATTAGATGCCTCCTCCCTTTAACAATTTAATTAACACTTTTTCAGTTTGTTTTTTACTAATTTTTGATTCTGCATTTCTACTATAATACAACCCAACAAGATGACGCCAAACAAAACCGAGACAGAATAAAATAAAAAGAGAACAACAAAAAGTCATTATAGCCTTTCTATCCTCCTGACATGTGCACCCGTCCTTTATCACTCTCTGTTCCTCAGATGTAAAAAGTTCTTCCTCAGATGTGAGCGGTTTTTCTTCCATCTCAATCATCTCCAGGGACAGGCAACTTAAAACAAAAGTGAAGCAAAACTAAAGAGGAATCTCAAAATGGCTACCCATCCTCTCTCCCTGCCCTCAGGGGTGAGCAGTTTAACTTATGACTTACCCTCAGTCGGTCCCCGTGCGAGCCACCAAATGCTTCAGTCTGGCTGGGCACGATTAAAGAGCCACTTGTCAAAAGAAACAAACTTAATTTTTAGAACCACACACGCCAAACAAAACAGCTCCTCAGGAAAAACCCTTAGAGCCCAACTGCCACCACTGGCTTCCTTGTAAAGTCTCTCTCACACCCACAAGCCTCTCCAACTCCCACAATCCTCCTGCTCTTGAGGCCGATTGGCTGGGTAACAAGGGTGGAGCCAAAAATGTCCCCCAATGAGCAGCTCCGTGGTCTGAAAAGGCAGGGAAACAGCCCAATGAGCATCACCGCAGAGGAGCCAATCAGCTAGATGTTGCTGGGGCCGCTGTGAGCCAATAATCAGTAGGCAGCTGGAAATTTGCTGGCAGCTGGAGGTTTACTGGGGCCCCTTCAGCTGTGGCTCTCAACAAATTCCTGTCTCCTTTCTCTGTAGCCTATTCAGCAACTGTATTTTTATATGCACATATAGAATCCTACCTGTTATCACACTTACATTTTTGTGAGGTGGCTGACATGGCATATTCAAATTGTCAGAAGAAACCACTCCTCCTAAATGCTGTTGGAACTGAAAATTCAACCTATGGGTGAGTTTCCTAGTTGAAAATCATAATATATAAATCCAGGTTCAGCGAAATGAATATTTTTTGGATCTGTGGATGATATATATTTCATAGTGAATTTCCATCGGAATATATATTGCTATTTTTAATGTCTCTGTGTGTGTCTGTTTGTGTATATATATATATATATATATATATATATATATATATATATATACTCTCAATATTTTTCAAAATATGAGAAATGGGTCTTTTTATACACTCCCTAAATTCATTCATATTCATGTATGTGGATGTATAATCAACATTTCACAAGATTATTCTCAGAAATATTCATCCATCTGACACATATTTGTTTCCTAGTACTGAGAAAAAACTTCAGTGAATGGTGCATACAAATCATAATTATTCTACAGTAACTGACCCAGTCTTAACATCAATTCAAGTAGATTCCGATGGGACATGATATGTAGGCTGACGTTCATTTTTATTCAACACTGGTACATTACTATTTCTTCAGTTTATGCACTTCAAAGGAGATATATATATGTATATATATATCATCCACAGTTAGCAAATTTATAGGCATTTGTTTCACATTCAATCACTTCCTGCTTCAGAACACATGTATTCCTTCATGTTTCCTGGCTTGTATTTTCATGAGACTTCTTTCCCCACACATTATTTTTTATTTCCATAATGCCTTTTGAAGCAAAACTCACACAATTTCATGATAAACCATAACCCTAATATTACCATTAGTTGTATAACTGGTTGGAATGAATGATTGTATATCAATATAAGATTTCTAATAAGTGAACATGGATTACTAAAAACATCCATATCCAGGTTTCCTAATGCTCTCAAATGTCAATCGTATTGGTGACTACCCATTTGTTTCTTCCTAAGATTATATATTCAACCTCAACGCTCTTGAAAATGTCTAATCCAATCACTCACTTTATACTTTGACTGATTTCGTAATGTCTCTATTGATATCTGCTTTCCTACATATTTTCCCCAGTTCATCATTGTGACTGACTCTTCACGTGTGCTGACATTTAACTTCACTCTCTAACTGAAACATTATTGCTAAAGAACTTTTGTTCCAAATTCTATACTCACCCTTCTTCCTAAACCTACTGACTATCTTCCTAATCCTACCGACTATCCCTTTTTGACTGTATGTTTTCTTCTACATTTAATCATCCAATAATATTCGGGCGAGCGTCAGAGGAAGAGACCACCAAGAGACTGTCTTATGCAACAGCTAAGAGTTTATTAGGGGTCCAGCATACTGGAGCTCAGAGCTCCCTTGAATAGAGCAGAGAGCCCTGAGAATGGCTTAAGCAGATCTTATATACTTTCCTTGGAGGCGGCAGGGATAGAAGTTTATTGATGGGTCAGGGCGAGTAGGTGGTTTACGTTCAAACGGGTGAGGGAGTACATTGTGCAATTTGGCAGTTGGGGATAGCACATTCTGGGAACAAGATTAGCAAACAGTTGTCAATATTTCAACAGTGTTTTTCTAAGCATACAGAAAAACAGGAAGTGACAAGTACCTATTTTATTAACCTTTCATTCCCCACTTCTTCTATTGGATACTTTTAAAAATAAAAGTGATCATTGGGGGGTGTACATTCTATGTCGGCTAGTGGGGTATTGCCATATGTTTAACTTGTCCAATTTGAGCTTGGAGAAAAGAAATTACACGGTTGAGCATACAGGGTTTTATAGTTAGCAATAATATGAGGATAATTATTAGACCTGCCAGGGTTGATAAAAGCATAGTTAACCAGGGGGACTGTGTGAAAAGACTCAAAGCACCCTTTTTGGGCCTCTCTCCCTCGTTGATGATCTTCAAGGTGTCTCTTTAATTTACTCATAGATTTTTTTTACAACTCCAGTATGGTCAGCATAAAAACAACATTCTTTCCTCAATACAGCACAAAGGTCCCCTTCTCTCATGAAGAGGAGGTCCAAACCTCGAGTGTTCTGTAAAACAACTTCAGATAGAGAGATAAAAGATTCCTGAAAAGCTGTGATGGAGGTTTCTAATATCTTTATGTATTGGTCTAGTGCTGCTTCCAATTGGGTGACTTGTTGTGTCCCATGGACCAGGGCACTGGTTCCTGTGCCCACCCCTGCAGCAACCCCTATTCCCAATAGTATGGCTAAAGTGAGGGTATATGTTCCCAGGGGAACCAGGTTGTATGCCCCCCTATTTGACCTTCAAATGAACCTGTGTCATGATAGTGCACTCTGGGAAACATTTGCACCATTACACAATTAATCCCATCGGTTGACCATTTCATGAAAACATAAACAATGTTTAAGTATATAGAAATATATTGTTGTAGGGAAAGACAAGGCAAGGCACCTAAGATAGCACTGAAGACAGGGAAACAGTCTTATTTGCTTGCAACCGGATTCAGAGGGCATTGTTTCTGTTGTAATCAATTAATCCCCTGAAGCCCATGTTTAGATAGTTTCAGAATTTTGTACCAAACATGTAAGGGAAGGGGCTCAGAAGTTCATAGTCCTGAGAAGTGCACAAAAAGCAGTTTTTGTTTCTGTTTTTTCCTCTGTTCTCAGCAAGTTAACTTTTCAAGGACACCTGGGAGGGGGACACTTTTTCTTGCCTTTCTTTTTTCTCCCTGCCAGCTGTTACCATGGAGTCCAGTTGGTAACTTCTTTATCTTAGAAATGTAGCCATCTCTGTGAAGCCCCAGCTCAAGGCCAGAGGCCTTGTTCACATTTTTTGTGAAAAACTAGTAAGGGGGTGTCTAGCTTAAAAGTGCTGAGTTTTTTAGCCAGTGGCCAAGTAGAACAGGGCAACACAAAAAGAGAAAGTTTATCTACATTGAACTCTTTGTAGGGACTCTTTTGCTGAAAGTTTTAAAGTCAGCCATGGTGAAGACTTCTGGAGAAGGTCAGTTAAGACTTTTCTGTGGGCCTGGTACAGCGTGGGAAGACGGGGAATGTGGGGCTGAGAGCAGCTCCGACGATCTGAGAATGAGGAAGGAGAGATGTAAAAGAATAATGGGAAAGGGGTTTGGGATTTTCCTAGCAACAAATACTTGAGCAGTAGAAATGTTAGAGCAAAGGGGAAGATGGGAGTGAGTATCCCAAAATCCTGTGAGGGACATTAAATTCTTAGTCACCTGTTTTCAGTTATGACAAAGCAACATTAAAGTCCATTTTCATTACATCTTGGATAAGGGTCTGAGGGATCTCCTCAGCTGGTTTGAGCTTTGGGTTAGATGGTAAGAGGACCTGGTGGGACCCGGTGTGGTCACTGACAGAAGAAGAGAGGAATGAGTGGGTGGAGGGGTACGTGAGTACCTGCTACCTCAGCAAGGGGGAAGTGGTCTTAGGACCAGCGGAGGTTTAGGTTTTTGATCTAGTAATTGGAGGGGATAAATCAGGGTGCTTAAATGGGAGTGACAGCAGAGAGTCTGGAGCAGACGGCTGAGGTTGAGGATCTATTGGAGAAGCATAGTTCAGGATGTGAGTGAAGGAGGGAAAAGGCTTCCAGATAAGGGAATCTCCTTTCACCCTTTTGAGCACTTGCAGAAGTTAAAAAGTACACGCAGAATTTGAGGATCTAGAGACTCCTCTGGGGGCCATCTGTTGTGGTTACCTAATTGGTAATATGGCCAAGGATGTGTACTGAATTTGATGAAGCATTTGGCTTCCATTAGGCAGCCTCTGTATGCTCACATCCCCATGACATACAGAAGAAGTCGGCTTTTCCCCCACACAGCCGTGACTGTTTGTGGCTTTGATAGTCCGCCGGGCAAATGTAGTAATCTAGGCTAGCCAAACTGCATCTGGCTCTCGTGTCCCTACATCCATAATGTTTGTTTCCATTATCTATGTTACGGAAGGGATTTAATGGAATTTTAGTGGGATCCTCTTCATCAGCGATACCCTAATAGGAAAGACCTATAGCCAGCTGACAAATGTCTGTATGGAGAGATTGCCACCAGTTCCCTAAGGGGGTTGTATGCAAGATAGATTATACTTCTTTTCCAGTAGGATTTGTGATCACCCATCACGGCTGAATGGACTGAGGAGGGTTAGAACTACTGGTGGCCAATGGGAGAGTCTATAGCCTTATCCACACGGCGAATACACAATTTAAAAGGGTATCCAGTCTTTTCTAGTTTCCTGCCAGAGTCTGGACAGGGCGCAGGCTTGAGATGAGAGGCATGGATTCAGAAAGTGATTTCTTCTACCTTTACCACTGTAGGTGTTATAAGTAGCACCTGCTATGGTCCTTTCCAGCGGGATTCCAGGGATGACACCTGATGACGTCTTACATAGATGAAGTCTCTTACTTGATATCGATGTAGAGTCCCCTCATCCCCAGTTTGGTAGGCCTTAGCCAGCTGGTTTCACAGGTATTTCTGAGTTCTTTCAAGAGCTTTAAGTCTGTCAAGCAAGGGGGGTGGAAGGGATCGTTAGGTGTTAGAGTTGGGGTTAGGTCCCTTACTGGAGGAGGTGCACAATAGAGAATTTCATAGGGGGTGAGATTACACAAAGAAACAGAGGGAGTATCTCTTGCATGCAACATTGCATATGGCAGAAGCATAGTCCAATCTTTTATTCTGGTCTCTAAGCTTAATTTCGTTAAGGTCTGTTTAATGGTTCTATTCATTCTTTCTACCTGTCCAGAACTCTGGGGTCTATAAGCACAACGTAACTTCCAATTAATTTTCAGGGTCCTCGCTAACCCCTGACTTATCTGGGCCACGAACCCCAGTCCACTATCAGACCCTATTACCTTAGGCAGGCCGTATCTTGGAAAAATATCTTCCAGGATCTTCTTGACAACCATTTGCGCTGTTTCTTTTTTCTTTCTTTCTTTTTTTTTTTTTTATGTGGGGAAGGTTTCAATCCATACTGAAAATGTATCAACAAAGACTAAGAGATATTTAAGTTCATACCTTGCTGGCTTAATTTCAGCAAAGTCCACTTCCCAGAATTGTCCTGGTCTGGTTCCTCGTAGGTTCTTTCCTGCAGGAAGCTTGAAAGGGAAATCATTAACCAATATGGACCTGACAGGCTTTTGTTAACCATTCCGTTATTTCATTTTGTTGTGAGTGGGTTAGTTTAAATCTCTGTTCTTTATCTTTCAGGAATGCCTGCAGTGTCTTTGAACCAAGGTGAGTGAAATAGTTCGAGCCGTGACTATTGGAATTTTTACTGAAGGATTTAGAAATTCCACTTGGGGGCCTTCAGTGTTAAAAGTTATTTTGGCCCGGAGCTTGGTGAGCAGATCTTTGCCCATCAATGGGGCCAGGAATTCTGGGATTCCTAGGAAGGAGTGATGGATTTTTCCTTTCCCCAGGTCCATGGTCCTCGTAGTTGTATAAGCCCGATATTTTCTGCCGTTAGCCCCTTGAACTAGAGACCTTTTATTTGACAGAGCGCCAAATGGGGCCTTAAGGGCTGAGTATATTGCCCCTGAATCCACTTCAAAGTTTACTGGGGTCCCCTCCACTTCAAGTTACCCTGAGCTCGGGGAGGAGATCTGAGCCCCAACTCTCGTAGTCATCCTCCAGAGTCAGAATGGCTAGATAATGTGGCTGTCTATTTCTGGGGCACTCTTTGGCCCTGTGTCCTTTTTATTTACAGTAGGCACATTGATCTGAGGCCAGGGGTGGCCTCTGGCATGGGCCCAGTTATCCCTTCCTGTCCCCCTGTTTCTTAATTTCTGGCCTATTTTTTTGTTGTGACCAGGACTTTAGTCAACGCCTTAGTCTGTATTTGTTTCGTTTATCCTCCCTTTGCTCCTTTCTCTTCCTCAGTTTCTCTCTTATAGTATACCTTCTTGGCTTCTCTGACTAAATCTCTCAAAGTCATATCTTGTAATCTATCTAAGCACTGTAACTTTCTTTTAATATCCAGGGCACCTTTCCCAATAAAGGCCATCATGACAGATGCCTTTTGATCTTCTGCCTGAGAATCGAAAGGAGTATATCTCCTATATGCCTCCATAATTCTCTCTAGAAACATAGAGGGAGATTCATCAGGCACTTGAATAATCTCTCTTATCTTTGCCAAATTAGTTGGTCGCCTAGTGTCCACTTGGAAACCCGCTATTAGAGCCCGGCGATAAGTGCACAGATTCTCCCTACCTTCAAAGGTGTTGGGGTCCCAGTTGGGTCAGTTCAAGGGAGAGCCGGCTTTGATTATGTTGGGAAGTTGTGTTGGTCGCCCACTTGGACTGAGGATAATTTTTTCTAGCATGAAGGAGGATTCTCTTTTGTTCCTCTGTAATGAAGAGAGTCCTTAGGAGTTGTTGGCAGTCATCCCAAATAGGCTGGTGTGAAAACATCAATGACTCAACCAGACCTGTGAGCCGGGTGGGTTCCTCGGAAAAAGGGGGATTGTTATTTTTCCAGTTATATAGGTTTGAAGAGAAGAAAGGCCAATAATTGTAGACTTGCATTTTTCCCCCATGGCCATCGTCAATCTTTGGCCCATAGGGACGGAAGTGGTGCATCATGGGAGTTCCAGGGTTTTCAATCATTCGCCGCCAGTGAGTTCCTTTAGCCGGGCCAGCTTCCTCTAGTGGAGGAGGGGATGTGTGTGCCACGAGGGAGTTATCTGGAGGGTGCTGGGCCGGCTTAGCTTCCTCCAATGGCAGAGAGGCTGAGTTAGCAGAAGAAGAATCACTTAGAGGGTGTTGTTGGTTAGGGGACGAGGGCAAGGGATAAGAAGGGGGAGGAGAGTCCAGTAGAGTCAAATCAGGGAGAACAGATGGTGAATGAGGGGGAGGAGCAGAGGGTTTGAGATATCATGGGGGATGGAGTAGGAGCTGGGGCAGGGGCAAGCAATGGCTTCACCCATAGAGGAAGAGAATTGCAGAGGTCCTATCAAGTTAAGATATATAGCTGTTGATCAGGATAGCTATGTGTCCCCGGCTGAAAGATAATATCTCTGACTTTTTAAATTAGTGGGAAGTAGAATGAGCCTTCTAGGGGCCATCCGAATCCAAAGGTGGGCCATTTTGAGGCTCAAAGAGTCTGCCAGGTCCAGCGTTTTACTGAAAAAGAAAGATTCTGAGTCCTTAAACGGACTTTGGTCCAGTGATCAATATCAGGGACAGAGGCATTGAAGTGCTCTGTCCTATAAAGAAAGGTACACAAACAGTAAAAGCAACGACACAGGACACAGAAAAGACAAGACAATAAAGACAGGCAATGGACATCCAACACTGAGACCAGGAAGGAGTAGCTGGCAAAATTCGATGGGCTGGCAATACCGAATCTGAAACAAAATATCACTGAGTCGAGGAGACTATTGTTCCTTGATTTCCCGAGTCCTCTGGGGCATCCCCCAGGGATGTGCCCTGTGTCTCTGTGACACGTCTCTCAGACACCATCAGAGAGAGCTCAGGCTCTTCATAGTCAGCGATTTTGCCAAGCCCTAACCTGAAATATGAAACCAGAAAGAGGCGCCTTACTTGCCCCAAGAGAAGCCCCTTGGGGTCTCTCGTCCGCCGCTGCCTGAACTCAGTGGAACCTCAATATGTAAAGTTCATGCGAGCTTCGGATGAAGAGACCACCAAGAGACTGTCTCATGCATCAGCAAAGGGTTTATTTGGGGTCCAGCATGGTGGGCCTCAGAGCTCACTTGAATAGAGCAGAGAGCCCTGAGAACAGCTTAAGCAGAGCTTATATACTTTCCTTGGAGAGGGAAGGGAGGGAAATTTACTGATGGGTAAGGGCGAGTGGGCGGTTTGCCTGACACCGAGTGAGGGAGTACATTCTGCAGTTTGGCACTTGGGAACAGCACATTTTGGAAAAAGATTAGCAAACATTTCTCAACAGAGTTTTGTTAAGCATACAGAAAAACAGGAAGTTAAAAGTACCTAATTTATTAAGCTTTCACTACCGACTATCCCTTTTTGACTGGATGTTCTCTTCTACATTCAATCATCCAAGGTACAAGGTCCTATGTCATTGTATATCGATGTATCTGAGACATCTGTGCAGAACGTAATTCAACACTGCGTATCCCAATCAAGGGCCCAATGCCTTTTTGGCCTTCAAATCATACTTAGATTTCTGTTTTCATACATATATTTCACCTATATATTCTTGTACATATCGCAGATGACCAATACCATTATTCATCCAGCAGAATGATTTCTAACCCATACCAAACATGTTATTAATCATAACCATACACTGTTCCCTCAATCTATCTTTACAGAAGAGCAGGAGAAGAGTTGGTCTTACAATACAGGAATGTAGGGGATCTTCCACCTGCTCAGAACCTCAAAGGTCCATGCAGAAATGATCCATGGAGAAGATGTAGTCAGCTATGAAGGACGTGAGTGAGCAAAAGTCATCTTCCATGGCAAACAACCTGGTCAGGATAAAGGGTTGTGTCTGAATCAGCTTCTCTTCTTAATGTCGAGAAGATGGATCAAACCAGGCCTGTGTGGAGATCTGTTCCTGGGTGACGATGGTTGATATACCATTCAAACTTGTGAAAGTGTCACAGGAAGCTCTGAAGAGGGGCCATTCTAGATAAAGCAGGGAGTGGCTCACCAGTGGCTCCTGACAACATCACAGTGTTGGCCAAGGAGACCAGATCTGAGACAGGACAGGCTATTTCAGGGGAACATAGTATGGCCCATCAGTCAGAGGACACTCCGGAGAGTCACAGACCTACTTGGGGGAAGGAGGTATCTTTGTGGGTGTGCTTGTGGTTTTGTGGTTTTGTCTCATGTTCTGAGAATAGATAGGAAATTCGGTTTGTTTGGTTTGGAGTGGACTGTTTCTAGTAAGTCGTTTAACAAGGCGAGTGTTTCTATATCTGTGTATCCCATTGTGTCCGTGGTTGTAGACTTTAGAAAAGAGAATGCATCAATGGATATGTCGTGTCTAGTAGAAAGATTCCCATCATTCATTGTGCCCCATTAATGAACGGACTGTAGCTTGTCTTATCGATGGGCAACCCCTGATATCTACCTAAGTTCCTGAATTCTGGCATCTCTCCAGAAAAGGCCCATGGTTTTGTGTACAGGATATATACCAACTCCAAGCTCTGTGACATGGCCATAAACTGGATAGCTGAAGGGAATGGCAAGCATCTCAGAAAACTCAGATATCAATGTGACTAGGAGAGTCTTGGTGGAGATACCCGGCTTTGGGCCTTTTGCTTACCAATTGTTCTGTTACCCTGAATGTCAGGAAGGTCTTTGCCTCAGGCCACCCCTTTCTGAAGCCTGAAGAAAAAAGTTTTCAAATGGAAATGAATGGGCATACCTGTGGCTCTTTGCTTAATTGCTTTTGGATTGTCTAAATCAGCCCTTTGGCCCCGTGTGAGGCTGTGGCTTAGATTCTCAGCACCTGATGGATCTAAAAAAAGATCCCATGTGTGCATCCAAAACCAAAATGGCCCAAAGAGCAGTAATTGGGATGAAGTCACTCGCCTTCCTCTCTAAGGTTCCTGACGTTCATCAAGTGAGAATAGGGATCCTTTGGGTCAAATGAATACTTCAAAACATGCAGAGGCTAGGCCATAGGTGTTTGGGTTTTGTCATGACTCCAATTTACATTAAGAATCTAAACCCCACAGGCAATAGGCCTCAAATTGGTAAAGTGGAGAAGTATTAAGGGCAGGCCTATTTGATGACTCCTGGTTCACAGAAAGTGTGTCCAAGCCACCTCGACTTTAGGGAAATGAGGGGCAAGGGAGCTTATTTTGGACAGTGTTTTAATCTGCGCCCCTCATGGAAACATCCAGCCAGATAAGTGTCTATATGAAAGAACATGAGGGCCATGTGGGAGTGTTTTGGTTTTAATAGTGGTCATTTGTGTGGCTGTTGGAAGTGATGACTGGGTCCACCTGCGCTTGAATTCTGTTGTAATTCCTCTTAGAGACTGAATTCTGGACCTGACCTCAGAGAAGTATTGCAATAAATATTATAGAAATTTTAGGAGGCCACGCATGAGAATCGCTCTTGCAACCTGAGTTCTAGGCCCATTTTTGCTTTCCACAGAGCTCGGGGAATCTAAGCCAGGACATCACATGATTTTATTCTTAAAGACTTGGCAGCCATAGTTGAGAGTCCAAACACACATGGACATCACATTGTAGACCTCAATGGGCCTGGATTCATGTGACCTCTTGGCCACTCTTTAGAAAGGCTTGCCTGTGAGTGTTCTCCAGAGCTTTCTTTGAAATGAGCTTCCTCACCATTTAATGGTTCCTGAAAAAATTGAAACCCACAGTGCCTCTAACTTCATCCTTGAAAAATGGCTAGATAAATACCATGAAATTTTTGAAATTCCCATGACCAGGTGGCACTGGAGAACTTTGGACATCTTGTTGCTGAACATGAGTGTACCAGAAAGTGCCTTGATTGACTGGGTTTCGTGAAAATGGTGTAGAACAGAGATGCCAGTAAGTTGGAGCCTGCTGAGTAGTGGGCGTAGAGAAGTGGACTGTAGGTGTGTGAATAAATATATTTGGTAGGACCACCTGGATCTGCCATTAGCTTCCAAAATACTTGAGACTGACATGGTGCAGTCAGCAGACCCTTATATGTAAAGGCATCTTTTTATATGGAGAGGTTTCAGGGCAATGTTCAGAGTCAGGTTGCTATAGTCAAGGGGGAAAGCTGTGTGCAATAGAATCCTGGTTCATACATTCTCATGGAGACCTTGACCAACAACACGTGAAAGAACTTCCTCCAGCATAGTGTACCAGTTGAACTCCTTGTATTTCGTGAAGCCAATACCAAACTTCCAGTGCAGAAGTAAAATCACCTCGAAAAATGAAGGATGACCAAATGGCTTCACAGACCACACGGGAAGACACTTAGCTCCGAGTGGCCACAGTTTATTTACAAAGAGAGAATTCAGAACTTCTGCCTCATGTTCGTTAGAAAATAAGAAACCATGTCCTCCAGGTCACATAAATGCTGACCCAGATATGATGGTGTCACTACAAACGAAGCTAAATCTCCTGACAATTACATATATTTTGTGCCCAACCTCAGAGGAAGTTTCTCAAGAAGTCTTTAGGGCAGCAGAGCTCAATGTTTCTGAAGTGTTTACCATCTCCCTTACTTTTGGAAACTGTTCTACCACGTCCAGTGTTGTGAACTCCTGAGCAATTTCCATTCCACATATGTATTTACATATTTTCTAACTCCTCTCCTCTAATTGTGTCTTACTTGGACCAATGGTTATGTCAAGGCATTGCTCTGAATGAGAGTGGGAAGATTTTTGTGTAGCACATGTTTGCATACACATTAGATTCATTTTCCTATATTCCATTAGAAATACTGAATCCCTGACACGAACCCATACCCTACTAGACTCTGACTACTAATCCTAATATGATGGAGAAAAAAAAAAAACCTAACTGAATAGAAATACAGGCCTTTCATTGGAAGCATGGTGTATACTTGGATTTGCCTTCTGCTTTATCAAGAGTATGTGTTATAAATCTAGTCAAATTTTCATTGTAATATTTCTCCATGAATTTTTAAAGTTAACACATATGATAATTGCTGTCTCTGTTTCTCTGTAGCCTATTCAGCACATGTATTTTTTTATGCATATATAGTACCCTACCTGGCATCACACATATATTTTGTGAGCTCACTGACTTTGGAATATAAAAACTGTGAGAAGAGATGACTCTCGTAAATACTGAGGGAACAGAAAATTCAACCTGTGGGTGAGCTTCTTAGTGAATAACATTATACATAATTAACATAAATCCATGTTTAGTAAAATGAATATTTTTGGATATGTGGATGAATTATATTTCATGATGAATTTCGATTTTCATACATATTGCTACATATTAATGTGTGTGTGTGTATGTGTGTGTATATATATTCTCCAGATTTTCCAAAATATGAAATATATGTGTCTTATTATACACTCTTAAAATTCATTCACGTTCCTGTGTGTGTATTTATAAACAACATTTCACAAGATTATTCTCAGAAATACTCAACCACCTGAAATACATATTGATTTCCTAGTACTGAAAACTAACTTCAGTGATAGGTGCTTACAAATCCTAATATTTCTACAGTAACTGACCCAGTTTAACATCAATGCAAGTAGATTCCTATGGAACATGATGTGTATTTTGAAGTTCATTTTTATTCAACACTTGTACATTAAAATTTATTCAGTTGATGGACATAATAGGATATATTTTTACATCCATAAGTTCACAAATTTGTAGGCATTTGGTTCACTTTCAATCACTTCCTACTTCAGAACACATGTATTCCTCCATGATACTTTTCTTCTCACTAGACTTCTTTCTAAACACATTATTTTTGATTCCATAATCATTTTTGAAACAAATCTCACACACTCTTCATAATAAACTGTAACCCTAATATTACCATTTGATATATAACTCTTTGGAATGAATGAATATATATCAATATAAGATTTTTGATATATTTCCAGATGTAAATTCAATCCATTATTTAAAGTTGGAACCAGTTATATACTTTACTCACAATATGGTCAATTCATGCATCATCTCTATAATCATCAAAAGAGGGTACACCTATTTGTATCCCCAGTACTAATTTATAAGTTTTCAGAATTTTGCTCCCCATAATGGTGGAAGAAATACTCATGTCACCTGATCTACATATACATTTACCACAGTAGTATTCTGGACACAAAATACAAAGGTCACACTTACGATTGTTCCAAAGCC
Organism: Callospermophilus lateralis; assembly: GCF_048772815.1. NCBI lineage: Eukaryota > Metazoa > Chordata > Mammalia > Rodentia > Sciuridae > Callospermophilus > Callospermophilus lateralis. The sequence goes on from NW_027513145.1 coordinate 1,225,098, forward strand.
TAAATGGAACGTGAGCATGGATTACTAATAACATCCATGTCCAGATTGCCTAATGCTCTCAAATATCAATCCTATTGGTGACTACATGTTTGTTTCTTCTTAAGATTATATATTCAACCTTCAGCCTGTGGAAAATATCTAATCCTATAACTGACTTTATACTTTTCCTGATTTCCTAATGTCCCTATTGATATCTGCTTTCCAACATATTTTCCCCAGTTCATCATTGTGACAGTCTCTTGACATGTGCTGACATTCACATTCTCTCTCTAACTGAAAGCCTATTGCTAAAGAACTTTTGGTCCAACTCCTAGACTCACTCTTCTTCCTAAACATACTGACTATCTTCCTAAATCTACGGATTATCCCTTTTCGACTCGATGTTCTCTTCCACATTCAATCATCCAATGTACACGGTCCTATGCCATTGTTTATCAATTTATCTGATACCTTGGTGCAGAACATAATTCAAGCTAAGTATACCAATCAAAGGCCCAATGCCTTTCTGCACTTCAAATCTTTCCTAGATCTCTGTTCTCATACATATATTTCATGTCTATATTCTTTTAAATATCACAGGTTCCCAATACCATTATTCATCCAGCAGAATGATTCCTAACCCAAATCGAACATGGTTTTAACCCTAACCATACACTGTTCACTTAATCTCACTTTACAGAAGAGAAGGAACAGAGTTGGTCTTACAATAGAGGAAGGTAGTGGATCTTCCACCTGCTGAGAACCTCAAAAGTCCATGCAACAATAAACCCTGGAGAAGATGTAGGCAGCTACGAAGGACCTGAGAGAGCAAAAGTCATTTTCCATGGCAAACAACCCGGTCAGGATGAAAGGATGTGTCTGAATCAGCCTCTCTCTTCTTAATGTAGGGAAGAAGGACAAAATCAAGCCTGGGTGGAGAGCTGTTTTCAGGCAATTATGGTTTCCATACCATTCTAACTTCTGAAAATGTCACAGGAAGTAGGGGCAGCCTCCATCTCAGAGACCATACCAAGCAACTGTTAGGACAAAGAGGTGGCCAAGGCAGTGACCACTTTCAGTTCCTGAAGAAAGTGACCTCACCTACTTCCTTGGTGATGAAACTCTCTGGACTTGGGATCCAGGAAGCCAGGCACACAGAGCCAGTACCAGTCCCAGTTCCAGTGAGCTCACTTGTTTGGTTTTACCAAGGAGAGAGTCAGTCTTTCTTGGTACCTACTGATGTGAGGGTGGCCAAATGCCAGGACAGCTCTGAAGAGGGGCCTTTCCTGAGAGGACAGAAAGTGGCTCACCGCTGCCTCCTGACAACTTCACAGAGTTGACAAAGGAGACCAGATCTATGACAGAAAAGGCCATTTTTGAGGAACATCATATGGCATATAGTCAGAGGACACACCGGATAGTCACAGACCTACTTGGGGGAAAATGTGCCTTGGTGTGTGTGGACGACAGTTTGTGGTTTTGTCTCTTGTTCTGAGAATAGGTAAAAAAGTCGGTTTGTTTGTTTTGGAGTGGAATGTTTCTAATAAGTCTTTGACAAGGCGAGTGTTTCTATGTCTGTGTATCCCCCTGTCTCCGTAGTTGTAGACATTAGAAAAAAGAATGCCACAATGGGTGTGTCCTGTCTAGTAGAAAGCTTCCCAGCATTCATCTTGCCCAATTTATGAATGGACTGCAGCTTGCCTTATCCATGTTCAAGACATACTATCATGCTAAATTCCTGTATTCTTCCTGAATTCTGGCCACTCTCCATTTTGTCCTCATGATTTTGTGTCCAAGATATGTACCACCTCCAAGCTCTGTGACATGGCCATGTACTGGATAGCTGAAGGGAATGGCGAGCATCTCAGAAAACTCTGATATCAGTGTGTCCAGGGAGTCTCAGTGGAGAAACGCTGCTTTGAGCCTTTTGCTTACCTATTGTTCTGTTGCCCTGAATGTCAGGAAGATCTTTGCCTCAGACCACCCTTTGTGAAGCCTGAAGAAAACAGTTTTCAAATGGAAATGAATGGGCATCACCTATGGCTCTTTGCTTAATTGCTTTGGAAAGGGATGTGTCTGAATCAGCATCTTGGCCCTGTGTGAGGTTGTGGCTTAGATTCTCACCACCAGATGAATCTAAAAAAAGATACCATATGTGCATCCAAAACCAAAATGGCAAAAAGAGCAGTCATTGTAGATGAAGACACTCACCTTCCTCTGTAAGGTTCCTGACTTACATCAAGTGAGAATAGGGATTCTTTGGGTCAAATGAGTTGTTCAAAGCCCTGCAGAGGCTAGCCCTTAGGTGCTTGGGTTTTCTCATGACTCCAATTCACATAAAAAATCTAAACGCTACAGTCAGTAGGCCTCAGATTGGAGAAGTGAAGCAATATTAACCGCAGGTCTATTTGATCACTCCTGGTTCACAGGAAGGTTGTCCAGGCCACCCTGACTTTAGGCAAATGAGGAACATGTGAGCTTATTTTGGAAACTGTCATGGGCGGCGCCCCTCATGGAAACCTCCAGCCAGAGGTAATGATGAGTGTCTATATGGAAGAAGATGAGAGCCATGTGTGAGTGTTTTGGTTTTAATTGTTGTAATTTGTGTGGTGGTTGGAAGAGATGACTGGGTCCACCTGGGGTTGAACTCTGGTGTGATTCCCCTAAGATACTGAGTTTTGGAAATGACCTCAGAGAAGTATTGCCATGAATTGTGTTGGGATATTAGGAGGCCATGCATGAGCATCGCCCATGCATGACAGTAGGCCTCAAATTGGAGAAGCAAAACTTGTTGTCCAAATCCTTTACTCATTCTTTTTTCTAATCCTACTGACTATCTTCCTAATGCTACCGACTATACCTTTTTGACTGGATGTTTTCTTTGACATTCAGTCATCCAAGATATAAGGTCCTGTGCCATTGTATATCGATTTATCTGAGACACCTCTGCAGAACATAATTGAAATCTAAGTATCACAATCAAGGGCCCGATGTTCTTCTGGGATTCAAATCTTACCTAGGCTTCTGTTTTCATACTTATATTTCACCTATATATCCATGTTATCCATGTTGGATCTGTGGATGATATATATTTCATGATGTATTTTCTACTCATCTGATATACATATACATTTCATCTCAGTAATATTCCTGACACAAAATACAAGGGTCACACTTATGATTGTACCAAAGCCTAAATTGAATGTGACCATGTATTACTAACAACATCCATGTCCTTGTTCCCTACTGCTCTCAAATATCATTCCTATTGGTGAGTACATATTTGTTTCTTCCTAAGATTATATATTCAACCTCAAGCGTTTTAAAAATGTCTTTTCCTATCACACACTTTGTACTTTGCCTGATTTCCTAATGTCTCTATTGATATCTGCTTTCCTACACCTTTTCTCCAGTTAATCATTGTGAATGACACTTCACATGTGTTGACATTGACATTCTCTCTCTAACTGAATCAACATTGCTAAAGAACTTTTGGTCCAAATGCTTTACTCACTTTTCATTTGAAACCTACCAACTATCTTTCTAATCCTACCGACTATCCCTGTCTGAGTCGATGTTCTCTTCTAAATTCAGTGATCCAAGGTACAAGGTCCTCTGCCATTGATTATTTATTTACCTGAAACATCTGTGCAGAACCTAATTCAAAGCTAAGTAAACCAATCAAGTGCCCAATGACTTTCTGTGCTTCAAATCGTTCCTAGTTTTCTGTTTTCATACTTACATTTCACCTCTATAATCTTATAAATATCACAGGTTCCCAATACCATTATTCATCCAGCAGAGTGATTTCTAACCCAAATCGAACATGTTATTAACTATAACCATACACTGTTCCCTCAATCTAACTTTTCAAAAGAGCATGGAAAGAGTTGGTCTTACAATACAGCAATGTAGGGATCTTCCACCTGGTGAGAACTTCAAACGTCCATGCAAAAATGATCCCTGTAGAAAATGTAGGGAGCTATGAAGGACCTGAGAGAGTAAGAGTCATCTTCCATGGCAAAAAACCTGGTCACGATGAAGGGTTGTGTCTGAATCAGCCTCCATCTTCTTAATGTAGAGAAGATGGACCAAAGCAGGACTGTGTGGACAGCTGTTCCTGAGTGCCTATGGTTGATAAAGAAATATAACTTGTGAAAGTGTCACAGGAAGTAGGGACAGCCTCTATCTCATGGGACACTTGGAAGCAAGTCTTAGGACAATGTGTTAGCCAAGGCAGTCACCTCATTCAATTCCTGAAGGGAGTGACTTAACCTCACTTCCTTGGTGATGGAACTTTCTGAACATGGGATCTAGGAAGCCAGGCACACAGAGCCAGTCCCAGTCCCAGTCCCAGTGTTCTCACTTGATTGGATTTATCAAGAACAGAGGCAGCCTTTCTTGGTACCTACTTATGTGAGGATGGCCAAATGCCAGGAAAGCTCTGAAGAGAGGCCTTTCCTGAGAAACCAGGTAGTGGCTCACCCCTGGCTCCTGTCAACTTCAAAGAGTTGGACAAAAAGAACAGATCTGAGACAGGACAGGCCATTTCGGGGGAACATAGTATGGCCCACCAGTCAGAGGACACTCCGGATAGTCACAGACCTACTTGAGTGAAGGATGTGCCTTTGTGGGTGTGGGTGTGGGTTTCTGGTTTTGTCTCATGTTCTGAGAATAGGTAAGAAAGGCTTTTTGTTTTGTTTGGAGTGAACTGATTCTAGTAATTCGTTTGACAAGGTGAGAGTTTCTGGGTCTGTGTATCCCACTGTGTCCGTGGTTGTAGACATTAGAAAATAGAATGCATCAATGGATGTGTCCTGTCTAGTGGAAAGCTTCCAGGGATTATTCTTACGCAATTTTTGAATGGACTGCTGCTTGACTTTTGGATGGGCAACATCTACAATATTTCTAAGTTCTGGATTACTTCCTGAATTCTGGCAACTCTTCAGAATAGGCTCATGGTGTTGTGTCCAATATATGTACCACCTCCAAGCTTTGTGACATGGCCATATACTGGATAGCTGAAGGGAATGGGAGCATCTCAGAAAACTCAGATATCAGTGTGACCAGAAAAGTCTCAATGGAGAAACTCGGCTTTGGGCCTTTTGCTTACCTATTGTTCTGTTGCACTGAATGTCAGAAAGGTCTTTGCCTCAGGCCACCCCTTTGTGAAGCCCGAAGAAAACAGTTTTCAAATGGAAATGAATGGGCATCACCTGTGGCACTTTGCTTAATTGCTTTGGAAAAAGATGTGTCTGAATCAGGCTCTAGGTCCTGTATGAGGCTGTGGCTTAGATTCTCAGCACATGATGGATGTAAAGAAAGATTTCATGTGTGCATCCAAAACCAAATTGGCCAAAAGAGCAGTCCTTGTGGAAGAAGTTTCTCGCCTTCCTCTATAAGGTTTCTGACCTCCATCAAGTGAGAATTGGAACATTTGGTTCAAATGAGTTCTTCAAAGCCCTGCAGCGGCTAGCCCATAGGTGCTTGGGTTTTGCCAGAATCCAAATCACATAAAGAATCAATAACTCACAATAAGTAGGCCTCAAATTGGAGAAGCAGAGCAGTATTTACAGCAGGCCTATTTGATCACTCCTGGTTCCCTGGATGAGTGTCCAGGCCACCCTGACTTTAGGCAAATGAGGGGCAAAGTAGTATATTTTGGACACTGTCTTGGGCTGCACTCCTCTTGTAAACCTCCAGCCAGAGGTTATGATCAGTGTCTATATGGAAGAAGATTAGAGCCATGTGGGAGTGTTTTGGTTTTAATTGTGGTCATTTGTGTGGCGGTTGGAAGAGATTACTGGGTCCACCTGGCCTTGAACTCTGGTGTGATTTCCCTTAGAGACTGAGTTCTGGAACCGACCTCAGAGAAGTATTGCCAAGAATTGTGTTGGAATTTTAGGAGGCTTCGCAAGAGTTCACCTTGGAAACTGAGAGTCCCAGGGTGGCTTTTCACAGAGCACTGGGAATCTCAGCCTGAATATCACATGATTTTATTCTGAAAGACTTGGCAGCCATAGTTGAGAGTCAAAACACACATGGATGTCACATTTTAGACCTCTATGGGCCTGGATTCATGTGATATTTTGGCCACTATTTGGGAAGCCTTTCCTGTGAGAGTTCTCCAGATAATTCATTGAAATGATCTTCCTCACCATTTAATGGTTCCAGAGTGAATTGAAACCCACAGTGACTCAACTTTATTCTTGAAAAATGGCTAGATAAATACCATGGAATTTTTAAAATTCCCATGACCAGGTGGCACTGGAGAATCTTTGTATATACTGTGGCTGATTATGATTATACCAGACAGTGCCTTGATTTACTGGTTTTCATGAAAATGGTGCAGAACAGAGATGCTAGGAAGTTGGAGCCTGCTGAGGAGTGGGCCTAGAGCAGTGGTGGGCAGGTGTGTGATAAAACATCTGTGGTGGGGCCATGTGGATCTCCCATTGGTGTCCAAATGGCTTGTGACTACCATTGTGCAGCCAGCAGACCATTATATGTAAAGGCATCTTGTTATACGGAGAGGTTTCAGGTCAATGTTTGGAATCAGGTTCCTATGGTCAAGGGGGCAAGCTATGAGGGATATAAACCTGGTTGGTGCATTTTCCTGCAGACCATAACCTACCACGCATGACAGAACTCCCTCACGCACCGGGTAATAGTATATATAATTCATCCACAATTTCACAAATTTCTAGGCATTTGTTTCATTTGAAAACACTTTCTTCTTCAGAACACATGTATTCCTCCATGTTTCTTGACTGGTCTTTTCATGAGACTTCTCTCCAAACACATTATTTTTGATTTCCATGATCACTTTTGAAGCAAAACTCACACACACTTCATGATAATCCATAACCCTAATATTATCAGTAGATGTATTGCTGGTTGGAATGAATGATTGTATATCAATATATGATTTCTTATATATTTTCATATATCAATTCAATGCATTATTTAAAGTGGGGCCAGTTATTTTATTTATTCACAATGTGGTCTCTTCATGCATCATCTGTATTTTCATAGACACAGGGTACACCTCTTTGTACCCCCAATACTAATTTATAGGACTTCAAATCATTGCTCCCAGAAATGCTGGAAGAAATACTCATGTCACCTGATCTACATATACATTTTATCACAGTAATATTCTGGACACAAAATGCAAAGTTCACAATTATGATTGTACCGAAGCCTAAAAGGAAAGTGATCATGGATTACTAAAAACATCCGTGTCCAGGTTGCCCAGTGCTCTCAAATGTCAATCCTACATATTTGTTTCATCTTAAGATTACATATTCAAACTCAACCCTGTTCAAAGTGTCTAATACTATCACTCAATTTATACTTTGCCATATTTTGTAATATCTCTATTGTTATCTGCTTTCCTACATATTTTCCTGAGTTCATCATTGTGACTGAATCTTCATATGTGCTGACATTTACATTCACTCTCTAACTGAAACCCTATTGCTAAAGAACTTTCGGTCCAAATCCAATACTCACTCTTCTTCCTAAACATACCGACTATCTTTCTAATCCTACCGACTATCCCTTTTTGACTGGACGTTCTCTTCCACAATCAATCATGCAATGTACAAGGTCCTGTGCCATTGTATATGGATTTATCTGAGACATCTGTGCAGAACGTAATTCAACACTAAGTATCACAATCAAGTTCCCAATGCTCTTTTGGGCTTCAAATCTTAGATTTCTGGTTTTCCTACATATATCTCACCTATATATTCTTATAAGTATCGCAGGTTCCTAATACCATTATTCATCCAGAAGAATGATTCATAACACAATTCAAACATGATATTAACCCTAACTATACACACTTCCATAATCTAACTTTACAGAAGAGCAGAAACAGAGTTGGTCTTACAATCCAGGAAGGTAGAGGATCTTCCACCTGCTGAGAACCTCTAAGGTCTTTTCAGAAATGATCCCTGGAAAAGATGTAGGCAGCGATGGAGGACCTGAGTGAGCAAAAGTCATCTTCCATGGAAAACAACCTGGTCAGGATGAAGGGTTGTGTCGGAATCAGCCACTCTCTTCTTAATGTCGAGAAGATGGACCAAACCAGGCCTGTGATGAGAGCTGTTCCTGGGTGCCTATGTTTGATATACCATTATAACTTGTGAAAGTGTCACAGGAAGTAGGTGCAGCCTCCATCTCATTTGACCCTTGGAAGCAACTGTTAGGATATAGTGGTTGCCAAGGTAGTGACCTCATTCAGTTCCTAAAGGAAGTGACCTCACTTCACTTCCTTAGTGATGGAACTCTGTGAACTTGTGATCCAGGAAGCCAGGCACCAAGAGCCACTCCCAGTCAAAGTCCCAGTGGTCAAACTTGTTTGTATTTACCAAAAATAGAGTCAGTCTTTCTTGGTACCTACTGATGTCATGATGGCCAAAAGCCAGGAAGGTCTGAAGTGGGGCCTTTCCTGTGAAAGCAGGTAGTGGCTCACCTCTGGCTTTTGACACCTTCACAGAGTTGGGCACAGAGACCAGATCTGATACAGGACAGCCCATTATGGGGGAATATAACATGGCCCACCAGTCAAAGAACACTCCATATTGTCACAGACCTACTTGGGGGTTTGTGTGGGTGTGGGTGTGGGTTTGTGGTTTTGTCTCATGTTCTGAGAATAGGAAGGAAAGTCGATTTGTTTGGTTTGGTGTGAATTGTTTCTAGTAAGTCGTTTGAAAACGTGAGTGTTTCTATGTCTGTGTATCCCACTGTGTTCCTGGTTGTTGAAATTAGAAAAGATAATACATCAATACATGTGTCCTTTCTAATAAAAATCTTCCCAGCATTCATCCTGCCAAATTTATGAATGGTCTGCGCTTGCCTTATGGATGGGCAACACCTAATATCTTCCTAAGTTCCTGTTTCCTTCCTGAATTCTGGCCTATCTCCAGAATAGGCTCATGGTTTTGTGTCCAAGATATGTACCACCTCCAAGCTCTATGACATGGCCATGTACTGGATAGCTGAAGGGAATGGTGAGCATCTCAGAAAACTCAGATATCAGTGTTACCAGGAAAGTCTCAGTGGAGAAACCCTGCTTTGGGTCTTTTGCTTACCAATTGTTCTGTTGCCATGAATGTCAGGAAGGTCTTGCCTCAGGCCACCCCTTTGTAAAGCCTGAAGAAAACAGTTTTCAAATGGAAATAAGTGGACATCACCTGTGGCTCTTTGCTTAATTGCTTTGGAAAGGGATGTGTCTGAATCAGCCTCTTGGCCCTGTGTGAGGCCGTGGCTTAGATTCTCAGCACCTGATGGATCTAATGAAAAATCCCATGTGTGCATCCAAAACCAAAATAGCCAAATGAACCGTCATTGTGGATGAAGTCTCTCGCCTTCCTCTGTAAGGTTCCTGAACTCCATCATTGAGAATAGAGATCCTTTGGGTTAAATGAGTTCTTCAAAGACCTGCAGAGTCTAGCACATAGGTGCTTGGGTTTCCTCATGACTCCATTAACAAAAAAAATCTAAACCCCAGTAGGCCTCAAAAAGGAGAAACAGAGCAGTATTAACCCCAGGCCTCTTTGATCACTCCTGGTTCACAGAAACGGTGTCCTGGCCACACTGACTTTAGAAAAATGGAGGCAAGGGAGCTTATTTTGGACACTCTCTTAGGATGCGCCCCTCATGAAAACCAACAGCCTGAGGTTATGTTGAGTGTCTATATGGAAGAAGATGAGGGCCATGTGGGAGTGTTTTGGTTTTAATTGTGGTCATTTGTGTGGCTGTAGGAAGAGATGACTGGGTCCACCTGGGCTTGAACACTGGTGTGATTCCCCTAAAGACTGTGTTCTGAAACTAACCTCAAAGAAGTATTGCTGTGTATTGTGTTGGGATTTTAGGAGGCCACGCATGAGAGTTACCCTTGGAAACTGAGATCTAGGCCCAGGCTTGCTTTCCACAAAGCACTAGGAATCTCAGGAAAAATATCACATGATTTTATTCTTAAGACATTGCAGCCATAGTTGCAAGTAAAAACACACATGGACATCACATTTTGGACCTCAATGGGCCTGGCTTCATGTGACCTTTTGGACTGTCTTTGGGAACCCTTGGCTGTTAATGTCTTCCAGAGCTTTCATTGAAATGAGCTTCCTCTCCATTTAATGGTTCCTGAATGAATTAAAATGCACAGTGCCTCCAATGTCATCGTTGAAAAATGGCTAGATAAATACCATTAAATTTTTGAATTCCCATGACCAGGTGGCACTAGAGAAACTTTGTATGTCCTATTGATGATCATGAGTGTACCAGACAGTTCCTTGATTGACTGGTGTTCATGAAAATTGTGTTAGAAGAGAGATGCCAGTAATATGGAACCTGATGAGTAGTCGGCCTAGAGCAGTGGTGTGCAGGTGTGTGTTAAAACATCTGTGGTGGGGTCATGTGGATCTGCCATTGGCTTCCAAATGGTTTGTGACTGACATAGTGCAGCCCCTAGACCCTTGTATGTAAAGGCATCATGTTATATGGAGAGGTTTCAGTGCAATGTTTAGAATCAGATGGCTATGGTCAAGGGGGCAAGCTATGTGGGATAGAAGCCTGGTTGGTGCATTCTCTTGCAGACCCTTACCCACCACACGTGACAGAACTCCCTCCAGCACTGTGTCCAAGTTGAACTCCTTATATTACGAGAAGCAAATTCCAAACTCCCAGTACAGCTGCAAGAAACACCACGAAAAGTGGAGGTTGATTAAATGGCTTCACAGTCCTCACTGGGAGACACTTAGCCCCCAGTGGCCACAGTTTAACTACAAAGAGAGAATTCAGCACTGCTGCTTCTTGTCCATAGGAAAATAAGAAACCATGTCCTCCAGGTCACAAAGATGCAGACCCAGATTTGATGGTTTCACTACAAAGGAAGCTAAACCTCCTGACAACAACATATATTTCAAGTGACCAACCTCAGAGGCAGTTTCTCAAGAAATTTTTAGCCCGGCAGAGCTCCATTTTGTGGAGTTTTTACCCTGTCCCTTACTTTTGGAAACTCCTCTACCACCTCCAAGTTTGTGAACTCTTCAGTTTTTTCCATTCCAGATGTGTATTCACAGATTTTCTAACTCTTCTCCTCTAATTGTGTCTTACTTAGGGTGAAGGTAATGTCAAGGCATTGTCCTGAATGAGAGTGGGAAGATTTATGGGTAGCACATATTTGCATACACATTGCATTCTTTTTCCAATTTTCCATTCAAAATACTGAATCCCTGACAGTCAGGGGTAGAAGAAATTCTCCTTCAAAGAATAGCCTGACACTTACAAGAAACAGCACCCAGGGAGACATCCTGTCTTGGAGACATCCTGTAGCCATCTGTGTCCCTGAGACATCCTGTGGCCATCTGTCTTCTTGAAATTTCCTGAGGTTATCTCACCTTGTGAAGACATCCAGGAACTGCCAATAAGAGAGCTTTCCCATCTCCAGCATATAAATTCCCCTGTGTAAACAATGAATTTTGCGGCTTGATCAGAACTCCTGTCTTGTTGTCATCTCTCGTGTCTCTTGTCTCTTCATTTCTCCCCATCTAGGTTCTCTGCCCACGTTGATGTGTCCTGTCAGCCGGGACATCTAGCACCCATTGACTGGGGCTTGAGCCTTTGAGTGATAGGGAACCCCGTTCTCCTTGAAGGTTTGGTCAAGCGGAGCTCTCGATTGCCTCAGCAGACACCACCGAGAGACAGATTCAGGAGGAGAGTGGGGATAACGCACGGGGAGTGACCCACAATGGGACAAGCAGTTTCGTCACATGATTTGTTTTGTCAGGCCTCAAGGAGTCTTTCAAGACATGGCGGGGGTGTGTGTGTTAAGAAAAAGGACTTAATTTTTTTTTTTCATACATAGGGAAATTGTGTCCATGATTTCCCCTTGAAGGGACCATTGATGGTAAAAGATGGCTTAGAGTAGCAGACTGTTTAAAAGATTATTATGAATCCTTTGGCCAGAAAAAGTGACTGTTCCCACCTTTTCTTACTGGAAATTAATTAATGAATTTCTTAAAAGTTCACCCTTTGACAATGGTACCTTAAAACTTTTCAGAATTGGGGAAGAGACTATGCAAAAGACCTCTTGTCCCCCCCTCGCATGCCCATCAGTTAGTATAGACATAGACCATTCTCAGTCTCCCCAGGACCCTGGGAACCTTCCTGGGCCCCCTCAAAATACCACCCTAATGAATAGGGCTCAAATGGTTACCAACCACCTTTATCCTGTTTAAAATCCTGGAGACACATTGATCCCTGGAGAGAAGGCTAACTTGGAGAAGGAAGCAGCTCCCTATGATTCAGAAGACCCGCCACCTCTTAGGACCCTGCCACAGCCTATAGGACTTACACATCCACCTCCCTCCTATATCTCTCTTGCCTTTTGTGCTCCGGCCCTTCAGGGGCCAAATCCCCACACCAGATATTTTTTCCCCACTTCCCTTGCCAAACTGGCTCCCTTGGGAGAGTCTCTCCAACATAGACTGAAAGAGATCCAACTTTTAAAAGAATTAAGATCCCTTGGCTCTGAGCTCTGTTCATTAGCCTTAGGCATGGAGTCAACGCAAGCTGGCCCAAGGTGGTCTAAAACAAAGGCTAAGCCACTCCATAGGACTGTTCTCGCCTTCCCAGTCACCTGCAGTCAGATAGATAAGCCTGCCCAGATTCAGGTCAAAGACTTAGACGAGGATCAAGAGGAAGAAGTGTGGGAAATGGATCAAGGAGATCACGACTCAGAGGATGAGGAGTTCTCCCCTCGGAAGGAAGGAACCCAGAGTGTCTACAAAAAATTAAGCCTACGTTTTCTTGAAAAAACTTAAAAAGTCTTGTGCTCACTATGGACCCACTGCGCCCTACATGTAGGCTGTATTAGAAAGCCACAGCACACAATGTCTTACTAACAATGATTGGAAATTTTTAGACCAAGCTACCCTCAGTGCCAGAGACTTCCTGTTATGGAATGCAGATTTCAAAGAGCACCATCCGGAAACCACTCAAAAAAATTTAACTAAGTCCTCCTCTAATACCTGGACTTATGTTAAGATAGTGGGCAATGCGCCTTTTGACACTAAAACTAAACAGGCACGTTTCCCTGCTAGACTTTTGGCGCAGATTCAGATGGCTGGCTTAGATGCTTGGAGATGCCTCCCTCAAAAGGCCTCCGCTACCACTTCCCTGGCAAAAATTCGACAAGGGCCCAACAAGCCTTTTAGCGACTTTGTTCCCCAGCTTAACCTACCTGCGGAATGCTTGCTTGGACCAAGCGAAAGTGAAAGCAACTTTGTAAAACACCTTGGCTTAGAAAACGCCAACCTGGCATGCCAGGATGTTCTTTGAACACATAAGGATAAAGTGAAACTTTCTGACTTTATTAGACTGTGTGCAGGGGTGGGTGTAGCCCTTGCCATGGGTCTCGCCCTAGGTGCCGCCTTTACCAAGGCCTTTCACAATCCTGGCTCACGTACTTGCTTTACTTGTAAACAACCTGGCCATTTTGTACGTGAGTGTCTGACAGGCATACAAAGCTTAGGAATAGTGTCTCCTTAAACTGGGGCTAAAAAGCCCCCAGCTACCCTTTACCCTAGATGTGGTAAAGGTCATCACTGGTGAGTGAGTGTAAATCTAAGACAAATGCCCTCAGCAGCCTATCGCAAAGTCCTTCTCCACAATTGCCTCTCTCCAACTAGCCATCCCAGGCAGCACAGGATTGGATCTTTTTGCCACCACCAATACAATATTGGACTCAATGCAAAGGCCCCAGATAATACCCACTGGAATTATGGGTCCCCCTCCATCTCATACATGTGCCCTTATTCTTGAAAGAGCCTCTACTACATTACAAGGTGTTCAGGTCTTCCCTGGCATTTATGATAATGATTGCACTGGAGAAATAAAAATACTGGCCACAGCTATTAATGGAGTTGTGGCCATCCCAGCAGGAACAACACTTGCACAATTAATACTCCTTCCCTTGGATTAAGGAGGCACTTCCACCACCCAAACCTACCAAGGGGGACTACCTCCTTGGGCTCCTCTGATGTATATTGGGTTCAGCCTATTTCTCACAATAGACCCACCCTTATCTTATTTATTTAAGGAAAGGAATTCCAAGGAATTCTTTTTACTGGTGCTGATGCCACAATTATTTCTCAAAAATTCTGGCCAACAGGTTGGCCCCTCACCCCATCCTTGACAGACCTTAAAGGGATTGGACAGTCAAGAAATCCTCTAGTCAGCTCTAGGGCTCTTATCTGGACTGATAAAGAGGGTAATAAGGGAACTGTCACTCCTTTCTTTGTTCCTGACCTCCCTGTTAACCTATGCGGTCGAGATATTTTGAGTCAAATGGAAGTTATACTTTCCAGTCCCAATTCCATGGTGACTCATCAAATGCTTCATATTAATTTTGTCCCTGGTACAAGCTTTGTGAGACTGAGACAAGGACTGGTTGAGCCAATACAACCCATACAGAAAACAAATACATATGGGCTTGGGTATTCGGATTTTTAGTGTTGTTCCCTGACCCTCCTGCACCCCATGCAGATAAAATTATTTTGGAGACTCAGACTCCTGTGTGGGTGGATCATTGGCTGCTTACCCAAGAAAATTTGGAGGCTTCCTCCATGTTAAAGCAGGAACAGCTGGCAGCCCGCCATGTAGAACCCTCAACCTCACCATGGAATACAAATATTTTTGGTAAAATGGTTATTGACTTAAAAGATTGCTTTTTTTACCATTGCTTTCCATCCTGAGGCTAGACCCTATTTTGCCTTTAGTCTCTCTCACATTAATTTTCAGGGCTCTATGCAGAGATTTCAATGGAAGGTTCTTCCCCAAGATATGGCCAACAGCCCTAGTCTTTGCCAAAAACACGTTGCTCAAGCAGTAGACCCTGTGAGAGAGTGATGGCCACAAATTTATAATTTACATTATATGAATGATTCGTTAATTGATGCACCTAATACCAATGACCTTAATAATTGTTACTTGGACCTTTACAAAACCCTCACTACCTTGGGACTACAGAAAGCTGCTGATAAGGTTCAAACACAGGACCCTTATACCTATTTGGCCTTTAACTTCAAGATAATCAGATCCAAATTCCTAAAATACAAATACGTGTGGACAATCTTCATACACTTAATGATTTTCAAAAATTACTGGGGGATATTCAATGGCTAAGAACATATTTAAAATTACCCAGTTGTGTAATTTTGCCCCTTAATGATGTTTTGAGAGGTGATTACCACCCCTCATCCCCTCAAAATCTTACTCGCGAGGCATGACAGGCATTAAACCAAGTCACAGAAGCCATTGCCCAACAGTTTGTTACACAAATTTCTTATAACCTTCCTCTGGATCTGATTATTTTACACACTCCTCATACACCCACAGAAATATTTTGGCAGCGAGATCCACATTTTAAAAATAAAGGCTGCCCCTTGCTTTGGGTCCATTTTCCCACCACATCCTCCAAGGTTATTACTGTTTATCTTGCTCAGGTAGCTTCTATTATTATTAAAGATCGTTTTCTTTTTCGACAACATTTTGGCAAAGAACCGGATAACATTTTAATTCCATATACGAAGGACCAAACCCAATTTTTAATACAGACATGGGATGAATGGGGTATTGCCCTATCAGGCTTTTTGGGAACAATTGCCACCTCCCCAATGTCCCCCTTTTACATTTTGTCCAGTTACATCCATTTTTTTCCAAAAATAACTCAAAATGCTCCCATTCCTCAAGCCCTTACTGTCTTTACAGACGGTTCCAGTAATGGCCGAGTGTTCTTTGTTGTCAATAACCTGCCTACCACCTTTGATACTATCTATCAGTCAGCACAGTTTGTGGAATTGTTTGCCATAACACAAGTTTTTATAACATTTTTTTATATAATCCTGTTAATATTAATACAGACAGTGCCTACATTGCTCATTTTGTGCCCCTGCTGGAGATTTCATCTGCCATTAAGGCTTCATCCAATGTGGCCTTTCTGTTTCACCAGCTTTAGCAGCTAATTCAGGCCAGACAAAACCCATTTTTCTTAGGACACATCAGGGCACACTCTGATCTTCCCGGGCCTCTAACACAAGGTAATGCCCAAGCTGATGCAGCAACTCGTTCCATCTTTCCAATTTTTGTGGGCTCCATTCAAAAGGCCATGGAATTACACAATCTTCACCATCTAAATTCCAAGAGCCTTCAATTACTTTGTAAAATTACCAGGAAATAGGCACGAGAAATAGTAGAAGCATGCCCTGGTTGCACTGACTCCCTCCCCATTCAACACTTGAGAGTTAACCCCCGAGAATTACTGCCCAATCAGTTTTGGCAAATGGATGTTACTCATTTTTCTGAATTTGGAAAAAACAAATATATACACGTTTCTATAGATACCTTCAGCGACTTTATTTTTGCATCACCACATTCTGGAGAGGCTACCAAAGATGTCTTTTCTCATCTTGTTTCAGCCTTATCCGTAATGGGTAAACTAATACATATTAAAAGAGATAATTATCCTGCATATACCTGTGCCAAGTTTAAATAGTTTTGTGCTACCTTGCAATTTTGTCATACTACTGGAATTCCATACAACCCTCAGGGCCAAGGCATTGTGGAACGTGCCCACCTAGGCTTAAAGACTTTGCTAACACTCCATAAGGCTTCTGCCCTTGGATTTACCACTCCCAGGCATCGACTTAACCATGCATTATTTGCCCTTATTTTTCTTACCCTAGACAGTGAAGGCCATTCGGCCACAGACAGACACTGGCATTCCTCTTCCAATTCTTTTCGCCCACCTGTTATGTGGTGCAATCCACTTACAAATAAATGGAAAGGTCCGGATCATGTCCTCATCTGGGGACAAGGCTTAGCTTGTGATTTGGACCAAGAGAACGCAGCCCCAAGATGGTTACCAGAATGCCTGGTTAAACAGGTTAATGACTTACCTCAACACAGGGATGGAGGCCCTCCCCCTGAGGACAAATTTTCCTGTTTTTCAGATGCAGCCAACAATCTGTGTGAGGATTCTGCTTTAGGCACTTCTGCTGAACAGGTTTGTACATGGAGGCCTTGGCCCTCCACGTTCCAACATCATGAAGTAAGTTTTTGGCCCACCTGCGAAAGAAAGGGAGATTCTTGGACTCAGGCTCCCACTAGTTGGACCCACACTGCTGACTGCATGACTAAGGTGGCTTACCTCCATGCCGAGGTTGACCATAAACTGGGAGGAGTTCATCAGCCTAAATGGGTATGTGTTAACAAGCCAAAGTTAATTCCCCCTAGTACAAGTAAAGCTCTCCAAAATTCTTCTGCAACCTGTATGCATACCCAGGTGATGCATATTTCTTGTTATGCGTCGCCCTCAATTTGTGTTAACAAGCAGGGAGAACAATTTTTTGAAGCCTCCCAAACTAAAACTCACGCAGCAGGGGGGACCACTCTTCATTATACCCCTGTTCTCTTTAACCGGGGAGGAGAAGGCAAATACACAAAGCTACAGTCAGCTGGTTGCCAAGGCCCTGTCGGTAAACCTACTTGCTGGCCCATTAAGGCCCCTACATGGGTCTCTGATGGGGGAAGAACCACTGATGCTGTCAAGCATCCTCAGATAATCAAACATTTGAAATCCCAAATCTCTGAGCTCACATATCATCCCTTAATGTAGCCTAAATACCAGCTCCTTGGTTTAGATACCAATACATTAGATTTTTTGGAAACTACCTTCTCCTTGCTTAATAATTCCAACTCCACCCTTGCTGGTGATTGCTGGCTCTGCATGACAACAGGGGCAATCATGCCTATGGCTGTTCCTATTAATTCTATTTTAGACAATGATAATACATGCCAACCCGGATTTCCTTTTAAAGTACAGCCTATAGGCACTTTTACATTATGTCTTTTAGGCACAATGCAGAATAATACCTATGATATTGTTGTTGGAGTTACTTCCGTTGGAAATTGCTCAACATACAAAATTATTCCTCACCCACCACAACTCTTTGTCCCCCCAATGGCAGTGTTTTTATGTGTGGAGTAAAGTTGGCCTTCCCCAGGCTTCGAGAGAATTGGACCGGTGGCTCTGTTCTTGCCTTATTACTCCCTGATATAACCATAGTCCCAGAAGACGAACCTCTAACCATTCCTAGCCTAGACACCTTAGTCATAAGACAAAGGCAGGCAATACAGGCCTTACCACTCATTGCCAGCCTTGGAATAACAGCTGTGTGGACACAGGTACAGTGGCTTAGGCACGGCTATACACTCTTACCATCGCCTGTCTCAACAACTTATAAATGTTGTACAAACTCTATCAGGAACCATTAAAGTTTTGCAGGACCAAATAGACTCCCAGGCAGAAGTGTTCCTTCAAAAAGACGAGGCTTAGATATGCTGACAGATAACCAGGGAGGTATTCGCTTGGGCTTAGGGGAACGATGCTGCTTTTATGCCAATAAATCAGGCATAGTATGCACTAAAATTAAGCACCTTCAATAAGATCTAGAAAGAGACGATGTGAACTATTTGAAAATCCCCTCTGAACTGGGCTTAATGGATTTCTACCCTACCTTCTTCCCCTATTAGGCCCTTTGTTGGGTTTACTTATGATGGTGTCCATAGGACCCTGCATTATAAACAGGCTGGTACAATTTATTAAAGAACAGATTAATATTTTGTCCTCTAAGCCCATACAGGTCCATCATCGTCTGGAAATGGAAGACCGCACTGCCAACATTAAAAAGGATGTTCTACCCTTCTCACAGGCTTATTTCTTAAGTTTACATCCCCACAGATATCTCTTTCTTATATAAAAGTATGAGTAACATCTCTGACCAACCATCTTCTGCCCTTGCCATAAGGGTTCGTCCCCCATGGGCCTCTCCACTTGGGGGAGGATGCACTCATTGAGTGAGGATGTTATCCCAGTTGATTATTGTGACTGACCCTTTACATGTGCTGATATTTACATTCACTCTCTACCCAAAAGCCTATTGCTAAAGAATGTTTGGTCCCACTCATATACTCACTCTTCTTTCTAAACCTACCAACTATCATCCTAATCCTACTGACTATCCCTTTTTGACTGGATGCTCTCTTCGACATTCAATCATCGAAGGTACAAGGTACTATGCCATTGTATATCGATTCATCTGAGACATCTATGCAGAATATAATTCAAAACTAAGTATCCCACTCAAGGGCCTAATGCCTTACTGGGTTTCAAATCTTACCTAGATTTCTGTTGTAAATATCGCAGGTTTCCAATACCATTATTCATCTCGCAGAATGATTCCTAACCCAAATCGATCCTGTTATTAACCCTAACCATACACTGTTCGCTCAATCTCATGTTACAGAATACCAGGCACAGAGTTGGTCTTACAATACGGGAATGTACGGGATCTTCCAGCTGCTGAGAACCTCAAAGGTCCATGCAGAAATGATCCCTGGATAAGATGTAGGCAGCTATGGAGGACCTAAGAGAGCAAAAGTCATCTTCCATGGCAAAAACCCTGGTCAGGATGAAGGAATGTGTCTGAATCAGCCTATTTCTTCTTAATATAGAGAACATGGACCAAACCAGGGCTGTTTGGAGAGCTGTTCCCAGGTGCCTATGGTTGAAATACCATTCTTACTTTTGAAAGTGTCACAGTAAGTAGGGGTAGCCTCCATTTCATGGGACCCTTTGAAACAACTGTTAGGACAAAATGGTTTTCAAGGCAGTGACCTCATTCAGTTCCTGAAGGAATTGACCTACCTAACTTGCTTGGTGATGGAACTCTCTGAACTTGGGATCCAGGAAGCAAGGCATCCAGAGCCAGTCCCAGTCCCAGTCACATTGGGCTTACTTGTTTGGATTTTCCAAGGACAGGGTCAGTCTTTCTTGGTACCTACTGATGTGAGGATGGCCAAATGCCAGGAGAGCTCTGAAGAGGAGTCTTTCCTGGGAAAGCAGATAGTTGCTCACGACTGGCTCCTGAAAACTTCACAGAGTTGGAAAAGGAGACAAGATCTGAGACCGTAGAAAGCATTTTGCAGGAACATAGTATGGCCCACCAGTCAGAGAACACTCCATATAGTCACAGACCTACTTGGGGGAAAGAGGTGCCGTTTGAGTGTGAGTGTGAGTATGTGGTTTTGTTTCATGTTCTGAGAATAGGTAGGAAAGTCGGTTTGTTTGGTTTGGAGTGGACTGTTTCTTGTATGTCATTTGACAAGGCGAGTGTTTCTATGTCTGTGTATCCTACTATGTCCAAGGTTGTAGACATTAGAAAAGAGAATGCATCAATGGATGTGTCCTGTCTAATAGAAAGCTCCCATCATACATCCGGCCCAATTTAGGAATGGACTGCAGATTGCCTTATAGATGGGCAACACCTATTATCTTCCCAAGTTCCAGTTTTCTTCCTGAATTCTGGTAACTCTCCAGAATAGGCTCATGGTTTTTTGTCCAAGATATAAACCACTTCCAAGCTCTGTGAAATGGCCATGTACTGAATAGCTGAAGGGAATGGAAGCATCTCAGAAAACTCAGATATCAGTGTGACCAGGAAAGTCTCAGTGGAGAAACCCTGCTTTGGGCCTTTTGCTTACATATTCTTCTGTTGCCCTGAATGTCAGGAAGCTCTTTGCCTCAGGCCACACTTTGTGAAGCCTGAAGAAAATAGTTTTCAAATGGAAAAAAAATGGGCATCACCTGTGGCTCTTTGCTTAATTGCTTTGGAAAGGGATATGTCTGAATCAGCATCTTGGCCCTGTGTGAGGTTGTGGCTTAGATTCTCAGCACCAGATGGATGTAAAGAAAGATCCCATGTGTGCATCCAAAACCAAAATGGCAAAAAATCAGTTATTGTGGATGAAGCTTCTTGCCTTTGTCTCTTAGTTTCATGACCTCCATCAAGTGAGAATAGAGATCCTTTCAGTCAAAAGAGTTCTTCAAAGCCATGCAGAGGTGCTTGGGTTTCCTCATGACTCCAAATAACATGAAGAATATATACCTGACAGTCAGTAGGCCTCAAATTGGAGAAGCAGAGAGCAGGCCTACTTGATCACTCCTGGTTCACAGGAAGGGTGCCCAGGCCACAATGACTTTAGGGCAATGAGGGGCAAGGGAGCTTTTGTTGGACACTGTTTTTGGATGTGCCTCTCATGGAAATCTCCACCCACAGGTTATGATGAATGTATATATGGAAGAATATGAGGGCTATGTGGGAGTGTTTTGGATTTAATTCTGGTCATTTGTTTGGCGGTTGGGAGATGACTGGGTCCACTGAGTTTTAAACTCTGTTGTGATTCCCCTTAGAGACTGCGTTGTGGAACTGACCTCAGAGAAGTATTGCCATGAATTGTGTTGGGATTTTTGGAGGCCACGCATGAGAGTCAACCATGGAAACTGAGATCTAGACCAAGGGTGGCTTTCCACAGAGCACAGGGAATCTCACCCATGATATCATATGATTTAATTCTGAAAGACTTGGCAGCCATAGTTAAGAGTCAAAACAAACATGGACCTCACATTGTAGACCTCTATGGGCCTGGCTTCATGTAACCTTTTAGCCATTCTTTGGGAAGCCTTGCCTGTGAGAGTTCTCCAGAGCTTTCATTGAAATGATCTTCCTCAACATTTAATGGTTCCTGAATGAATTGAAACCCACAGTGCCTCCAAATTCATCTTTGGAAAATGGCTACATAAATACCATGACATTTGTGAAATTCCCATGACCAGGTGGCACTTAACAACCTTGGATGTCCTGATGCTGATTTGAGTGAACCAGACAGTGCCTTGATTGACTGGGTTTCATGATAATGATGTAGAACACAGATGTCAGTAAGTTGCAACCTGCTGATTAGTGGTCACAGAGCAGTGTTGTGCAGGTGTGTGTTAAAACATCTGTGGTGGGGCCATGTGGATCTGCCATTGGCTTTCAAATGGGTTGTGACGGACATGGAGCAGCCAGCAGAACCTTGTATGTAATGGCATCTTGTTATATGGAGAAGTTTCAGGGCAATGTTCAGAATCAGGTTCCTTTGATCAAGTGGGCAAGCTATGTGAAACAGAAGCTGGGTTGTTGTATTCTCCTGCAGACCCTGACCCATGACACGTGACAGAACTCCCTTCAGCAGTTTGTCCCAGTTGAACTTTTTTGTATTTCGTGAAGCAAATACCAAATTCCAAGTGCAGTGGCAAGAAACACCACAAAAAGTGGAGGATGACCAAATAGCTTCACAGTCCACATGGGGAGACACTTAGCCCCCAGTGTCCACAATTATCTACAAAGAGAGAATTCAGCACTGCTGCTTAATGTTCATTGGAATATTAGAGACCAGGTCCTCCAGGTCACATAGATGCAGACCCAGTTTTGATGGTCTCACTACAAAGGAAGATAAAGCTCCTGACAACAACATATATTTCAAGTGCCGAAAATCAGAGGTAGTTTCTCAAGAAGTATTTAGGCCAGCAGAGCTCCATGATTGGGGAGTTTTACACTTTTCCTTACTTTTGGAAACTCGTCTACCACCTCCAAAGTTGTGAACTCCTGAGCAATTTCCATTCCAGATATGTATTCACAGATTTTATAACTCTTCTCCTCAAATTGTGTCTTACTTGGGGCGAAGGTAATGTCAAGGAATTGTTCTGAATGAGAGTGGGAGGATTTTTGTGTAGCACATATTTGCATACACATTGGATTCATTTTCCAATTTTCCATTTGAAATACTGAATCCCTGACACAACCCCATACCCTACTAGACTCTGTGTACTAATCCTAATATGATGGAGAAAAATAACCCAAACAAAACTGAAATACAAGCAGTTCAAAAGAGGCATGGTGTATAGTTGGACTTCCTGTTGCACTATATAGGGTAGGAGTAATAGATCTAGTCAATTTTTTGTTGAAACAGTTCTCCATGTGTTTTTAAAGCTAACAAATATGAGAATTCCTGTCTCCCTTTCGCTGTAGCCTATTCAGCACATGTATTTTTATAAGCACATCGACAATCCTACCTGATACCACACGTACACTATTGTATGGTGGCTGACTTGGCAGATACAAATTGTGAGAAGAGATCAGTCCTCCTAATTGCTGATGGAACTGAAAATTCAACCTATGGGTGAGCTTCCTAGCTGAACAACATTATATATAAATTCATGTTCAGTAAAATGAATATTTTTGATCTGTGAATGATATATATTTCATGGTGAATTTCAATTGGCATATAGTGCTACTTTTTAATATCTGTGTGTGTTTGTGTGTTTGTATATATATATATATATATATATATATATATATATATATATATATATATGTCTTATTATACATTTCCTAAATTCATTCATATTCATGTATGTGGATTTATAATCATCTTTTCAAGATTTTTCTCAGAAATATTCATCCACCTGAAATCCATATTTGTTTCGTACTACTGAAAACTAAATTCAGTGAATGTTGTATACAAATCCTAATATTTCTACAGTAACTGACCCAGTTTAACATCAATGCAAGTAGACTCCTATGGGACATGATGTGTATTTTGAAATTAATTTTTTTCAAAACTTGTACATTACAATTTCTTTAGTTTATGCACATCATTGGATATATATTTCATCCACAAGTTCGCAAACTTATAGGCATTTGTTTCACTTTCAATCACTTTCTACTTCAGAACACATATATTCCTCCATGTTTTTTGACTGGTCTTTTCATGAGACATCTTTCCAAACATCTTATTTTTGATATCCATAATTATTTTGAAGCAAATCTCACACACCCTACATGATGAACCATAACCCTAATATTACCATTAGATGTATAACTGGTTAAAATGAAGGATTGTATATCAATATATGATTTCTTATATATTTTCAGATATCAATTCAATCCATTATTTAAAGTGGAACCAGTTATATTATTTATACACAATATTGTCTATTCATGCATCATCTCTATATTCATAGATATAGGGTACACCTCTTTATTCCCCCAATACTAATTTACATGTCTTCAAAATATCCCTCCCAAATGGTGGAAGAAATACTAATGTCACATGACCTACATATACATTTTATCACAGTAATATTCTGGAAACAAAAAGCAAAGGTCACACTTATGATTGTACCAATGTAAAGGTTGGTTGAGCGTTGGAGTAAGAGACCACCAAGAGACTGTCTCATGCAACAGCAAAGTGTTTATTGGGTGTCCAGCATGCTGCGGCTCAGTGCTCACTTGAATTTAGCAGAGAGCCCTGAGAACAGCTTAAGCAGAGCTTATATACTTTCCTTGGAGAGGGCAGGGAGTGAAATTTATTGATGGGTCACGGCAAGTGGGCGGTTTGTGTGCAAATGTGTGAGGGAGTACATTCTGCAGTTTAGCAATTGGGGACAGTTCATTTGGGGAACAAGATAAGCAAAGAGTTCTCAAGATTTCAATAGTGTTTTGTTAAGCATACAGAAAAACAGAAATTGACAAGTACCTATTTTATTAACCTTTCATTCCCCACTTCTTGTTCTGGTTACTTTTAATCATAAAAGTGATCATTGGGGGGTGTCACATTTTATGTCTGCTAGTTGGGTATATTGCTGTCTGATTAACATAAGTTTAACTTGTCAAATTAGAGCTTGTAGAAAGCAAACTACACGGTTGAGCATACAGGGGCCTACAGTTAGCAATAATATGAGCATTATTAATGGACCGGCCAAGACTGATAAAAGTGTAGTTACCCACGGGGACTGTGTGAACCAAGACTCAAACCACCCTTTTTGGGCCTCTGTCTCTCGTTGACACTCTTCAAGGCGTTTTCTTAATTTACTCATAGATTCTTTTACAACTCCAGTATTGTTGGCATAAAAACAACATTCTTCCCTCAATGCAGCACAAAGGCCCCTTCTCTAATGAAGAGGAGGTCCAACCGTCGCCTGTTCTGTAAAACTAGTTCAGAGAGATAGGTTAAAGATTCCTGTAAAGCTGTGATGGAGGTTTTTAATATCTTTAAGTTTTGATCTCTTGCTGCTTCTCATTGGGTCATTTGTTGTGTCCCATGGACTAGGGCAGTGGTTCCTGTGCTCACCCCTGCAGCAACTTCTATTCTGAATAGGATGACTAAAGTGAGGGATAAAGCTTCCCGGCAGAACCGAGTTTTTTGCCCCCCTATTTGGTTTTTAAATGAACCTGTTTCATGATAGAGCACTCTGGGAAACATCTGCACCATTACATAATTGATCACATCTGTTGACCATTTTATGAACACATAAACAATGTTTAAGTATGTAGAATTATACTGTTGTAGGGACAGACAAGGCAAGGCTCCTAAGATAGCACCGAAGCTAGGAAAACAGTCCTATTTGGTTGCAAACGGATTTAGAGGGCATTGCTTTTGTTGTAATCAATTAATCCGCTGAACCCCAAGTTTAGGTAGTTTCAGAATTTTAAACCCAACATGTAAGGGAAGTGGCTCAGAAGTACACAGTCTGCAGAAGTTAACAAAAAGCAATTTTTGTTTCTGTTTTATTTCCTCTGTTCTGGGCAAGTTAACATTTTAAGGACACTTGGGAGGGGGAGAGCTTTTGTCTTCTCTTTCTTTTTTCTCCCTGCCAGATATTACCAGGGAGCCCAGTTGGTAACTTCTTTATCTTAGAAATGTAGCCATCTCTGTGAAGCCCCAGCTCAAGGCCAGAGGCCTTGTTCACATATTTGGTGAAAAACTAGTAAGGGGGTGTCTAGCTTACCATTGCTGATTATACCAGCCAGTGACAAGTAGAACAGAGCAACAAGAAAAGAGGAAGTTTATCTACATTGAACTCATTCATAGGGAATCTTTGGCTGAAAGTCCTAAAGTCAGCCATGGTGAAGACTTCTGGAGAAGGTCAGTTAAGAATTTTCTGTGGTCCTGGTACAGAGGGGGAAGACGTGGAATGCGGGGGGTGAGAGCAGCTCTGTGGATCTGAGAATGAGGAAGGAGAGATATAAAAGAATAATGGGAAAGGGGTTTGGGATTTCCCTAGCATCAAAAAGTTGAGCAGTAGAACAGATAGACTAGAGGGGAAGATGGGAGTGCGTATCTCAAAAAGCCTTTGAGGTACTTTAAATTATTAGTAACCTGTTTTCAGTGTTGACAAAGCAACTTTAAAGGCCATTTTCGTGACATCTTGGATAGGGATCTAAGAGCTCTACTCAGCCTGTTTGAGCTTTGGGTTAGCTGGTAAGAGAACCTGGTGGGACCCAGTGCGGACCCTGGCAGGAGAAGACAGGAGTGAGTGGGTAGAGGGGTACCTCAGTACCTGCTACCTCAGCAAGGGGGCAATGGTCTTAGAACCGGCGAAGGTTTGGGTATTTGATCTAGTAATTGAAGGGGAGAAATCAGGTTGCTGAGGTGGGATTGACAGCAGAGCGTCTGGAGCAGAAGGCAGAGGGTGAGGATCTATTGGAGAAGCATAGTTCAGGATTTGAGTGAAGGAGGGAAAAGGCCTCCACATAGGGGAAATTCCTTCCACGCTATTGAGCACTTGCCAAAGTTATAAATGTCACGCGTAATTTGAGGATCTAGAGACCCCTTTGGGGGCCATTGGTTCTGTTTGTCTAATTGGTAATATGGCCAATGCTGTGTACTGAATTTGATGAGAAATTTGGTAGCACTAGGCCGCCCCTACATGCTCACAACCCCATGACTTACAGAAGAAGTCGACTTTACCCTCAAACAGCCGTGGCTTTTGTGGCTTTGATAACTGCCGGGTAAACATAGTAATCTAGGCTAGCCAACCTGCATCTGGCTCGCGTGTCCCTTCACCCACAATAGCATAACTCACACACTCTTCCTGATAAACCATAACCCTAATATTACCATTAGATGTATAACTCGTTGGAATGAATGTATGTATATCAATATAACATTTCCTGTATATTTTCAGATATCGATTCAATCCATATTTAAAATTGGAACCAGTTATATTATTTATTCACATTATGATCTATTCATGCATTATCTGTATATTCATAGACACAGTGTAAACCTATTTGTATCCCCAATAGTAATTTATACGTCTTCAAAATATTGCTCTGAGTAATGGTCGAAGAAATACTCATGTCACCTTACCTACAAATATATTTTATCACAGTAATATTCTGGACACAAAAACCAAAGGTCACTCTTATGCTTCTACCAAAACCTAAATGGAAAGTGAGCAGGGATTACTAAAAACATCCACGTTCAGTTTGTCTAATGCTCTCAAATGTCAATCCTATTGGTGACTACATATTTGTTTCTTCCTAAGATTATATATTCTCTCAAGCTTGTTGAAATTGTCTAATCCAATCACTCACTTTATACTTTGCTCATTTCCTAATGTCTCTATTGATATCTGCTTTCCTACATATTTTCACCAATTCATCATTGTGACTGACTCTTCACATGTGCTGACATTTACAGTCATTCTCTACCAGAAACCCTATTTCTAAAGAACTTTTGGTCCAAATCCTATACTCACTCTTCTTCCAAAATATAACGACTACCTTCCTAATCCTACCGACTCTCTCTCTTTGACTGGATGTTCTCTGCTACATTCAATCATCCAAGGTAAATGGTCCCATGCCATTGTATGTCGATTTATCTCAGACATCTGTGCAGAACGTAATTCAATGCTAAGTATCCATATCAAGGGCCCAATGCCCTTCTGGGCTTCAAATATTACCTAGATTTCTGTTTTCATACTTATATTTCACCTCTATATTCTTATAAATATCACAGGTTCCCTATACCATTATTCATCCAGCAGAATGATTCCTAACCCAAATCGAACATGTTATTAATCCTAACCATACACTGTTTCCTCAATCTAACTTTACAAAAGAGCAGGGACGAGGTGGTCTTACAATACAGGAATGTAGGGGATCTTCCACCTCCTGAGAACCTCAAAGGTCCATGCAGAAATGATCCCTGGAGAAGATGTATTCAGCTATGAACAACCTGAGAGGGCAAAAGTCATCATACATGGCAAACAACTTGATCTGGGTGGTCTGAATGAGCTACTCTCTTCTCAATGTAGAGAAGCTGGACCAATCCAGGCCTCTGTTGAGAGCTTTACTAGGGTGCCTATGGTTGATATGCCATTCTAACTTGTGAAAGTGTCATAGGCAGTAGGGGCAGCCTCCATCTCATGGGACTCTTGGAAGCAACTGTAAGGACATAGGGTTACCAAAGCAGTGACCTCATTCGGTTCCTGAAGGAAGTGACCTCACCTCATTTTCTAGTTGATGGAACTCTCTGAACTTGGGATCCAGGAAGCCAGGCATCCAGAGCCAGTCCCAGTCCCAGTTTCAGTGTGCTCACTTGATTGGAATTACCAAGGACAGGGTCAGTCATTCTTGGTACCTAATAATCTGAGGATGGGCAAATGCCATGAAAGCTCTGAAGAGGGGCCTATCCTGAAAAAGCAGGTAGTGGCTCACCCCTGGCTACTGAAAACCTCAGAGAGTTGGCCAAAGGAGCAAATCTGAGACAGGACAGGCCATTTCAGGGAAAGTCAGTTTGTCAGAGTACACTCCAGATAGTCACAGACCTACTTGGTGGAAGTAGGTGCCTTTGTGGGTGTGGGTGTGTGTTTCTGGTTATGTCTCATGGTCTGAGAATAGGTAGAAAAGGCAGTTTGTTTGGTTTGGACTGAACTGCTTCTAGAATGTCATTTGACAAGGAGAGTGTTTCTATATCTGTGTATCACACTGTGTCTGTGGATATAGACATTAAAAAAGAGAATGCATCAATGAATGTTTCCTGTCTAGTAGACAGCTTTCCAGCGTTCATCCTGCCCAATTTATGAATAGATTGTGGCTAGCCTTATTGATGTGCAACCCCTGCTACCTTCCTAAGTTCCTGTTTTTTTTCTGAATTCTGGACACTCTGCTTTAGGTCTTTTGCTTACCTAATGTTCTGTTGCCCTGAATGTCAGGAAGGTCTTTGCCTCAGGCCAAACTTTGGGGAACCCTGAAGAAAACAGTTTTCAAATGGAAATTAATGGGCATACCTGTGTTTCTTTGCTTAAATGCTTTGGAAAAGGATGTGTCTGAATCAGCCTCTTCGCCCTGTGTGAGGCTGTGGCTTAGATTCTCAGCACCTAATGGATCATAAGAAAGATCCCATATGTGCATCCAAAACCAAAATGGCAAAAAGATCAGTCATTGTGGATGAAGTCACTTGCCTTCCTCTGTTAGGTTCCTGACCTCCATCAAGTGAGAATAGGGATCCTTTGGGTCAAATGAGTTCTTCAAAGCAATGCAGAAGTTCTTGGGTTTTCTCATGACTTCAAATCGCATAAAGAATCTATACCTGACAGTCAGTAGGCCTCAAATTAAAGAAGCAGAGCAGCATTAATGGCAGGCCTATTTGATCACTCCTGGTTCACCGGAAGTGTGTCCAGGCCACTCTGACTTTAGGCAAATGAGTGGCAAGGGAGCATATTTTTGACACTGTGTTAAGCTTCATCCCTCATGGAAACCACCAACCAGTGTTTTTGTTAAGTGCCTATATGGAAGAAGATGAGGGCCATGTGGCAGTGTTTTGGTTTTAATTGTGGTTATTTGTGTGGCAGTTGGAAGGGATGACTGGGTCCACCTTGGCTTGAACTCTGGTGTGATCCCCTTAGATACTGAGTTCTGGAACTGACATCAGAGAAATATTGCGATGAATTGTGTTGGGATTTTAGGAGGCCACGCACAAGAGTTGCCTTTGCAAACTTACCTAGGGCCAGGGTTGTTTTCCACAGAGCACTGGGAATTTCAGCTAGGATATCACATAAT
Source organism: Callospermophilus lateralis (assembly GCF_048772815.1). Lineage (NCBI taxonomy): Eukaryota > Metazoa > Chordata > Mammalia > Rodentia > Sciuridae > Callospermophilus > Callospermophilus lateralis. The sequence goes on from NW_027513145.1 coordinate 1,254,881, forward strand.
TTTATTCTGAAAAACTTGACAGCCAGAGTTGAGAGGCAAAACACACATGGACCTCACATTGTATACCTCAATGGGCCTGGCTTCATGTGACATTATGGCCACTTTTTGCGAAGTCTTGCCTGTGATAGTCCTCCAGAGCTCTCTATGAAATGAGCTTCCTCACCATTTAATGTTTCCTGAATGAATTGAAACCCACATTGCCTCCAACCTCATCTTTGAAAAATGGCTAGATAAATACCATATAATTTTTTAAATTCCCATGAACAGGTGGCACTGGACAACTTTTGGATGTCCTGTTGCTGATCATGAGTGTACCACACAGTGCCTTGATTGACTGGGTTTCTTGAAAATGGTGTAGAACAGAGATGCCAGTAAGTTGGTGCCTGCTCAGTAGTGGGCCTAGAGGAGTGGTGGGCAGGTGTGTGATAAAACCTCTGTGGTGGGGCCATGTGGATCCGGCATTGTCTTCCAAATGGCTTGTGACAGACATGGCATAGCCAGCAGACCCTTTTAAGTAAAGGCATCTTGTTATATGGAGAACTTTCAGGTCAATGTTCAGAATCAGGTTGCTATAGTCAAGGGGGCAAGCTATATGGGATAGAAGCCTGGTTGCTGCATTCTCTTGCTGACCCTGTCCCACCACACGTGACAGAACTCCCTCCAGCACTGTGTCCAAGTTGAACTCCTTGTATTACGAGAAGCAAATTCAAAACTCCCAGTGCAGCTGCAAAAAACACCACGAAAAGTGGAGGTCGATTAAATGGCTTCACGGTTCACAGGAGGGGAGACACTTAGTCTCCTATGGCTACAGTTTACCTACAAAGATAGAATTCAGCACTGCTGCCTCATGTTCAATGGAAAATAAAAAAAACACGTCCTCCAGGTCACATAGAGGCAGACCCAGCTTTGATGGTCTCACTACAAAGGAAGCTAAAGCTCCTGACAACAACATATATTTCATGTGTCCAAATTCAGAGGCTGTTTCTTAACAAGTCTTTATTTCAGCAGAACTCCATGTTTGTGGCGTGTTTACCCTGTCCCTTACTTTGGGAAACTCCTCTACCACCTCCAAGGTTGTGGACTCCAGAGCATTTTTTATTCCAGATATATTATCACAGATTTTCAAACTATTCTCTTCTAATTGTGTCATACTTGGGGAAATGGTTATGTCAAGGCATTGTTCTGGATGAGTGTGGGAGGAATTTTTGTAGCACATATTTGCCTACTCATTGGATTCATTTTCCAATTTTCCTATGGAAATACTTTATCCCTGACATTACTCTATAAGCTACTAGACTCTGACTACTAATCCTAATATGATGGAGAAAAATAACCCAAACAGATTGGAAATTCAAGCAGTTCAGAAGATGCATGGTGTACAATTGGACTTGCCTTTTGCATGATAAAGTGTAACTGTTATAAATCTAGTCATTTTTTTGTTGAAATAGTACTCCATGTGTTTTTAAGTTAACAAATATATAAATTCCTGTCTCCCTTTCTCTGTAGCCTATTCAGCACATGTAATTTTATATACACATATAGATTCCTACCTGGTATCACATGTACATTCTTTTGAGATGGCTGATTTGGCAGATACAAATTGTGAGCAGAGATCACTCCTACTAAACGCTGTTGGAACTGAACATTCAAACTATGGGTGAATTTCCTAGTTGAACAACATTATACATAAATCCATGCTGAGTAAAATAAATATATTTGGACCTGTGGATGATATATATTTCACAACGAATGTCGATTGGTATATATATTGCTACTTTTTAATGTCTGTGTGTTATATGTATGCATATGTATATATATATATATATATATATACACACACACACACACACACACTTAAGATTTTTCAAAATATGAAATATATGCTTCTTATTATACACTCTATAAATTCATTCATGTTCATGTATGTGGATTTATAATCAAAATTTCAAAAGATTATTCTAAAAATATTCATCCACCCGAAATATATATTGCTTCTAGTACTGACAACTAACTTTAGTGAATGGTGCATACAAATCCTAATATTTCTACAGTAACTCATCCAGTTTAACATCAATGCAAGTAGATTCCTATGGGATATGATGTGACTTTTGACATTCATTTTTATTCAACACTGGTACTTTACTATTTCTTCAGTTTATGCACATCATAGGATATATATTTCATCCACAAGTTTGCAAATTATAGGCATTTGTTTCACTTTCAATCACTTCCTGTTTCAGAACACATGTATTCCTCCAGGTTTCTTGATGGGTCTTTCAATGAGACTTCTTTCCAAACACTTTATTTTCAATTTCCATAATCACTTTTGAAGCAAAACTTACACACTCTTCATGATAATCCATAACCCTAATGTTAACATTAGATGTACAACTGGTTGGAATGAATGAATGTATATCAATATAAGATTTCTTAAATATTTTCAGATATCAATTCATTCCATCATTTAAAGTGGAATCAGTTAAATTATTAATTCACAGTATCGTCTATTCATGCATTATCTCTATATTCATAGACACAGGGTATAACTCATTGAAACCAATACTAATTTATATCTTCAAAATATTCCTCCCAAATGGTGGAAGAAATACTCATGTCACCTGACCTTCATATACATTTTATCACAGTAATATTCAGGACACAAAAAGCAAAGGTCACACTTATGATTGTACCAAACCTAAACGGAAAGTGAACATGGATTACTAAAAACATCCTTGTCCAGGTTGCCTAATGCTCTCAAATGAAAATCCTATTGGTGACTACATATTTGTTTCTTCCAAAGATTATATAATCAAACTCAACCCTTTTGAAAAAGTCTAATTGTGTCACTCACTTTATACTTTGCCTGATTTTGTAATGTCTCAATTGATATCTTCTTTCCTAGATATTTTCCCCAGTTCATCTCTGTGACTGAATATTCACATGTGGTGACACTTACATTCACTCTCTAACGGAAACCCTATTGCTAAAGAACATTTGTTCCAAATCCCATATTCACTCTTCTTCCTAAACCTACCGACTATCTTCCTAATCCTAACTTCGATCACATTTTAACTGGATGTTCTCTTCTCCATTCAATCATCCCAGGTACAAGGTACTATGCCATTGTATATCGATTTATCTGAGACATCTGTGCAGAAAGTAATTCAAAGCTAAGTATACCAATCAAGGGCCCAATGACCGTCTGGGCTTCAAATCTTACTTAGATTTCTGTTTTCTTAATTATATTTCACCTATATATTGCTGTAAATATTGCAGGTTCCGAATACCTTTATTCATCCTGCATAATGATTCCTAACCGAAATCGAATCTGTTATTAACCCTAACCATACACTGTTCCCTCAATCTTACTTTACAGAAAAGCAGGGACAGAGTTGGTCTTAAAATACAGGAATGTAAGGGATCTTACACCTGCTAAGAACCTCAAAGGTCCATGCAGAAATGAAGCCTGGAGAAGATGTAGGCAGCTATGAAGGACCTGATAGAGCAAAAGTCTTCTTCCATGGAAAGCAACCTAGTCAGGATGAAGGATTGTGTCTGAATCAGCCTCTCTATTCTTAATGTAGAGAAGATGGACCAAACCAGGCCTGTGTGGAGAGCTGTTCTCGGGTCCCTATGTTTGATTTAACATTCTAACTTGTGAAGGGGTCACAGGAAGTAGGGGCAGCCTCCATCTCATGGGACCCTTGGAAGCAACTGTTAGAACAAACTGGTTGCCAAGGCAGTGACCTCATGCAGTTCAGGAAGGAAGTGACCTCACCTCACTTCCTTGGTGATGGAACTCTCTGAACTTGGGATCCGGGATGCCAGGCACACAGAGTCATTCCCAATCCCAGTCCCAGTTGTCTCACTTGTTTGGATTTACCAATGACAGGGTCAGTCTTTCTTTGTACCTACTGATGTGAGGATGGCCAAATGCCAGGAAAGCTCTGAAGAGCGGCCTTTCCTGAGAAAGCAGGTAGTGGCTCACAGCTCGCTTCTGACAACTTCACAGAGTTGGCCAAAGAGACCAGATCTGAGATAGGACAGGCCATTTCCGGTGAACACAGCATGGCCCACCAGTCCGAGGACACTCTGGATAGTCACAAACCTGCTTCAGGGAAGGAGGTGCCTTTGTGTGTGTGGGTGTGGGTTTGTGGTTTTGTCTCATTTTCTGAGAATAGGTAGGAAAGGTGGTTTATTTGGTTTGGAGTGAATGGTTTTTAGTAAGTCATTTGACAAGGCAAGTGTTTCAATGTCTGTGTATCCCATTCTGTCCGTGGTTGTAGACATTAGAAAAGAGAATGCATCATTGGATGTGTCCAGTCTAGTAAAAAGCTTCCCAGCATTCATCCTGCCCAATTTATGAATGGACTGCAGCTTGCCTTATCGATGGGCAACACCTGCTATCTTCCTGAGTTCCTGTTTTCTTCTTGAATTCTGGCCACTATCCAGAATAGACTCATAGTTTTGTGTTCAAGATATGCAACACCTCCAATCTCTGTGACATGGCCATGTACTGGATAGCTGAAAGGAATGGCGACCATGTCAGAAATCTCAGATATCAGTGTGACCATTAAAGTCTCAGTGGAGAAACCCTGCTTTCAGCCTTTTGATTACCTATTGTTCCGTTGCCCTGAAAGTTTTTGTTTCTCAATGAGTACTGAATAAATGTTGCAGCAGTTGAAACATGTTGCTGTATAGAAGTTCCCTCACCAGGATTTAGTTTCCCCAGTTATCAGGACTGTCAACTTAAACTTTTAATTATCTTGTTACAGTTGTCCCTCCCCATAAGATACAGTGTAATAATTTAATGTCATTTGATCTTGCAAAATCCTTTTACTAGTTGACCTCTGTCTCTAATAGAGAAACCTTTAATTCTTTTACTCAGGGCTGGATAATCGTACTATCAGACACCAAGAATACTTGTGTAGGTTAGGAATATCAGTAGGACTTAACCTAAAAACTTCTGCCTCTGGCAGCTCCTCTTGATAGTCTCTTTTTATAGTTATCAGGTATTCCTGTCTGAGAATCCATCTTTTTAGCTTCCAGTCTTACTTATTTTGGGAGGCTAACATAAAGTGTATACCTTAAAATATTATTATTATTATTAATTAAAATGCCCAAGAATGGCTGTATTTTCGTTTTAACTGTCTTTGCTAAGTGTTTAAGATGAAACAGTCAAACTGACTTTTGTTTCTATCTATTGTTAACAGTCAGCTGAGCTTTTATGGGAGTCAATTTTGGGGAAACTTGAGAGCATCTTCTCAGTTCTGATAGTGCCATTTTCGATAGGTGGGTCCAGGTCTTGCTTGACCTTGTGGTTTCCCTCAGAAGCATCAGGATGTCTCCCTTCTCTGATGACTCTCCTCTTCATGGCAAATGCACTGATTCGCTTTCTCTTCTCCTGTGGTCTCATTAATCTCCCTGATCGGGAGGTTATGTGGCCCAGAGTTGCAAAGCTCTTTAGAGAAGTCCCCTGTTCCCTGGATTCAGACTGACTCAGAGGGCAAGAGCCAAATATTGGTTTTCTTGACCCTTTTCATTTAACTTTAATTAAATGCTAATCTTAAACATCCAGCAAATAATTTTTAACAGCCTTATATTACAAGTACTGACGTTTAATGTGTATAATTTTAAAATTATTTATCTAATTATTAGTTGGGATCTGTATTATTCTGTCCGTCTTGTAGGTGATGACTTATTATCTTAAATTAACCCATGTTGTGTTCTTAAAGCAACACTTCTATAAAACACTGACAGGGACTCTTTAGATCACTTATAAGGAAATTACAATATAAAAATTTTTAACAAGAGTAAAAATACTTAGTTCGTGTAATAGCTACCCTTAATTTTTTGGCTGAGTTATACATTATATCCCCTGTTTGAGATCCTGGAATCTTTGCAGAAAAAAAAAACCAAGGAAACTTTTGAACATAACTTTAAATGAAATAGAATCTGACCTACTGCTTTCGTAGTCATTCTAACATGTTTTAAGATGGGACACACAGCCTTATCTCAGGTAATGCAGGGGTCTTTATGAATCTTAAGTGTTTTAGTTCTAAAGCTGATCTTTGTTTTTTAAATATCATTTTACAAAGTTTACATAAATTGTTTGAGGTCACATGAACATTAGCTAACACCGTATGATATCACATTTAAAATATGAATTAAAGAAAGGCTGAAAGTTTTTAACCTTTACATAGATTAGGCTCTCATTAACTTAAAAATACATTTAAATTGTTCCCCAATGTAAAAAGTAACATAAAACTTTATATGTCATATTGATAACAGGTAAATAAATCCCCAATATAATTTATTACCATATAACTTTAGAACACCAGCTTGATATAATGCTCTTTTCAAGTTTCTACCTTACAGACTTGTATACATGGAAGATATGAGCACATTGATAGCATCACAATTACATGGATGTTTCTACATTAACCAAGTTTAGCTTTTAAAGAAATGGCAGTACAGTTCTCTAAAATAAGAGTTCTTATTTTATCAGTTGTTTAATTTTTATGGTTGCTTGCTCTAGAAAAAATAAAACTTAATAAACACAATGTTATGGGTAAACTTATGTTTTCAGAAATTTTTGTCTCTTTAACACATGACTGAATTTTACAATCATATACAGACTTTAGTACAAACTTATACACACCTAAGTAAATCAATCAGATATCAAACAAAAGTACTCATGAATGAGTAATCCCATATGAAATTTACTTTACTTATTTATCAAAATATTAGACAATTGTATTGAAAATTGTAAAACATTTTTTTTGTTGTTGTTGAAGGAAAAGTCCTAGAACAAAGGCATATTAGACCTTTTGTAGCCATTAATATTTGATTAGATTTTTGAACACCTAGAAAAACTTGTGAGCTTAAATTTAAAGACATTTATATTTATCTGTTTATTCAATTTAAATTGAAACATTTAAATCACGTGAATTAAAGATCTTTGGTTCCACTTTTTAAAATTTGTTTTTATGAGCGCATTTTTATGAGTGCTTCTTATATATGTTAATTTGTGTATCATATATATGATATAAGGACATATGTATGTATATATATATATATATATATATATATATATATATATATATATACATACAACACATAAAGAAGTGTGCACACATAATAATAGTAAAGGCCTTGTAGCTTTTCACTGGTGAAATTTCCATTGCAATGTTTCAAAAACTCCACAGTATGTCAAAGAGAGAATTGATCAGAAAAACCTAGGTCTGTAGGATTAAAATCATGAGCTCAAAAAAAAAAAAATAAAGAAAGAATCTAAGGAAAAAAATAAGAGTCCTAGAAAAAATGCCTTGCCAGTAATTAGGAGATACCATACAGTTTACTTTTTTTCCCCCTTAGGCCTCAGACCAGTCTCTGATTGAGCTTGCAGGCTTCTTTCATTTGCATTTCAACATAAGTCCTGGCTGAGGTCTTGAAGGAGTTGGAAAAAACTGCTATTCTGAGCAGACACCTCAGGCCTAAGGCATTTTACCCATAATTTTCAGATTAGGATGTTGAAAATAATGATACAAGTTTAAGATAAAATTCACAAAATATTATATCTTTACATCTTGTTTTGTCAAAAGATATACTCTGATTTACTATCCTTGTCCAAATTAATGCACTGGTACACACAGTGACATTTTCCAGGCTACCCAATTAAAAATTGGTGAAAAAAAAGACTGAATGATTGCGAAGTTACTTGCTATCATGGAAGTAGAGTTCTTTAGATTTCCATCCTAAGTATTTAAGTTCTCTGGCATGAATTATCTGAAATCATAAATTAACAATTACCTAAAACTGACATTTAACTGCAAGATTGTTCAATGGTTCAAAAAACTATTCAGATAACAGACTGTTACAATAAAACATCATCCTTTAGACACACATTCAGCTAAGATCATTCCCAAGAAACAATTTATAATATCAAAACATTATTGCTCATGTCTTAAAGGGGCAGAAACAAAGACACAAGAAAGACAAAAAGGAGCTCCAGACTATGATTGACAGACGGAAGCCATTAAAACAGAGCAGACAAGAGAAAAATCTCCTACACCAGTGGCACCATAGATGTCCCCACAAGGGGACCAGATGTTTTCACAGAGGGGCAACCTGAAATGTAAAATCAAGGGTCTCCATGGTGACTTTACTGCATTTAGTGTCCCCTTTTTCTTTTTTCTCTTTTTTAAGAAGACAGAAGTGGTATAATCCTTACAGTGCTGGAAAGGTAGGAGGGAATTCCCTGAATCAACAGGACTTCAGCAGCTGCTGGGAGTCCCTCAGTCCCTCCTTTTACTTACAGGATTACCTCCTCAGGTTCGGGTCCACCCCAGGCACGCTCCATCTCCTAACATTTCAGTAGTCAGCTCTCAAAAAGTTCTGGGGTGGGGGGGTATCAAAATTTGTAACTTAAAGTTTGCTTCCTGATCTTGAAGCCAATTAATACCAATTTAATAATGAGGACTGGGTTTAGAGAAAAAGAAAAAGGGAGGTTTATTGCTTTGCTAGCAAAGGAGAAACACAGGGGACTTTGCCCAAAGGTTGTGACTCTCTTGATCTGGAAGGACAAGGGGTTTTAAAGTAGTTTCACTTGTTAACCTGGGAGATACTCAATTCTTAGGTCCCAAGCAGGAATTGCCCTCTGCAGTGGGTGTGCTCCAGGCAGCCAGCTTGGGGCTTCTCTCATCCTGCTTAACAAAGGAGGGTAAAGTTCATCATAGTTCCTTAGAACACAGCCCAAAGTGGTGTCAGGCTTACTTGCTTTGTTACCCTTTTTCACGTCCAATATCCTTAAGATTATACCACAGAAATCACACAACAAAATGCACAAAACGAAACAAACAAATAACATATAGAACACAGAAGAAAACACACACAAAAATAGAAACCCGGGGCCAAAAGAGAAAAACAGAGGAGCAATGCAACATCTTGCTAAAGGTCTGGGGTAGGAGGGCATGCGTGCCCATCGGCACCTCTCTACCCTTCCAGAGCAATTCCCTAGAGAACAGAACAGAGGACAGAACGATTCTCGTTACTGTCCCAGAGAGGAGTATATGTGAGAATCCCCAGGTCACCTCTCTGTCATCAGAAGAGATCGCCCTTTACCGGATATCAGATGTTATAAAGGCGTCACTTACCTATGGAGGCCTCCTCCACCAGGTGCTTGCTAATAGTTTAGTGCTTTGATTCTCTGCAGTGCTCCACGGACTGAAGGCTCAATCCAAGGCCTTGGAACGTCTCAAGTTGCACACCCCCTAGAGTGGCTCTCCAGCCTGGAGCCCTGGAGGGAAGGCCAGCTTCAGAATTTCCAGCAGTCTGGTCTTGTGATCTGGGTGATCTTGTGATCAGGGTCATCTTGCTTTGGAACTCCAAAATGTTAGACCAGGATGCAAGAAAAGACCACTGACTCCAATTGAAATCAAATTAAGGCAAGCTTATTATTTCAACCGGCCAGGCTGCCTCTCCCTTCCAAAAAGGCGGGAACAAGACAGCAACCCCACCTTTCCTATAGCCCAGCTATGTAGCCCAGAAAGATACACAAAAGGGGGGTTACAGATAAGAGAACTTTGACAAGCATCACACTAATGGTATTTTACATTTTTTTTTTTTTTGCTGGCCCCAACATCAGAATTTATGAGGACCATTAGAGCCTCAGAGACTAGTTGTCTGGCCAGGGAAAGAAAATATTTATGAGGTATCACTAAAGTTTCAGAGAGTGCTGCTATCTGGTCAGAGATCCAGGCATGGGTGAGTTCAAGGCACTGGTAAGCATTCCAAGCAGGTTCAGAATTTGCACTAATTTATAGTAAAGCCAAAATTATCTTTTCATGGCTTTGTGGCAAGATGGCTTCCAATTTTAAAAAAAGATCAGGTTGGATCTATCAACACTGTCCCTTACTTTTGGAAACTCCCCTACCACCTCCAAGGTTGTGAACTCCTGAGGATGTTGCATTCCTTATATGTATTCACAGATTTTCTAACTCTTCTCCTCTAATTGAGCCTTACTTGGGGCAGAAGTAATGTGAAGGCATTGTTCTGGATGAGAGTGGGAAGAATTTTGTTTAGCATATATTTCCATACACATTGGATTCATTATCTAATTTTCCATTTGAAATACTGAATCCCTGACACTAACCAATAGCTGACAAGTTTCTGACTACTAAACCATTATGATGGACAAAAATAACCCAAACAGAATAGAAATACAAGCAGTTCAGAGGAGGAATGGTGTATAGTTGGACTTGTATTTTGCATGAAAAAGGGTTGGTGTTTTAAATCTAGTAAATTTTCTGTTGAAATAGTTCTCCATGTGTTTTAAAGTAAATGAAAATGTGAATTCCTGTCTCCATTTCTCTGTAGCCTATTCAGCACATGTAATTTTATATGCACATATAGAATTCTACCTGGTATCACACATACATACTTTTGAGGTGACTGATTAGGAAGATAGAAATTTTGAGAAGAGATAACACCTCCAAAATGCTTTTGGAACTGAAAATTCAAACTATGGGTGAGCTTCCCAGTTGAAAAACATTATACATAAATCCATGTTTACTAAAATAAATACTTTTGCATTTGTTGATGATATATATTTAATGATGAATTTCGATTGGCATATATATTGCTACTTTTTAATGTCTGTGTGTGTTTATATACATATATATATATATATATATATATATATATATATATATATATATACAAACTCTCCAGATTTTTCAAAATATGAAATATATGTGTGTTATATTCATTCCCTGAATTCATTCATGCTCATGTATGTGGATTTATAATCAACTTTTCACAAGATTATTCTCAGAAATATTCATCCACCTGAAATACATATTTGTTTCCTTGTACTGAAAACTAACTTCAGTGAATGTTGCATACAAATCCTAATATTTCTACAGTAACTGACCCACTTTAACATCATTGCCTGTAGATTCCTATGGGACATGATGTGTATTTTGACGTTCATTTTTTTTACAACACTGGTACATTATTATTTCTTCAGTTTACGCACATCATAGGATATATATTTCATCCACAAGTTCACAAATTTATAGGCATTTATTTCACTTTCAATCACTTCCTGCCTCAGTACACATGTATTCCTCCAGGTTTCTTGACTGGTCTTTTCATGAGACTTCTTTCCAAACACATTATTTTTGATTTCCATAATCACTTTTGAAACAAAGCTCACACACTCTTCATGATAAACCATAAACCTAATATTAAAATTAGATGTATAACCGATTGGAATGAATGATTGTTTATCAATATAAAATTTCCTGTATATTTTCAGATATCAATTCAATCGATTATTTAAAGTGGAATAAGTTATATTATTTATTCACAGTATTGTCTATTCACGCATTATCTTTATATTCATAGACAATAGACACAGGGTACTTCTCATTGAACCCCAATACTAATTCATACGTCTTCAAAATATTGCTCCAACAAATGGGGGAAGAAATACCCATGTCACCTGATCTACATATACATTTTATCACAGTAATATTCAGGACACAAAAAACAAAGGTCACACTTATGATTGTAACAAACCTAAACGGAATGTGAACATAGATTACAAAAAACATCCATGTCCAGTTTGCCTAATGCTCTCAAATGAAAATTCTATTGGTGACTACTTATTTGTTTCTACATAAAATTATATATTTAACCTGAAGCCTGTTGAAAATGTCTAATCCTATCAATCACCTTATCATTTGCCTGATTTCCTAATGTCTCTATTGATATCTGCTTTCCTACATATTTTCCCCAGTTCATCATTGTGACTGACTCTTCACATGTGCTCACATTTACATTCACTCTCTGCCCAATCCCTATTGCTAAAGAACTTTTGGTCCAAAACCTATACTCAATCTTCTTTCTAAACTTACCAACTCTCTTTCTAATAATACTGACTGTCCTTTTTTGACCAGAAGTTCTCATCCACATTCCACCATCCAAGGTTTAAGGTCCTATGCCATTTTACATCAATTTATCTGAGGCATCTCTGCAGAACATTATTCAAAGCTAAATATCCCAATCAAGGGCCCAATGCCCTTCTGGGCTTCAAATCTTACCTAGATTTCTGTTTCCTTTCTTATATTTCACTTATACATTCTTGTAAATATTGCAGGTTCCCAATACCATTATTCATCCCGCAGAATGATTCCTAACCCAAATTGAACCTTTTATTAACCCTAACCATACACTGTTCCCTTCCTAGTTGAACAACATTATGCATAAATCCATGTTCAGTAAAATGAATATTTTTGAATCTGTGGATGATATATATTTCATGATGAATTTTAATTTTCGTATATATTGCTACCTTTAATGTGTGTGTGTGTGTGTGTGTATACAGTCTCCAGATTTTTCAAATTTTGAAATATATGTGTCTTATTATACAATCCCTAAATGCATTCATATTCATATATGTGGATTTATAATCAACTTTTCACAAGATTATTCTCCGAAATATTCATCCACCTGAAATACATATTTGTTTCCTAGTACTGAAAACTATCTTCAGTAAATGGTGCATACAAATCCTAATATTTCTACAGTAACTGACCCAGTTTCACATCAATGCAAGTAGACTCCTATGGGACATGATGTGTATTTTGGCATTCATTTTTATTCAACACTGGTACTTTACTATTTCTTCATTTTATGCACATCATAGCATATATATTTCATCCAAAATTTATCAAATTGATAGGCATTTGTTTCACTTTCAATCACATCCTGATTCAGAACACATGTATTCCTCCATGTTTCTTGACTGCTCTTTTCATGAGACTTCCTTCCAAACACATTATTTTCAATTTCCATTGTCACTTTTGAAGCAAAACTCATACACCCGTCATGATAAACTGAAACCCTAATATTACCATTATATGTATAATTGGTTGGAATGAATGATTGTATATCAATATATGATTTCCTATATATTTTCAGATATCAATTCAATCCATTATTTAAAGTGTAACCAGTTATATTATTTATTCACAGTATGGTCTCTTCATGCATTATCTCTATATACATAGACACAGGGTACACCTCTTTGTACCCCCAATACTAATTATATGTCTTCAAAATATTGCTCCCAGAAATGGTGGAAGACATACTCATGACACCTGATATACATATACATTTTATCACAGTTATATTCGGGACAAAAAATGCAAAGTTCGCACTTATGATTGTACCAAAGCCAAAATGGAACGTGAACATGAATTACTAAAAATATCCATGTGCAATTTGCCTAATGTTCTCAAATGTCAATCATATTGGTGACGTCATTTTTGTTTCTTCCTAAGGTTATATATTCAAACTCAAGCCTGTTGAAAATGTCTAATCGAATTACTCACTTTATACTTTGTCTCATTTTGTAATGTCTTTATTGATATCTGCTTTCCTACATATTTTCCCCAGCTCATCATTGTGACTCATTCTTCACATGTGCTGACATTGACATTCACTCTCTAAATGAAACCCTATTGCTAAAAAAATTTGGGTCCGAATCCTATTCTCACGCTTTTTTCTAAACCTACTGACTATATTCCTAATCCTACCTACTGTCCCTTTTTGACTGGATGTTCTCTTCGACATTCAATCATCCAAGGAACAAGGTCCTATACCATTTTATATCGATTTATCTGAGGCATGTGTGCAGAACATAATGCAAAACTAAGTATCCCAATCAAGGGCCCAATGCCCTTCTGAGCTCCAAATCTTACCAGGAATCCTGTTTTCATACTTATATTTCACCTATATATTTTTGTAAATATCGCAGGTTCCCAATACCATTATTCATCCTGCAGAATGATTCCTAACTCAAATCAAACATGTTATTAACCCTAAACATACACTGTTCCCTCAATCTAACATTACAGAAGAGCAGGAACAGTGTTGGTCTTACAATACAGGAATGTAGGGGATCTTCCAACTGCTAAGAACCTCAAAGATCCATGCAGAAATAATCTCTGGAGAAGATGTATGCAGCTATGAAGTTCACAGAGTTGGTCAAGGAGACCAGATCTGAGACAAGACAGTCCAATTCAGGAGAACATAGTATTGCCCACCAGTCAGAGAACACTCTGGATAGTCACAGACCTCCTTGGGGGAAGGAGGTGCCTTTGTGGATGTGGGTGTGTGTTTGTGGTTTTGTCTCATGTTCTGAGAATAGGTAGGAAAGGCGGTTTGTTTGGTTTGGTGTGAACTGTTTCTGGTAAGTCATTTGACAAGGCGAGTGTTTCTATTTCTGTGTATCCCACTGTGTCCGTGGTTGTAGAAATTAGAAAAGAGAATGCATCAATGGATGTTTCCTGTCTAGGAGAAAGCTTCCCAGGATCCATCGTGCCCAACTGATGAATGGACTGTGACTTGACTTATGGATGGGCAACACCTACTATCTTCCTAAGTTCCTGTTTTCTTCCTGAATTCTGGTCACTTTCCAGAATAGGCTCATGGTTTTGTGTATCAGATATGTACAACCTCCAAGATCTGTGATATGGCCATGTACTGGACAGCTGAAGGGAATGGTGAGCATCTCAGAAAACTCAGATATCAGTGTTACCAGGAAAGTCTCAGTGGAGAAACCCTGCTGTGGGCCTTTTGCTTGCCTATTGTTATGTTGCCTGAATGTCAGGAAGGTCTTTGCCTCAGGCCACCCCTTGGTAAAGCCTGAAGAAAAGAGTTTTCAAATGGAAATGAGTGAACATCACCTGTTACTCTTTGCTTAATTGCATTGGAATGGGATGTGTCTGAATCAGCATTTTGGCCTTGTGTGAGGCTGTGGCTTAGATTCTCAGCACTTGATGAATCTAAAGAAAGATCCCTTGTGTGCATCCAAAACCAAAATTGCCAAAAGAGCACTCTTTGCGAGTGAAGTCTAACCAACTCCACTAACCAACTCACAGTGAAAGTAAATAACTTTTGAAGTTGAGGGGACCCCAGTAAACTTTGAAGTAGACAAACGGGCAATATACTCAGCCCTTAAGGCCCCATTGGGTCCTCTATCAAATAAAAGGTCTCTAGTTCAAGGGGCTAATGGCAGTAAATGTCAGGCATGGAAAACAAAGAGGACCATGGACCTGGGGAAAGGAAAAATCCATCACTCCTTCCTAGTAATCCCAGAATGCCTGGCCTCATTGATGAGTAGAGATCTGCTAACCAAGCTCTGGGCCACAATAACTTTTAACCCTGAAGGCCCCCAAGTGGAATTTCTAAATCCTTCGGTAAAAACTCCTATAGTCATGGCACTAACAAAGTCAGTAGAAAATGTGCATCAACTCACTCACCTTAGTTCAAAGAAACTGCATTCTTTACTGAAGGATCAAGAACAGAGTTTTCTACTAACGGACTCACACCAGAAGGAAATAACTGAATGGGTATCAAAAGACTCTCGGGTCCATCAACTGGTTAATGCTTACCCTTTTTAGCTTCCTGCAGGAAAGCACCTTCGAGGAACCAGACCAGGAAAATTCTCAGAAGTGGACTTTACTGAAATTAAGCCAGCAAGGTATGGACTTAAATATCTCCTAGTTTGTAGATACATTTTCAGGATGTATTGAAACCTTCTCAACAAAAAAAAAAAAAAAAAAAAAGAAAGAAAAAAAAGAAAAAAAAAAAAACATGCCGCAAATAGTGGTCAAGATGATCCTGAAAGATATTTTTCCAAGATACAGCCTGCCTAAGGTAATAGGGTCTGATAATGGACTGGTGTTTATGGCCCAGGTAAGTCATGGGTTAACCAGTACCCTGGTGATTAATTGGTAGTTACATTATGCTTATCCATCCCAGAGCTCAGGACAGGTACAAAAAATAAATAGAACCATTAAAGAGACCTTAATAAAATTAAGCTTAGAGACCAGCATAAAAGACTGGACTATACTCCTGCCTTATGCACTGTTTCATGTAAGAATTACTCCCTCTGTTTCTTTGTGTAACCTCACCCCCTGTGAAATTCTCTATGTTGCCCCTCCTCCAGTAAGGGACCTAACCCCAACTCAAAAAACTAAGGATCCCTTCCACACCCCCTTGCTTGACAGACTTAAAGCTCTTGAAAGAACTCAGCAATACCTGTTAAAACTGTGGCCACGGCCTACCAACCTGGGGACGAGGGGACTCCACATTGATATCAAGTAAGAGACTTCATCTATATTAGACGACATCAGGTGTCATCCCTGGAACTTCACTGGAAAGGAACATATCACGTGCTATTTATAACACCTACAGCAGTAAATGTAGACGGAATCCCTTCCTGTATCCATGCTTCCCATCTCAAGCCTGTGCCCTGTCCATATTCTTTCTGGAAACTGGAAATGACTGGTAACCCTTTCAAATTGCGTATTTGGCATGTGGATAAGGCTATAGACTCTCCCCTTGGCCACCACTAGTCCTAATCCTCATCAGCCCATTCATCAGCGATGGCTGATCACAAATCCTCATAGAAAAGAAGAACAGTCTATCTCGCTTACAGCCCACATAGGGACCTGTTGGCCATCTCAACACCCAGACATTGGTCAGCTGCCTATAGGTTTTTCCTATTAGGATATCCCTGATAAAGCAGATCCCACTAAATTTCCATTAAATCCCTTCCGTATCATAGATAATGGAAACAAACATTATGAATGTAGGGACACATGAGCCAGATGCAGGTTGGAAGCCTAGATTACTATGTTTGCCCAGAAGACTATTAAAGCCACAAACAGCCACAGCTTTGTGGGGGAAAAGCCGACTTCTTCTGTAAGTCATGGGGATGTTAGCATACAGGGACTGCCTGGTGGAACCCAAACTCATCATCAAATTCAATACACAGAATTGGCCATATTACCAATTAGACAATCAAAACCGATGACCCCCAGAGGGGTCTCTAGATCCTCAAATTCTGCGTGACCTTTTTAACTTCTGCAAGTGCTCAAAAGGGTGAAAGGAGATTCCCCTATGTGGAGGACTTTTTCCTCCTTGGCTCACATTCTGAACTATACTTCTCCAATAGATGCTCACCCTCAGCCTTCTGCTCCAGACTCTCTGCTGGCACTCGCACCTGAGCAACCTGATTTCTCCCCTCCAATTACTAGATCAAAAATCAAAACCTCTGCCGGTTCTCAGACAATTGCCTCCTTGCTGAGGTATCCGGTACTCAGGTACCCCTCCACACACTCACTCCTCTCTTCTCCTGTCAGAGCCCGCACCGGGTCCCATCAGGTCCTCTAACCAGCTAACCCAAAGCTCAAACCAGCTGAGGAGATCACTCAGACCCCTATCCAAGATGTAATGAACATGGCCTTTAAAGATGCTTTGTCATCACTGAAAACAGGTGACTATGAATTTAAAATCCCTCACAGGCTTTTTGGGATACTCACTCCCGTCATCCCCTCTGCTCTACCTGTTTTACTGCTCAAGTTTTTGTTGCTAGGAAAATCTCAAACCCCTTTCCCAATATTCTTTTACATCTCTCCTTCCTCATTCTCAGATCCATGGAGCTGCTCTCAGCCTTGCTTTCCACGTCTTCCCCCTCTGTACCAGGCCCACAGAAAAATCTTAACTGACCTTCTCCAGAAGTCTTCACCATGGCTGACTTTAGAACTTTCAGCAAAAGAGTCCCTAAAAAAGAGTTCACTGTAGATAAACTTCCTCTTTTCGTGTTGCCCTGGTCTACTTGGCAACTGGCTAAAAAAAATCAGCACTTCTGAGCTAGACACACCCTTACTAGTTTTTCAAAAAATATGTGAACAAGGCCTCTGACCTTGAGTTGGGGCTTCACAGAGATGGCTACATTTCTAAGATAAAGAAGTTACCAACTAGGCTCCATGGTAACAGCTGGCAGGGAAAAAAAATCTCTCTCCCTTTCAGGTGTCCTTGAAAAGTTAACTTGCCCAGAAGAGAGGAAAAAATAAAAGATAGAAAAACAGCTTTTTGTGAACTTCTGCAGACTGTGAACTTCTGAGCCCCTTCCCTTACATGTTGGGTACAAATTCTGAAACTACCTAAACTTGGGGTTCAGGGGATTAATTAATTACAACAGAAGCAATGCCCTCTAAATCCGTTTGCAACCAAATTGGACTGTTTCCCTGTCTTCGGTGCTATCTTAGGTGTGTTGCCTTGTCCATCCCTACAACAGAAAGATTCTATATACTTAAACATTGTTTATGTTTTCATGAAATGGTCAACAGATGTGATTAATTATGTAATGTTGCAGATGTTTCCCAGAGTGCTCTATCTTGACGCAGGTCCATTTAAAGATCAAATAGGAGGGCATACAACCCAGTTCTGCTGGGAACCTGTATTACTCACTTTAGCCATCCTATTAGGAATAGGAGTTGCTGCAGAAATTGGCAAAGGAAACACTGCCCTAGTCCAAAGGACACAACAAATGACCAAATTAGAAGCAGCAATAGACCAAAACTTAAAGATAATAAAACCTCCATCACAGCTTTACAGGAATGTTTAACCTCTCTCTATGAAGCTGTTTTACAGAACAGGCGAGGGTTAAAACTTCCTCTTCATGAGAGAAGGGGGACTTTGTGGTGCATTGAGGGAAGAATGTTGTTTTTATGCCGGCCACACTAGAGTTGTAAAAGAATCTAGGAGTAAATTAAGAAAACGCCTTGAGGAGGGTCAACGAGAGAGAGAGGGCCAAAAAGGGTGGTTTGAGTCTTGGCTCACACAGTCCGTCTGGTTAACCATGCATTCATCAGCCCTGGCTGGTCCATTAATAATCCTTATATTATTGTTAACTGTAGGACCCTTTTGGCTCAATCATGTAGTTTCCTTTCTCCAAGCACAAATTGGAGAAGTTAAACTATGGTAATCAGACAACAATATACCACACGAGCAGACATAAAATGTAACACCCATCAATGATCACTTTTATGATTAAAAGTAACCAGAAGAAGAAGTGGGGAATGAAAGGTTAATAAAATAGGTACTTGTCAATTCCTGTTTTTCTGTATGCTTAACAAAACACTGTTGAAATCTTGAGAACTGTTTGCTAATCTTGTTCCCAGAATGTGCTATTCCCAACTGCCAAACTGCAGAATGTACTCAGTCACCCGGTTGAAAGCAAACCGCCCACTCGCCCTGACCCATCAATAAATTTTTATCCCTGCCTTCTCCAAGAAAAGTATATAAGCTCTGCTTAAGCTGTTCTCAGGACTCTATTCAAGTGAACTCTGAGCCCTAGCATGCTGGACCCACAATAAAACCTTTTTTGTTGCATGAGACAGTCTCTTGGTGGTCTCTTCCTCCTATACTCGCCCGACCATTACAATATTTCACCTCTATATTCTTAAAAATATCTCAGGCTCCCAATACCATTATTCATCCAGCAGAATGATTCCTAACACAAATCGAACATGTTATTAATCCTAACCATACCCTCTACCCTCAATGTAACTTTACAGAAGAGCAGACACAGAGTTGGTCTTACAATACAGGAATATAGGGGATCTTTCACCTGCTGAGAACCTCAAAGATCTATGCAGATATGATCTTTTGAGAAGATGTAGGCACCTATATAGTACCTGAGAGAGCAAAAGTCATCTTCCATGGCAAACAACCTGGTCAGGATGAAGGGTTGTGTCTGAATCAGCCTCTCTCTTCTTAATGTAGAGAAGATGGACCAAACCAGGCCTGTGTGGAGAGTTGTTTCTGGTTGCCTATGGTGGATATAACATTCTAACTTCTGAAACTGTCACAGGTAGTAGGAGCAGCTTGCATCTCAAGAGACCCTTGGAAGCAAGTGTCAGGACAAAGTGGTTGCCAAGGTAGTGATCCCATTCAGTTCCTGAAGGAAGTGACCTCACCGCACTTCCTTGGTGATGAAACTCTCTGAACTTGGGATCCAGGAAGCCAGGCACCCAGAGCCAGTCCCAGTCCCAGTCCCCTGTTCTCACTTGTTTGGATTTACCAAGGACAAAATCAGTCTTCCTTGGTACCTACCGATGTGAGGATGGCCAAATGCCAAGAGAGTTCTGAAGACGGGCCTTTCCTGGGAAAAAAGGTAGTTGCTCACTGCTGGCTCCTGACAACTTCACAGAGTTGGATAAGGAGAAGAGATCTGAGACAGGACATGCCATTTTGAGGGAGCATACTATGGCCCACCAGTCAGAGGAAACTCCAGATAGTCTCAGAATTAGTTGGGTTAAGCCGGTGCCTTTGTGGGTGTGGGTGTAGGTTTGTGGTTTTCCGTTGTTCTGAGAATAGGTAGGAAAGGTGGTTTGTTTGGATTTAGTGAACCTTTTCTAGTAAGTCCTTTGACATGGTGAGTGTTTCTATGTCTGTGTATCCCACTGTGTCCGTGGTTGTAGACATTAAAAAAGAGAATGCCTCAATGGATGTGCCTGTCTATTAGAAAGCTTCCCAGCATTCACCCTGCCCAATTTATGAATGGACTGCAGCTTGCCTTATCAATGGGCTACACCTGATATCTTCCTAAGTTCCTGTTTTCTTCCTGAATTCTGGAGAATCTCCAGAATAGGCTCATGGTTTTGTGTCCAAGATATGTACCACCTTCAAGCTCTGTGACATGGCCATGTACTGGATAGCTGAAGGGAATGGCGAGCATCTCAGAAAACTCAGAAATCATTGGGACCAGGAAAGTCTCAGTGGAGAAACCCTGCTTTGGGCCTTACGCTTACCTAATGTTCTGTTGCCCTGAATGTCAGGAAGGTCTTTGCCTCAGGCCACACCTTTTGGAAGCCTGAAAAGAACAGTTTTCAAATGGAAATGAATGGGCATCACCTGTGGCACTTTGCTTAATTGCTTTGAAAAGGATGTGTCTTATTCAGACTCTTGGCCCTGTGTGAGGTGGTGACTTAGAGTTCAGCACCTGATGGATCTAAAGAAAGATTCCATGTGTATGTCCAAAACCAAAATGGCCAAAGAGCAGTCCTTGTGGATGAAGTCTCTCTCGCCTTCCTCTGTAAGTTTGCTGACCTCTATCAAGTGAGAATAGGGATCCTTTGGGTCAAATAAGTTCCTCAAAGCCCTGCAGATGCTAGCCCATAGGTGCTTAGGTTTTCTCATGACTTCAATTCACATAGAGAATCTAAATCCCTTAGTCAGTAGACCTCAAATTGGAGAAGCATAGCAGTATTAATGGCAGGCCTATTTGATCACTCCTGGTTCACAGGAAGGGTGTACAGTCCACCCTGACTTTAGGCAAATAAGATGCAAGGGAGATTTTTTGCACACTGTCTTGGGGTGAGCCGCTCATGGAAACCTCCAGCCAGAAGTTATGATGAGTGTCTAAATGGAAGAAGATGAGGTCATGTGGGAGTGTCTTGGTTTTAATTGTGGTCATTTGTGTGGCGGTTGGAAGAGATGACTGGGTCCACCTGGGCTTAAACTCTGGTGTGATTCCCCTTAGAGACTGTGTTCTGGAACTAACCTCATCGAAGTATTTCCATGAATTGTGTTGGGAAATTTAGGAGGCCACGCATGAGATTCGCCCTTGGAAACCAAGATCTAGCCCCAGGGTGGCTTTACAGAGAGCACTGGGAATCTCAGCCAGGATATCACATGATTTTATTCTGTACGACTTAGCAGCCATAGTTGAGAGTAAAAACACACATGGACCTCATATTGTAGACCTCAATGCACATTGCTTCATTTGACCTTTTGGCTACTCTTTGGGAAGACTTGCCTCTGAGAGTTCTCCAAACCTTTTATTGAAATGAGCATCCTCATCATTTAATTGTTCCTGAATGAATTGAAACCCACATTGCCTCCAACTTCATCCTTGAAAAATGGCTCGATAAATACCATGAATTTTTTTAAATTTTCATGAACAGGTGGCAATGGAGAACCTTTGAATATCCTGTTGCTGATTATGAGTATACCAGACAGTGCCTTGATTGACTGGGTTTCAAGAAAATGGTGTAGAACAGAGATGCCAGTAATTTGGAGCCTGCTGAATAGTGTGCTTATAGCCGTGGTGGGCAGCTGTGTGATGGAATATCTGTGGTGGGGCCATGTGGATCTGCCATTGGCTTCCAAATGGCTTGTGGCTGACATGGTGCAGCCAGCAGACCCTTATATGTAAAGGCATCTGGTTATATGGAGAGGTTTCAGGGCAATGTTCAGAATCAGGTTGCTATGGTAAAGGGGCAAGCTACGAAGGATAGAACCTTGGTTGGTGCATTCTCCAGCAGACCCTGACCCACCACACGTGACAGAACTCCCTCCAGCCCTATGTTTCAGTTCAACTCCTTGTATTTTGTGAAGCAAATACCAAACTACCAGTGCAGCAGCAAGAAACACCACAAAATGTGGAGGATGACCAAATGACTTCACAGTCCACACGGGGAGACACTTAGCCCCCAGTGGCCACAGTTTACCTACAAAGATTGAATTCAGAACTGCTGCCTCATGTTCATTGGAAAATATTAAACCATGTCCTTCAGATCACATAGATGCAGACCCACTTTGATGGTCTCACTACAAAGGAAGCTAAAGCTCCTGACAACATCATATATTTCAAGTGCCCAAACTCAGAGGCAGTTTCTCAAAAAGTCTTTATGCCAGCACAGCTCCATGTTTGTGGAGTGTTTACCCTGTCCCTTACTTTTGGAAACTACTCTACCACCTCCCAGGTTGTAAACTTTTGAACATATTCCATTTCAGATATTTATTCACAGATTTTCTAACTCTTCACCTCTAATGATGTATTACTTGGGGCGAGGGTAATGTCAAGGCATTGTTCTGGATGACAGTGGGAAAATTTTTGTGTAGCACATATTTGCATACATATTGGGTTCATTTTCCAATTTTCCATTCGAAATACTGAATACCTGACACTAACACCTAACCTACTAGACTCTGACTACTAATACTAATAAGATGAAGGAAAACAACCCAAACAGAATAGAATGACAAGCATTTCAGAGGAGGCATGGTGTATAGTTGGACTTGCATTTTGCATTACATAAGGTAGGAGTTATACATCTAGTCAATTTTGTGTTGAAATAGATCTCCATGTGTTTTTTTTCAATTTTTTATTTTATTTTATTTTTGTAGTTGGTTGTTAAAAACATTACAAAGCTCTTGACATATTGTATTTCATACATTAGATTCAAGTGGGTTATGAACTCCCATTTTTGCCCTAAATACAGATTGCAGAATCACATCGGATATACATCCACATTTAAATAATGCCCTATTAGTAACTTTTGTATTCTGCTACCTTTCCTATCCTCTACTATCCCCCTCTCTCCCCTCCCATCTTCTCTCTTTACCCCATCTACTGTAATTCATTTATCTCCTTGTTTATTTTCCCATTCCCCTCACAACCGCTTATATGTAATTTTGTGTAACAATGAGGGTCTCCCTCCATTAGCATGAAGTTTCCCTTTTCTCTCCCTTCCCCCCCAACTCATGTCTCTGTTTAATGTTAATCTTCTTCCTGCTCTTCCTCCCTGCTCTGTTCTTAGTTGCTCTCATTATATCAAATAAGACATTTGGTATTTTTTTTAGGGATTGGCTAGCTTCACTAAGCATTTTCTGCTCTAGTGCCATCCATTTCCCTGCAAATTCCATGATTTTGTCATTTTTTTTTAGTGCTGTGTATTACTCCATGGTGTATAAATGCCACATTTATTTTATTCATTCATCTATTGTAGGGTATCTGGGTTGGTTCCACAGTCTAGCAATTGTGAATAGTGCTGCTATGAACATCGATGTGGCAGTATCCCTGTAATACGCTTTTTTTAAGATTTTCAGGGAATAGTCCGAGAAGGGCAATAGCTGGGTCAAATGGTGGTTCAATTCCCAGCTTTCCCAGGATTCTCCATACTGCTTTCCAAATTGGCTGCACCAGTTTGCAGTCCTACCAGCAATGTACAGGAGTACCCTTTTTCCACATCCTCACCAGCACTTGTTGTTGTTTGACTTCATAAAGGCTGCCAATCTTACTGGAGTGAGATGGTATCTAAGGGTGGTTTTGATTTGCATTTCTCTGACTGCTAGAGATGGTGAGCATTTTTTCATGTACTTATTTATTGATTGTATGTCCTCCTCTGCGAAGTGTCTGTTCAGGTCCTTGGCCCATTTGTTGATTGGGTTATTTGTTATCTTATTTTCTAATTTTTTGAGTTCTTTGTATACTCTGGATATTAGGACTCTATCTGAAGTGTGATGAGTAAAAATTTGTTCCCATGATGTAGGCTCCTTATTTACCCCTCTTATTGTTTCTTTTGCTGAGAAAAAAACTTTTCAATTTAAGTAAGTCCCATTTGTTGATTCTTGTTATTAACTCTTGTGCTATGGGTGTCCTATTAAGGAATTTGGAGCCCGACCCCACAATATGTAGATTGGAGCAAACTTTTTCTTTTCACACATGCAGAGTCACTGATTTGATATCTAGCTTCTTGATCCAGTTTGAGTTAACTCTTGTGCATGGTGAGAGGAGGGGATTCAGTTCCATTTTGTTACATATGGATTTCCAGTTTACCCAAGACCATTTGTTGAAGATGCTATCCTTCCTCCATTTCATGCTTTTAGCTCCTTTATCAAATATAACATAGTTGTAGCTTTGTGGCTTAGTCTCTTGTGTCCTGTATTCTGTACCACTTGTCCACCTGCCTGTTTTGGTACCAGTACCATGCTGTTTTTGTTACTATTGCTCTGTAATATAGTTTGAAATCTGGTATTACTATACCATTTGATTTACACTTTCTGCTTAGAATTGCTTTTGTATTTCTGGGTCTTTTATTTTTCCATTTGAATTTCATGATTGCTTTATCTATTTCTATAAGAAATGCCATTGGGATTTTGATTGGCATTGCATTAAACCTTTAGAGAACTTTTGGTAATATCGCCATTTTGATGATGTTAGTTCTGCCTATCCATGTACAGGGTATATTTTTACATTTACTAAGATCTTCTTCTACTTCTCCTTTTAGGGTTCTATAGTTTTCATTGTGTAAATCTTTCACCTCTTTTGTTAGGTTGATTCCCATGTATTTTATTTTTGTGAGGATGATTTGAATGGACTGTTTTTCCTCATTTCCTTTTCAGAAGTTTTGCCGCTGGTATACAGAAAGGCCTTCGATTTATGCGTGTTGATTTTATATTCTGCCACATTGCTGAATCCATTTATTAGTTCTGGTAGTTTTTTTCTGTAGACCCTTTTAGGTCTTCTATGTATAGAATCATGTCACCAGCAAATAGTAATAATTTACGTTCTTCTTTTCCTATGTTCATGCCTTTGATTTCTTTCGTCTGTCTAATTACTCTGGCCAGTTTTTCGAGAACTATATTGAATTGAAGTGGGGATAGAGGCATCTCTGTCTTGTTCCAGATTTTAGAGGGAATGCCTTCAATTTTTCTCCATTCAGAATGATGCTAGCCTGAGGCTTAGCATAGATAGCTTTTACAATGTCGAGGTAAATTTCCGTTATCCCTAGTTTTATTAATGTTTTGAACATAAAGGGATGCTGTACTTTGTCGACTGCTTTTTTTGCATCTATCGAGATGATCATATGGTTCTTATCTTTAAGTCTATTAATGTGGTGAATAACATGTATTGATTTCTGTATATTGAAACATCCTTGCATCCCAGGGATAAATCCTACTTGATAATGGTGCACAATTTTTTGATGTGCCTTTGTATTCGATTCGCCAGAATTTTATTGAGGATTTTTGCATCAAGCTTCATCAGATATATTGGTCTGTAGTTTTCTTTCTTTGAGGTGTCTTTGTCTGGTTTCAGTATCAGGGTGATTTTGGCCTCATCGAATGAATTTGGCAGAGCTCCCTCTTTTTCTGTTTCCTGAAATTACTTGAAAAGTATTGGTATTAATTCTTCTTTAAAGGTTTTGCAAAATTCCGCTGTATACGCATCTGGTCCTGGGCTTTTCTTGGTTGGTCGTCTTATGCTTGCTTCTTCTAAATCATCCATTGATATTGGTATGTTGAAATTGTGTGTATCCTCTTGACTCAGTCTGGGCAAATCATATGACTTAAGAAATTTACTGATGTCTTCACTATTTTCTATTTTATTGGAATATAGGTTTTCAAAATAATTTCTAATTGTCTTCTGTATTTCTGTAGCATGTGTTGTGATAATGCCTTTTTCATCCTCTATGTTAGTAATTTGAGTTCTCTCTCTTCTTCTCTTCGTTAGCCTGGCTAAGGGTCTGTTGATCTTATTTATTTTTTCAAATAACCAACTTTTATTTTTGTTAGTTTTTTTCAATAATTTCTTTTGTTTCAATTTCATTGATTTCCGCTCTGATTTTAATTAATTCTTGCCTTCTGCTACATTTGCTGTTGGTTTGCTCTTCCTTTTCTAGGGCTTTGAGATGAAGTATGAGCTCATTTATTTGTTGGTTTTTGCTTTTGTTGAGGAATGACCACCAGGCGATGAATTAACCTCTTAAAATTGCATTCATTGTGTCCCATAGATTCCGATATGTTGTGTCTGTATTTTCATTTATCTCTAAGAATTTTTTGATTCCCTCTTTTATGTCTTCTGTAACCCATGGATCATTCATTAACATATTGTTCATTTTCCATGTGATGTAGGATTTTTTCTTCCTTCTTTTATCATTGATTTCCAGTTTCATTCCATTATGATCAGATAAAATGCATGGTATTATCTCCATCCCTTTATATTTACTGAGGGTTGCCCTATGGCATAATATATGGTCTATTTTTGAGAAGGATCTATGTGCTGCTGAGAAAAAAGTATATCCACTTGATGATGGTTGATATATTCTATATATGTCAGTTAAGTCTAGATTATTGATTGTGATATTGAGTTCTATAGTTTCTTTATTCAACTTTTGTTTGGAGGATCTGTCCAATGGTGAGAGAGGTGTGTTGACGTCACCCATAATTATTATGGTGTGGTCTATTTGATTATTGAACTTGAGGAGAATTGGTTTTATGAATGTTTCAACACCATTATTTGGTGCATAAATATTTTAATTGTTTTTTCTTGTTGGTGAATGGTTCCTCTCATCAGTATATAATGTCCTTCCTTATTCCTTTTGATTAACTTAGTCTTGAAGTCGATTTTATACGATATGAGGATGGCCACCCCTGCTTGCTTACGAGAACCGTGTGCATGGTATAAATTTTCCCAACCTTTCACCTTCAGCCTGTGTATGTCTTTTCCATTCAGATGTGTCTCCTGGAGGCAACATATTGTTGGATTTGTTTTTTAATCCAAGTTACCAGCCTATGTTGCTTTATTGGAGATTTTAAGCCATAAATGATTAGTGCTACTATTGATGTATTGTTTGTACTGCCAGCCATGTTTGATTATTTATCTTTGTTTTTTAATTAGTTTGTTTCTCCATGATTAGCTTTCCCCCTGCCCTCTTTCATTACCCAGACATTTCCCACTGATGGTTTTCGTTGTTGTTGTTCATTTTTTCCTCGTGTAGTGTTTTGCTCAAGAAGCTTTGCAATGCTGGTTTTCTGGCTGCAAATTCTTTTAGCTTTTGTTTATCATGAAAGATTTTTGTTTCGTTGTCGTACCTGAAGGTTAATTTTGCTGGATACAGAATTCTTGGTTGGCATCCATTGTCTTTCAGTGTTCGAAATACGTTGTTCCAAGGTCTTCTCGCTTTCATCATCTGTGATGAAATATTCATTGTTAACCTTATTGATTTACCGATTTACCACTGAATGTAATCTGCCTCCTTTCTTTTGTAGCTTTTAAAATTTTCTATTTGTTCTGTATATTAGATATGTTCATAACAAATGTCTTGGCATTGGTCTACTGTGATTTTGTGTGCTCGGTGTCCTCTATGCAACTACAATTTGTATATCCGTTTCCTTTTTTATTTCTGGAAAGTTTTCTGTAATTATTTCATTCAGCAGGTTGCTCATTCCCTTGGTTTGAATCTCTATACATTTCTCTATCCAGATAACTCATAAGCTTGGTGTTTTTACGTTATCCCATATCTCTTGGATGTTTTTCTTGTGATTTTTTACCAGCCTTTCTGAGTTGGCTAGACTCTTTTCAAGATGATATATTTTGTCTTCATTATCTGACTTTCTGGCTTCTACTTGCTCCACTCCATTAGTGATACTCTCAATTGAGTTTTTAATTTGGTTTATCGTTTTCTTCATTTCTAGAATTATTGTTTGATTTTTTTTATTATCTCTATCTCCTGATAAAGATGGTTAACTTCCTTTTTTATCTGTTTATCTAATTCATTTTCAATGTGTTCTTGCTTTCTTATGCTGCTCATGTTACTTCTTGTTCTGTTTGAGTGCTGAGTTAGTGCTTACTCTTATAAATTTATTTGATGCTTGGGAGGAAAGGTATTAGAAGAGAAGGGAGGAAGTCACTAAAGAGAATGAGAGTGGGCAGGTAGAATTCAAGGAAGGGGGAATAAGAAAATTGAAAAGAAATGAAAAGACAAAAGAAAATAAGAGAAAATAAAGAATGAAAGAAAAATTTAAAAAATGATAATAAAGAAATGAAAATTAAAATTAAAAAAAATTAATGATAATAATAAAATTTAAAAAAATTTAAAAAATAATAACATTAAAAAAGTTAAAGAAAAACAACAACAAAAAAATGAAAATGAAAGAAAAGAAGGAAAAACCAAAAACAAAAAAACACCCCAAATTTAAAAAAAAATAAATAAATAATAATCATAATAAATGCAGTCATAGAGTTTGATTAACTTCTCTTCCAGTAGGTGGTGCTGTGCCCACTGGGCCAAGGTTCTCCTCTCAATAGTTGGGAACCAATAACTATGCAGCTGCTCTTCCTCCCAGACTGGGCAGGTGTCCAATCCTGACACCCTAGGGTCTTCTATTGTGTTTCCTCAAGCCAGGCCCCGCTCACCTGTGACACTCACCACATTACTGGTGACACGCCAGGTCTGCTGCTCCTGGGAGCCCTGTTTTGATGAACGCCTGGGCACACTTTCCCGGTTTGTCTCCCTCAGACCCTAAGTTTGTAGAGCTTGGGGCTGAGAATCCCCAGCGAATTTGCTTGCCCTCCGGGAGCCACGCCCCCGGTAGCTGGAGCAAGAGACCTCAGTTGTCAGCACTGGTGGGAGCGGTTGCCTGGAGTTCTGCACAGCGAGTCCCACGCCACTCCTGATTTTCTCGGTCTGGCTATCCTGCTCATGGTAGAGCTGAGAGGAACCCTTATGGGAGAGCTCGGATTGGCCCTTAAGGATTCCCTGCTGTGTGGAGAAAGATGGCTAGGGGATTACACACCTGTCGCGCTGGTTTCAATGAAGTTATCTCCTCCACCCATGACGTCAGTTCTATGCCATGGTGGTATCCCATGTAAATGGTGATCATCCGTTCCCTTTGCTGGTTGACCAATGCAACGGATGGGTCCTGACTGTCTCTCCCATGCCCCGTTTCAATCCTTTGGCCACTGCCTATGAAGGCTAGGTTGGCTTCTACCTCTGTAAGTTCAGAAGGGCCGACCAGTTATTTCAGCTGGATCGTTAGTGCT
The DNA here is from genome assembly GCF_048772815.1 of Callospermophilus lateralis. Taxonomy (NCBI): domain Eukaryota; kingdom Metazoa; phylum Chordata; class Mammalia; order Rodentia; family Sciuridae; genus Callospermophilus; species Callospermophilus lateralis. The sequence continues at coordinate 1,284,354 of NW_027513145.1, forward strand.
GAGTCACAAAAAGCAGGCAAACCGGAGGTTGAATGCAAAAGATCTGGGCTCGGTGTGTGTTCTTAGGGGCCCAGACTGTTTACCCCAGATTCACGTCAGCGCAGCATTGCCTAGTGATCCTGAGCAAACAGCATTTAGACAGTTAATGACTCCCTATTCCCGCGCAGCTGAAGAGGTAAGAGACTTGATCTCTCCACACCCTCTGCCATTTTGGATTTCTCTCCATGTGTTTTAAACTTAACAAATATGTGAATTCCTGTCTCCCTTTCTCTGTAGCCTATTCAGGACATGTGTTTTGATATGCACATATAGAATCCTAACTTGTATCACACGTACATTCTTGTGAGGTGGCTGACATGGCAGATACAAATTGTGAGAAGAGATCACTATTCTAAACGCTGTTGGAACTAAAAATTCAATCAATGGGTGAGCTCCTAGTTGAACAACATTATACATAAATCCATGTTTATTAAATTGAATTTTTTTGGATCTGTGGATGATATATATTTCTCGATAAATTTCGATTGGCATATATATTGCTACTTTTTAATGTCTGTGTGTGTTTTGATATTTTAAAGTTTGTGTGTGTGTTTTGTGTGTGTGTGTGTGTGTGTGTATATACACTCTCCAGATTTTTAAAATATGAAATATATGTGTCTTATATACACTCGCTAAATTCATTCATGTTCATGTATGTGGATTTATAATCAACTTTTCACAGTATTATTCTCAGAAATATTCATCCATCTGAAATACATATTTGTTTCCTAGTACTGAAAACTAACTTCAGTGAATGGTACATACATATCCTAATATTTCAAGAGTTACTGACCCAGTTTATCATCAATGCAAGCAGATTCCAATGGGACATGATTTGTATTTTTACGTTCATTTTTATTCAACACTGGTACATTACTATTTCGTAAGTTCATGCACATCATAGTATATATATTTCATCTACAAGTTCGCAAATTTATAAGAATTTGTTTCACTTTCAATCACTTCCTGCTTCAGGACACATGTATTCTTCCATGATTCTTGACTGGTCTTTTCATGAGACTTCTTTCCAAACACATTATTTCCGATTTCCATAATCACTTTTTAAGCAAAACTCACTTCCCCTTCATGATAAATTATAACTGTGATATTACCATTAGATGTGTAACTGGTTGGAATGAATGATTGTATACCAATATAAGATTTCTTATATATTTTCAGATATCAATTCAATCCATTATTTAAAGTAAAACCAGTTATATTATTTATTCACAGTATCGTCTATGCATGCATTTTCTTTATATTCATAGACACAGTGTACACCTTTTTGTACCCCCAATACTAATGTATACGTCTTCAAAATTTTGGTGGAAAAAATACTCATGTCACTTGATCTACATATACATTTAATCACAGAAATATTCTGGACAAAAAATGCATAGGTCACACTTATGATTGTACCAAAGCCTGAAAGGAAAGTAAACATGGATTACTAAAAACATCGATGTCCGGGTTGCCTAATTCTCTCAAATGTCAATCCTATTGGTGACTACATATTTGTTTCTTCTTAAGATTATATATTCAAACTCAACCCTATTGAAAATGTCTAATCCTATCCCTCACTTTATACATTGCCTGATTTTGTAATGTCTCTATTGCTATCTACTTTCTTACATATTTTCCCCATTTCATCATAGTGACTGACCCTTCACATGTGCTGATATTTACATTCACACTCTTATTGATAACTTATTGCTGAAGACCTTTTTTTCCAAATCCTATACTCTCTCTTCCTCCTAAACCTACTGACTATCTTCCTAATCTTACTGACTATCTCTTTTTGATTGGATATTCTCTTCTACATTCAATCATCCAAGATACAAGGTCTTGTGCCATTTTATACCGATTTATCTGAGACATCTGTGAGAACGTAATTCAATGCTAAGTATCCCAATCAAGGGCCCAATGACTTTCTGCGCTTCAAATCTTACTTAGATTTCTTTTTTCATACATATATTTCACCTCTATATTCTTATAAATATCGCAGGTTCCCAATACCATTAAACATCCAGCAGAATGATTCCTAATCCAAATAGAACATGTTATTAACCCTAACCATACACTGTTCCCTCAGTCTAACTTTACAGAAGAGCAGGGACAGAGTTGGTCTTACAATACAGGAATGTAGGAGATCTTCAACCTGCTGCGAACCTCAAAGGTCCATGCAGAAATGATCCCTAAAGAAGATATAGGCAGTTATGAAGAACCTGAGAGAGCGAAAGTCATCTTTCATGACAAAAAAACAGGTCAGGATGAAGGGGTGTGTCTGAAGCAGTAGAGAAGATGTACCAAACCAGGCTTGTGTGGAGAGCTGTTCCCGGGTGCCTATGGTTGATATTCCATTCTAACTTGTGAAAGTATCATAGGAAGTAGGGGCAGGCTCCATCTCATGGACCCTTGGAAACAACTGTTAGGACAAAGTGGTTGCCAAGGCAGTGACCTCATTCAGTTCTTGACGAAGTGACCTATGTCACTTTCTTGTTGATGGAACACTCTGAACTTGGGATCCAGGAAGCCAGGCACCCTGAGGCAGTCCCAGTCCAAGTCCCAATGGTCTCACATGTTTGGATTTAAGAAGGACAGAGTCAGTCTTTCTTGGCAACTACTGAATTGAAGATGGACAAATGCCAGGAAGGCTCTGAAGAGGGGCTTTTCCTGAGAAAGCAGGCAGTGGCTCACCACTGGCTCCTGAAAACTGCACAGTTTTGGCCAAGGAGACCAGATCTGACATAGGACAGCCCATTTCCGGGGAACATAGTATGGCCCACCAGTCAGAGGACGCTCCAGATAGTCACAGACCTATTTGGGGAAAGAAGGTGCCTTTGTGGGTGTGTGTGTGTGTGTGTGTGTTTGTGATTTTGTCTCATGTTTTGAGAATATGTAGGAAAGTTGGTTTGTTTGGTTTGGAGTGGACTGTTTCTAGTAAGTCCTTTGAGAAAGCGAGTGTTTCTATGTCTGGGTATCCCACTGTGTCCGTGGTTGTAGACAATAGAAAAGAGAATTCATCAATAGATGTGTCCGGTCTAGTAGAAAGTTTCCCAGCATTCATCCTGCCCAATGTATGAGTGGACTGCAGCTTGCCTTATGGATGGGCAACACCTGTTATCTTCCTAAGTTCCTGTTTTTTTTTTTTTCCGGATTCTGCTTACACTCCAGAATAGGCTCATGGTTTTGTGTCTAAGATATGTACCACCTCCAAGCTCTGTGACAAGTCCATGTACTTGATAGCTGAAGGGAATGTGGGGCATCTCTGAAAACTGAGATATCAGTGTAACCAAGAATGTCTCAGTGGTGAAACCATGCATTGGGCCTTTGCTTACCTGTTGTTCTGTTGCCCTGAATGTCAGGAAGGTCTTTGCCTCAGGCCACCCCTTTCTGAAGCCTGAAGAAAAGGGTATTCAAATGTAAATGAATGGGCATCACCTGTGGCTCTTTGCTTAATTGCTTTGGAAAGGGATGTGTCTGGCCCAGCCTCTCGGCCCTATGTGAGGCTGTGGCTTTGATTCTCACCACCTGATGGATCTAAAGAATGACCCCATTTGTGCATTCAAAACCAAACTGGCCAAAAGAGCAGTCATTGTGGATGAAGTCTCTCGCCTTCCTCTGTAAGGTTCCTGACATCCATCAAGTGAGAATAGTGATCCTTTGGGTCAATTGAGTTCTTAAAAGCCCTGCAGAGGATAGCCCATATGTGCTTGGGTTTTCTGATAACTCCAATTCACATAAAGAATCTAAAACCCACAGTCAATAGGACTTGAATTGGTGAAGTGGAGCAGTATTAACGGCAGGCCTATTTGATCACTACTGGTTCACAGGAAGGATTTCCAGCCCAAACTGATTTTAGGCAAATGAGTAACAAGAGATCTTATTTTGGACACTGTCTTGGGCTTCGCCCCTCATAGAAATCTCCAGCCAGAGGCTATGATGAGTGTATATATGGAAGAAATTGAGGGTCATGTGGGAGTGTTTTGGATTTAATTGTGGTCATTTGTGTGGTGGTTGGAAGAGATGACTGTGTCCACCTGCGCTTGAACTCTCGTGTGATCCCCCTTAGAGTCTGAGTCCTGGAACTGACCTCAGAGAAGTATTGCTATTAATTGTATTGGGATTTTTGGAGGCCATGCAAGAGAGTCGACCTTGGAAACTGATATCTAGGCCCAGTGTGGCTTTCCTTCGAGCACTGGGAATCTCAGCCAGGATATCACATTATTTTATTCTGAAAGACTTGGCAGCAATAGTTGAGAGTAAAAACACATATGGACCTTACATTGTAGACCTCAATGGGCCCGGCTTCCTGTGGCCTTTGGTCCCTCTTTGAGAAGACTTGCCTGTGTGAGTTCCCAACAGCTTTCATTGAAATGTCCCTTCTCACCATTTAACAGTTCATGAATGAATTGAAACTCACAGTGGCTCCAACTTCATCTTTGTAAAATGGCTTCATAAATACCATGAAATTTTTAAAATTCCCTTGCCCAGGTAAAACTCTGAAGTGCTTGTATTTCTATTGTGTTGGGTGAATTTTCTCCATTATATTAGGATGAATAGTCTGAGTCTACTAGGTATGGGTTAGTGTCAGGGATTCAGTATTTTGAATGGAAAATCGGAAAATGAATCCAGTGTGTATGTAAATATATGCTGCACAAATATCCTCCCGCTCTCATGCAGAACAATGCCTTGACATTACCTTCACCCCAATTAAGACACAATTAGAGGAGAAGAGTTACAAAATCAGTGAATACATATATGGAATGGAAAATGCTCAGGAGTTCACAACTTTGGAGGTGGTAGAGGAGTTTTCAAAACTAAGGGACAGGGTAAACACTCCACAAACATGGAGCTCTGCTGGCCTAAAAACTTTTTGAGAAAGTGCCTCTGAGCTTCCGCACTTGAAATATATGTTGTATTCAGGAGATTTGGCTTCCTTTGTAGTGAGACCATCAAAGCTGGGTCTGCATCTATGTGACATGGAGGACATGGTTTCTTATTTTCCAATGAACAAGATGAAGCAGTGCTGAATCCTCTCTTTGTAGGTAAACTGAGGCCACTTGGGACTAAGTGTCTCCCCGTGTGGACTGTGAAGCCATTTGGTCCTCCTCCACTTTTTTGGTGTTTTTGCTGTTGTACTGTGAGTTTGGTATTTGTTTCACGAAATACTAGGAGCTAAACTGGGACACAGTGCTGGAGGAAGTTCTGTCACATGTGGTGGGTCAGGGTCTTCAAGAGAATGCACCAACTAGGCTTCTATCTCTCACAGCTTGTCCCATTGCCCCCTTGTCCATATCAACCTGATTCTTAATTTTCCTCTGAAAACTCTCCATATAACAAGATGCCTTTACATTTAAGGGTCTGCTGGCTGCACCATGTCAGTTTCAAGCCATTTGGAATCCAATGGTAGATCCACATGGCCCTCCCACGGATGTTTTATCAAACACCTCCCCACCACTGCTCTAGACCCACTACTCAGCAGGTTCCAACTTAATGGCATCTCTGATCTACACCATTTTCATGAAACTCAGTAAATCAAGGCACTGTCTGGTATACTCATGATCAGCAACAGGACATCAAATGTTTCTCCAGTGCCACCTGGTAATAGGATTTCAAAAATTTCATGGTATTTATCTAGCCATTTTTACAGCATGAAGTTGGAGGCACTGTGGGTTTCAAATCATTCAGCAAACATTAAATGGTGAGGAAGCTTATTTCAATGAAATCTCTGGAGAACTCTCACAGGCAAGGCTTCCCAATGAGTCGACAAACGGTCACATTAGGCCAGGCCCATTGAGGTCTACAATGTGAGGTCCATGTGTGTTTTGACTCTCAACTATGGCTGCCATTTCTTTAAGAATAAAATCATGTGATATCCTTGCTGAGATTCCCAGGCCTCTGTGGAAATCCACCCGGGGCCTAGGTCTCAGTTTCCAAGAGCGACTTTCATGCATGGCCTCTTAAAATCCCAACAAAATTCATGGCAATGCTTCTCTGAGTTCAGTTCCAAAACCCAGTCTCTAAGGGGAATCACACCAGAGTTCAAGCCCACATGGACCCAGTCTTTTTTTCCAATGCCACACAAATGACCAAAATTAAAACCAAAACACTCCCACATGGCCCTCATCTTATTCCATATAGTCAATCATCTTAACCTCTGGCTGGAGGTTTCCATGAGGGGCGCAGCCCAAGACAGTGTCCAAAATCAGCTCGTTTGCCCCTCATTTGCCTAAAGTCAGGGTAGCCTGGACACCGTTTCTGTGAACCAGGAGTGAACAAATAAGGCTGCCGTTAATACTTCTGTGTTTCTCCAATTTGAGGCCTACTGATTTTAGGTATGGATTCTTTAGGTGATTTAGAGTCATGCGAAAACACAAGCACCTCTGCAAGGCTTTGAAGAACTCACTTGACCCAAAGAATCCCTATTCTCATTTGATGGAGTGCAGGAACCTAACAGAGGAAGGCAAGAGAATTCATCCACAATGTGTAATATTTTTTGCCATTTTGGTTTTGGAAGCTCACATGGGATCATTCTTAAGATCCATCAGGTGCTGAGAATCTAAGCACAGATACACACAGGTCCAAGAGGCTGATAAAGACACATCCCTTTCCAAAGCAATTAAGCAAAGAGCCACAGGTGAGGCCCATTCATTTCCATTTGAAAACTGTTTTCTTCAGGCTTCACAAAGGGGTGGCCTGAGCCAAAGACCTTCCTGACATTCAGTGCAACACAACAATAAGTAAGCAAAAGGCCCAAAGCAGGGTTTCTGCACTGAGACTTTTCTGGTCACACTGATATCTGAGTTTTCTGAGATGCTCACCATTCTCTTCAGCTATCCAGTACATGGCCATGTCACAGAGCTTGGAGGCGGTACATATTTTGGACACAAATCCATGAGCCTACTCTGGACAGTGGCCAGAATTCAGGAAGAAAACAACAACTTAGAAAGATAGCAGGTGTTGCACATCGATAAGACAAGCTGCAGTCCATTCATATATTGGGCAGGATGAATTTTGGCAAGATTTATACTAGACAGGACACATCCATTAATGCATTCTCTTTTCTAATGTCTACAACAACGGACAGAGTGGGATACACAGAAACAGAAACACTAGCCATGTCAAATGACTTACTAGAAACTGTCCACTCCAAAGTAAACAAACCGCCTTTCCTATCTATTCTCAGAACATGAGACAAAACAACAAACCCACACCCACTCCCACAAAGGCACCTCCTACCCCCAAGTAGGTCTTTGACTATCCGGAGTGTCCTCTGACTGGTGGGCCATACTATGTTCCCCCGAAATGGCCTGTCTTCGCTCAGATCTTGTTTCCTTTACCAACTCTGTGAAGATGTCAGGAAAAAGTGGTTAGCCACTACCTGTTTTCTCAGGAAAGGTCCATCTTCAGAGCTCTCCTGGCATTTGGCCATCCTCACATCATTAGGTACCAAGAAAACTGACTCTGTCCTTGGTAAATCCAAACAAGTGAGCCCACTGGGACTGGCACTTGGACTGCCACTGGGTGCCTGGCTTCTTGGATACCAAGTTCAGAGAGTTCCATCACCAAGGAAATGAGGTATGTCACATTCTTTGGAACTGAATGAGGTCACTGTCTTGGCAACCACTTTGTCCTAACAGTTGCTTCTAAAGGTAACATAAGATGGAGGTTGCCCCTACTTCCTGTGACACTTTCATAAGATAGAATGTATATCAACCATGGGCACCCAGGAACAGCTCTCCACTCAGGCCTGGTTTGGTCCATCTTCTCTACAATAAGAAGAGAGAGAGGCAGATTCAGACACATCCCTTCATTCTGACCAGGTCGTTTGCCATGGAAGATGACTTTTGCTCTCTCAGGTGCTTCATACCTGCCTACAACTTCTCCAGGTATCATTTGTGCATGGACATTTGAGGTTCTCATCAGGTGGAAGGTCCCCAACTTTTCTGTATTGTAAGAACCACTCTGTCCCTGCCCTTCTGTAAAATGATTGAGGGAACAGTGTATACTTGGGGTTGAAAACAGGTTTGATTTCGGTTACAAATGATTCTGTGCGATGAATAATGATATTGGGAACCTGCCATATTTACAAGAATATAGAGGTGAAATATAAGTATGAAAACAGAAATCTAGGTAAAATTTGAATCCCAGAAGGGTTTTGCCCTTGATTGGGATACTTAGCTTTGAATTATGTTCTGCAAGGATGCCTCAAATAATTCGATATACAATGGCATAGGACCTTGTGCATTGGATGATTGAATTTAGAAGAGAACATCCAGTCAAAAAGGGATATTCAGTAGGATTAGGAAGATAGTCGGTAGGTTTAGGAAGAAGAGTGAGTATAGGATTTGGACCAAAAGTTCTTTAGCAATAGACTTTCGGTTTTAGAGTGAATGTAAATGTCAGGACATATGAAGAGTCAGTCAATATGTTGAACTGGGGAAAATATGTAGAAAAGCAGATATCAATAGAAACATTACGAAATCAGGCAAAGTATAAAGTGAGTGATAGAATTAGACATTCTCAACAGGGTTGAGTTTGAATATATAAATTAGGAAAAAACAAATATGTAGTCACCAAAGGATTGACAATTGACAGCATTAGGCAACGTGGACATGGATGTTTTTAGAAATCCATGTTCACTTTCCATTTAGGCTTTGGTACAATCATAAGTGTGACCTTTCCATTTTTTGTCCAGAATATTACTGTGATAATGAGGTGACATGAGTATTTCTTTCACCATTTCTGGGAGCAATATATTGAAGATGTAAAATTAGAATCGGGGGTACAAAGAGGTGTACCCTGTTTCTATGAACATAGAGAAAAAGCATGAATAGACCATACTGTGAATAAATAATATAACTTTTTTGTACTTTAAATAATGAATTGAACTGATATCTGAAAAATTAAAGGAAATCGTATATTGATATACAATCATTCATTCCAACCAGGTATATATCTAATGGAAATATTAGTGTTTTGGTTTATCATGAAGAGTGTGTGAGTTTTGCTTCAAAATGATTATGGAAATTCAAAATAATGTGTTTCGAAAGAAGTCTCATGAAAAGACCAGTCAAGAAACCCTGACAATACATGTGTTCTGAAGCAAGAAGTGATTAAAGTTGAAACAAATGCCTATTAATTTGTGAACTTGTGGATGAAATGTATATCCTGTGATGTGCAAAAACTGAAGAAACAATAATGTACCAGTGTCGAATACAAATGATTGACAAATTACATATCATGTCCCATAGGAGTCTACTTGCATTGATGTTAGACTGGGTCAGTTACTGTAGAATAATTAGGATTTGTATGCACCATTCACTGAAGTTAGTTTTCAGTACTAGGAAACAAATATGTATTTCAGGTGTATGAATATTTCTGATTATAATCTTGTGAAAAGTTGATTATAAATCCACATGCATGAACATGAATGAATTTAGAGAGTGTATATTAGACACATATATTTCATATTTTGAAAAGTTTGGAGAGTATATCAATATCTATATCTATATCTACATCTATACACACACACACACACACACACACACACACAAACACACACACACAACACTCACAGACATTAAAAAGTACCAATATAAATGCCAATCGAAATTCATGAGTAAATATATATCATCCACAAATGCAAAAATATTTATTTTACTGCACATGAGTTTATGTATAATGTTGTTTTACTAGGACGCTCTCCTATAGGTTGAATTTTCATTTCCAACAGCATTTAGGAGGAGTGAACTTTTCTCACATTTTGTATCTGCCAAGACAGCCACCTCACAAAAATGTACGTGTGATACCTGGTAGGATTCTATATATGCATATAAATATACATGTGTGAATAGGCTACAGAAAAGGGAAACAAGAATTCACATATTTGTTAAGTTTAAAAACACATGGAGAATATTTCAATTAAAATTTGACTAGATTTATAACTCCTACCTTATATAATGCAAATGTCAAGTCCAACTATACAACATGTCTCCTCTGAAGTGCTTGTATTTCTATTGTGTTGGGTTAATTTTCTCCATTATATTAGGATGAATAGTCTGAGTCTACTAGGTATGGGTTAGTGTCAGTGATTCAGTATTTCGAATGGAAAATCGGAAAATGAATCCAATGTGTATGTAAATATATGCTGCACAAATATCCTCCCGCTCTCATCCAGAACAATGCCTTGACATTACCTTCACCCCAAGTAAGACACAATTAGAGGAGAAGAGTTACAAAATCAGTGAGTACATATTTGGAATGGAAAATGCTCAGGAGTTCAAAACCTTGGAGGTGGTTGAGGTTTTTCCAAAACTAGCGGACAGGTTAACCATTCCACAAACATGGAGCTCTGCTGGCCTAAAAACTTTTTGAGTTACTGCCTCTGAGCTTCCACCCTTGAAATATATGTTGTTTTCAGGAGATTTGGCTTCCTTTGTAGTGAGACCATCAAAGCTGGGTCTGCATCTATGTGACCTGGAGGACATGGTATCTTATTTTCCAATGAACAAGATGAAGCAGTGCTGAATCCTCTCTCTGTAGGTAAACTGAGGCCACTGGGGACTAAGTGTCTCCCCGTGTGGACTGTGAAGCCATTTGGTCCTCCTCCACTTTTTGTGGTGTTTTTGCTGCTGCACTGTGAGTTTGGTATTTGTTTCACGAAATACTAGGAGCTAAACTGGGACACAGTGCTGGAGGGAGTTCTGTCAAGTGTGGTGGGTCAGGGTCTGCAAGAGAATGCACGAACTAGGCTTCTATCTCTCACAGCTTGCCCCATTGCCCCCTTGTCCATATTAACTTGATTCTTAATTTTCCTCTGAAAACTCTCCATATAAGAAGATCCTTTTACATATGGGGGTCTGCTGGCTGTACCATGTCAGTTACAAGCTATTTGGAATCCAATGGTACATCCCCATGGCCCTACCACGAATGTTTTATCAAACACCTCCCCACCACTGCTCTAGACCCACTACTCAGCAGGCTCCAACTTACTGGCATCTCTGATCTACACCATTTTCATGAAACTCAGTAAATCAAGGCACAGTCTGGTATACTCATGATCAGCAACAAGACATCAAATGTTTCTCCAGTGCCACCTGGTCATAGGAATTTCAAAAATTTCATGGTATTTATCTAGCCTTTTTTCAAGCATGAAGTTGGAGGCACTGTGGGTTTCAAATCATTCAGCAAACATTAAATGGTGAGGAAGCTCATTTCAATGAAATCTCTGGAGAACTCTCACAGGCAAGGCTTCCCAAAGAGTGGACAAAAGATCACATTAGGCCAGGCCCTTTGAGGTCTACAATGTGAGGTCCATGTGTGTTTTGACTCTCAACTATGGCTGCCATTTCTTTAAGAATAAAATCATATGATATTTTTGCTGAGATTCCCAGGCCTCTGTGGAAATCCACCCGGGGCCTAGGTCTCTGTTTCCAAGAGCGACTTTCATGCGTGGCCTCTTAAAATCCCAACAAAATTCATGGCAATGCTTCTCTGAGTTCAGTTCCAAAACCCAGTCTCTAAGGGGAATCACACCAGAGTTCAAGCCCACATGGACCCAATCATTTTTTCCAATGCCACACAAATGACCAAAATTAAAACCAAAACACTCCCACATGGCCCTCATCTTATTCCATATAGTCAATCATCTTAACCTCTGGCTGGAGGTTTCCATGAGGGGCGCAGCCCAAGACAGTGTCCAAAATCAGCTCGTTTGCCCCTCATTTGCCTAAAGGCAGGGTAGCCTGGACACCGTTTCTGTGAACCACGAATGAACAAATAAGGCTGCCGTTAATACTTCTGTGTTTCTCCAATTTGAGTCCTACTGATTTTAGGTATGGATTCTTTAGGTGATTTAGAGTCATGCGAAAACACAAGCACCTCTGCAGGGCTTTGAAGAACTCATTTGACCCAAAGAATCCCTATTCTCATTTGATGGAGTGCAGGAACCTAACAGAGGAAGGCAAGAGACTTCATCCACAATGAATGATATTTTTTGCCATTTTGGTTTTGGAAGCTCACATGGGATCATTCTTAAGATCCATCAGGTCCTGAGAATCTAAGTCACAGCCACACACAGGTCCAAGAGGCTGATAAAGACACATCCCTTTCCAAAGCAATTAACCAAAGAGCCACAGGGGAGGCCCATTCATTTAAATTTGAAAACTGTTTTCTTCAGGCTTCACATAGGGGTGGCCTGAGGCAAAGACCTTCCTGACATTCAGTGTAACACAACAATAAGTAAGCAAAAGGCCCAAAGCAGGGTTTCTGCACTGAGACTTTCCTGGTCATACTGATATCTGAGTTTTCTGAGATGCTCTCCATTCTCTTCAGCTATCCAGTACATGGCCATGTCACAGAGCTGGAGGTGGTACATATTTTGGACACAAATCCATGAGCCTATTCAGAAGAGTGGCCAGAATTCAGGAAGAAAACAAAAACTTAGAAAGATAGCAGGTGTTGCACATCGATAAGAAGAGCTGCAGTCCATGCATATATTGGGCAGGATGAATTATGGGAAGATTTATCCTAGACAGGACACATCCATTAATGCATTCTCTTTTCTAATGTCTACAACAACGGACACAGTGGGATACACAGAAACAGAAACACTCGCCGTGTCAAATGACTTACTAGAAACTGTCCACTCCAAACCAAACAAACCGCCTTTTTAATCTATTCTCAGTACATGAGCAAAACAACAAACCCACACCCACTCCCACAAAGGCACCTCCTTCCCCCAAGTAGGTCTGTGACTATCCGGAGTGTCCTCTGACTGGTGGGCCATACTATGTTCCCCCGAAATGGCCTGTCTTCTCTCAGATCTTGTTTCCTTGACCAACTCTGTGAAGATGTCAGGAAAAAGTGGTTAGCCACTACCTGTTTTCTCAGGAAAGGTCCATCTTCAGAGCTCTCCTGGCATTTGGCCATCCTCACATCATTAGGTACCAAGAAAACTGACTCTGTCCTTGGTAAATGCAAACAAGTGAGCCCACTGGGACTGGGACTGGGACTGCCTCTGGGTGCTTGGCTTCTTGGATACCAAGTTCAGAAAGTTCCATCACCAAAAAAATGAGGTATGTCACATTCTTTGAAACTGAATGAGGTCACTGCCTTGGCAACCACTTTGTCCTAACAGTTGCTTCTAAGGGTAACATAAGATGGAGGTTGCCCCTACTTCCTGTGACACTTTCATAAGATAGAATGTATATCAACCATTGGCACCCGGGAATAGCTCTCCACTCAGGCCTGGTTTGGTCCATCTTCTCTACAATAAGAAGAGAGAGAGGCAGATTCAGACACATCCCTTCATCCTGACCAGGTTGTTTGCCATGGAAGATGACTTTTGCTCTCTCAGGTTCTTCATACCTGCCTAAAACTTCTCCAGGTATCATTTGTGCATGGACATTTGAGGTTCTCATCAGGTGGAAGGTCCCCAACTTTCCTGTATTGTAAGAACCACTCTGTCCCTGCTCTTCTGTAAAATGATTGAGGGAACAGTGTATACTTGGGGTTAAAAACAGGTTTGATTTGGGTTACTAATGATTCTGTGTGATGAATAATGGTATTGGGAACCTGCAATATTTACAAGAATATAGAGGTGAAATATAAGTATGAAAACAGAAATCTAGGTATGATTTGAAGCCCAGAAGGGTTTTGCTCTTGATTGGTATACTTAGCTTTGAATTATGTTCTGCAAAGATGCCTCAGATAATTCGATATACAATGGCATAGGACCTTGTAAATTGGATGATTGAATTTAGAAGAGAACATCCAGTCAAAAAGGGATATTCAGTAGAATTAAGGAGATGGTCGGTAGGTTTAGGAAGAAGAGTGAGTATAGGATTTGGACCAAAAGTTCTTTAGCAATAGACTTTCGGTTTTAGAGTGAATGTAAATGTCAGCACATATGAAGAGTCAGTCAATATGTTGAACTGGGGAAAATATGTAGAAAAGCAGATATCAATAGAACATTAGGAAATCAGCAAAGTATAAAGTGAGTGATAGAATTAGACATTCTCAACATTGTTGAGTTTGAATATATAAATTAGGAAAAAACTAATCTGTAGTCACCAATAGGATTGACAATTGACAGCATTAGGCAACCTGGACATGGATGCTTTTAGAAATCCATGTTCACTTTCCATTTAGTCTTTGGTACAATCATAAGTGTGACCTTTCCATTTTTTGTCCAGAATATTACTGTGATAATGAGGTGACATGAGTATTTCTTTCACCATTTCTGGGAGCAATATATTGAAGATGTAAAATTAGAATCGTGGGTACAAAGAGGTGTACCCTGTTTCTATGAACATAGAGAAAAAGCATGAATAGACCATACTGTGAATAAATAATATAACTTTTTTGAACTTTAAATAATGAATTGAACTGATATCTGAAAAATTAAAGGAAATCATATATTGATATACAATCATTCATTCCAACCAGGTATATATCTAATGGAAATATTAGTGTTTTGGTTTATCATGAAGAGTGTGTGAGTTTTGCTTCAAAATGATTATGGAAATTCAAAATAATATGTTTGGAAAGAAGTCTCATGAAAAGACCAGTCAAGAAACCCTGACAATACATGTGTTCTGAAGCAAGAAGTGATTAAAGTTGAAACAAATGCCTATTAATTTGTGAACTTGTGGATGAAATGTATATCCTGTGATGTGCAAAAACTGAAGAAACAATAGTGTACTAGTTTCGAATACAAATGAATGACAAATTACATTTCATGTCCCATAGGAGTCTACTTGCATTGATGTTAGACTGGGTCAGTTACTGTAGAATAATTAGGATTTGTATGCACCATTCACTGAAGTAAGTTTTCAGTACTAGGAAACAAATATGTATTTCAGGTGTATGAATATTTCTGATTATAATCTTGTGAAAGTTGATTATAAATCCACATACATGAACATGAATGAATTTAGAGTGTGTATATTAGACACATTATTTCATATTTTGAAAAATTTGCAGAGTGTATCTATATCTACATCTATATCTATACACACACACACACACACACACACACACACACACCACTCACAGACATTAAAAGGTACCAATATAAATGCCAATCGAAATTCATGAGTAAATATATATCATCCACAAATGCAAAAATATTTATTTTACTGAACATGAGTTTATGTATAATGTTGTTCTACTAGGACGCTCTCCTATAGGTTGAATTTTAATTTCCAACAGCATTTAGGAGGAGTGACCTCTTCTCACAATTTGTATCTGCAAAGACAGCCACCTCACAAAAATGTACGTGTGATACCTGGTAGGATTCTATATATGCATATAAATATACATGTGTGAATAGGCTACAGAAAAGGGAAACAATAATTCACATATTAAGTTTAAAAACACATGGAGAATATTTTAATTAAAATTTGAATAGATTTATAACTCCTACCTTATATAATGCAAATGTCAAGTCCAACTATACAACATGTCTCCTCTGAAGTGCTTGTATTTCTATTGTGTTGGGTTAATTTTCTCCATTATATTAGGATGAATAGTCTGAGTCTACTAGGTATGGGTTAGTGTCAGGGATTCAGTATTTCGAATGGAAAATCGGAAAATGTATCCAATGTGTATGTAAATATATGCTGCACAAATATCCTCCCGCTCTCATCCAGAACAATGCCTTGACATTACCTTCACCCCAAGTAAGACACAATTAGAGGAGAAGAGTTACAAAATCAGTGAATACATATCTGGAATGGAAAATGCTCGGGAGTTCACAACCTTGGAGGTGGTAGAGGAGTTTCCAAAACTAAGGGACAGGGTAAACACTCCACAAACATGGAGCTCAGCTGGCCTAAAAACGTTTTGAGAAACTGCCTCTGAGCTTCCGCACTTGAAATATATGTTGCTTTCAGGAGATTTGGCTTCCTTTGAAGTGAGACCATCAAAGCTGTGTCTGCATCTATGTGACCTGGAGGACATGGTTTCTTATTTTCCAATGAACAAGATGAAGCAGTGCTGAATCTCTCTTTGTAGGTAAACTGAGGCCACTTGGGACTAAGTGTCTCCCCGTGTGGACTGTGAAGCCATTTGGTCCTCCTCCATTTTTGTGGTGTTTTTGCTGCTGCACTGTGGGTTTGGTTTTTGTTTCACGAAATCCTAGGACCTAAACTGGCCACAGTGCTGGAGGGAGTTCTGTCACGTGTGGTAGGTCAGGGTCTGCAAGAGAATGCACCAACTAGGCTTCTATCTCTCACAGCTTGCCCCATTGCCCCCTTGTCCATATCAACCTGATTCTTAAATTTCCTCTGAAAACTCTCCATATAACAAGATCCCTTTACATATAAGTGTCTGCTGGCTGCACCATGTCAGTTACAAGCCATTTGGAATCCAATGGTAGATCCACATGGCCCTACCACGGATGTTTTATCAAACACCTCCCCACCACTACTCTAGACCCACTACTCAGCAGGCTCCAACTTACTGGCATCTCTGTTCTACACCATTTTCATGAAACTCATTATATGAAGGCACTGTCTGGTATACTCATGATCAGCAACAGGACATCCAATGTTTAACAGTGCCACCTGGTCATAGGAATTTCAAAAATTTCATGGTATTTATCTAGCCATTTTTCAATCATGAAGTTGGAGGCACTGTGGGTTTCAAATCATTCAGCAAACATTAAATGGTGAGGAAGCTCATTTCAATGAAATCTCTGGAGAACTCTCACAGCAAGGCTTCCCAAAGAGTGGACAAAAGGTCACATTAGGCAAGGCCCATTGAGGTCTACAATGTGAGGTCCATGTGTGTTTTGACTCTCAATTATGGCTGCCATTTCTTTAAGAATAAAACCATGTGATATCCTTGCTGAGATTTCCAGGCCTCTGTGAAAATGCACCCGGGGCCTAGGTCTCAGTTTCCAAGAGCGACTTTCATGCGTGGCCTCTTAAAATCCCAACAAAATTCATGGCAATGCTTCTCTGAGTTCAGTTCCAAAACCCAGTCTCTAAGGGGAATCACACCAGAATTCAAGCCCACGTGGACCCAGTCATTTTTTCCAATGCCACACAAATGACCAAAATTAAAACCAAAACACTCCCACATGGCCCTCATCTTATTCCATATAGTCAATCATCTTAACCTCTGGCTGGAGGTTTCCATGAGGGGCGCAGCCCAAGACAGTGTCCAAAATCAGCTCGTTTGCCCCTCATTTGCCTAAAGGCAGGGTAGCCTGGACACCGTTTCTGTGAACCACGAATGAACAAATAAGGCTGCCGTTAATACTTCTGTGTTTCTCCAATTTGAGTCCTACTGATTTTAGGTATGGATTCTTTAGGTGATTTAGAGTCATGCGAAAACACAAGCACCTCTGCAGGGCTTTGAAGAACTCATTTGACCCAAAGAATCCCTATTCTCATTTGATGGAGTGCAGGAACCTAACAGAGGAAGGCAAGAGACTTCATCCACAATGAATGATATTTTTTGCCATTTTGGTTTTGGAAGCTCACATGGGATCATTCTTAAGATCCATCAGGTGCTGAGAATCTAAGTCACAGCCACACACAGGTCCAAGAGGCTGATAAAGACACATCCCTTTCCAAAGCAATTAAGCATAGAGCCACAGGTGAGGCCCATTCATTTCCATTTGAAAACTGTTTTCTTCAGGCTTCACAAAGGGGTGGCCTGAATCAAAGACCTTCCTGACATTCAGTGCTACAGAACAATAAGTAAGCAAAAGGCCCAAAGCAGGGTTTCTGCACTGAGACTTTCCTGGTCACACTGATATCTGAGTTTTCTGAGATGCTCGCCATTCTCTTCAGCTATCCAGTACATTGCCATGTCATAGAGCTTGGAGGTGGTACATATTTTGGACATAAATCCATGAGCCTACTCTGGAGAGTGGCCAGATTTCAGGAAGAAAACAACAACTTAGAAAGATAGCAGATGTTGCACATCGATAAGACAAGCTGCAGTCCATTCATATATTGGGCAGGATGAATTTTGGGAAGATTTATACTAGACAGGACACATCCATTAATGCATTCTCTTTTCTAATGTCTACAACAACGTTCACAGTGGGATACACAGAAAAAGAAACACTTGCCATGTCAAATGACTTACTAGAAACTGTCCACTCCAAACCAAACAAACCGCCTTTCCTATCTATTCTCAGAACATGAGACAAAACAACAAACCCACACCCACTCCCACAAAGGCACCTCCTTCCCCCAAGTAGGTCTGTGACTATCTAGAGTGTCGTCTGACTGGTGGGCCATACTATATTCCCCCGAAATGGCCTGTCTTCTCTCAGATCTTGTTTCCTTGACCAACTCTGTGAAGATGTCAGGAAAAAGTGGTTAGCCACTACCTGTTTTCTCAGGAAAGGTCCATCATCCGAGCTCTCCTGGCATTTGGCCATCCTCACATCATTAGGTACCAAGAAAACTGACTCTGTCCTTGGTAAATCCAAACAAGTGAGCCCACTGGGACTGGGACTGGGACTGCCTCTGGGTTCCTGGCTTCTTGGATACCAAGTTCAGAGAGTTCCATCACCAAGGAAATGAAGTATGTCACATTCTTTGGAACTGAATGAGGTCACTGCCTTGGCAACCACTTTGTCCTAACAGTTGCTTCCAAGGGTAACATAAGATGGAGGTTGCCCCTACTTCCTGTGACACTTTCATAAGGCAGAATGTATATCAACCATTGGCACCCGGGAACAGCTCTCCACTCAGGCCTGGTTTGGTGAATCTTCTCTACAATAAGAAGAGAGAGAAGCAGATTCAGACACATCCCTTCATCCTGACCAGGTTGTTTGCCATGGAAGATGACTTTTGCTCTCTCAGGTGCTTCATACCTGCCTACAACTTCTCCAGGTATCATTTGTGCATGGACATTTGAGGTTCTCATCAGGTGGAAGCTCCCCAACTTTCCTGAATTGTAAGAACTACTCTGTCCCTGCTCTGCTGTAAAATGATTGAGAGAACAGTGTATACTTGGGGTTAAAAACAGGTTTGATTTGGGTTACTAATGATTCTGTGTGATGAATAATGGTATTGGGAACCTGCAATATTTACAAGAATATAGGTGTGAAATATAAGTATTAAAACAGAAATCTAGGTATGATTTGAAGCCCAGAAGGGTTTTGCCATGATTGGTATACTTAGCTTTGAATTATGTTCTGCAAAGATGCCTCAGATAATTCGATATACAATGGCATAGGACCTTGTACATTGGATGATTGAATTTAGAAGAGAACATCCAGTCAAAAAGGGATATTCAGTAGGATTAGGAAGATAGTCGGTAGGTTTAGGAAGAAGAGTGAGTATAGGATTTGGACCAAAAGTTCTTTAGCAATAGACTTTCGGTTTTAGAGTGAATGTAAATGTCAGCAAATAAGAAGAGTCAGTCACTATGTTGAACTGGGGAAAATATGTAGAAAAGCAGATATCAATAGAAACATTACGAAATCAGGCAATCATAAAGTGAGTGATAGAATTAGACATTTTCAACAGGGTTGAGTTTGAATATATAAATTAGGAAAAAACAAATATGTAGTCACCAATAGGATTGACAATTGACAGCATTAGGCAACCTGGACATGGATGTTTTTAGAAATCCATGTTGACTTTCCATTTAGGCTTTGGTACAATCATAAGTGTGACCTTTCTATTTTTTGTCCAGAATATTACTTTGATAATGAGGTGAAATGAGTATTTCCTTCACCATTTCTGGGAGCAATATATTGAAGATGTAAAATTAGAATCAGGGGTACAAAGAGGTGTACCCTGTTTCTATGAAAATAGAGAAAAAGCATGAATAGACCATACTGTGAATAAATAATATAACTTTTTTGAACTTTAAATAATGAATTGAACTGATATCTGAAAAATTGAAGGAAATCGTATATTGATATGCAATCATTCATTCCAACCAGGTATATATCTAATGGAAATATTAGTGTTTTGGTTTATCATGAAGAGTGTGTGAGTTTTGCTTCAAAATGATTATGGAAATTCAAAATAATGTGTTTCGAAAGAAGTCTCATGAAAAGACCAGTCAAGAAACCCTGACAATACATGTGTTCTGAAGCAAGAAGTGATTAAAGTTGAAACAAATGCCTGTTAATTTGTGAACTTGTGGATGAAATGTATATCCTGTGATGTGCAAAAACTGAAGAAACAATAATGTACCAGTCGAATACAAATGAATGACAAATTACATTTCATGTCCCATAGGAGTCTACTTGCATTGATGTTAGACAGGGTCAGTTACTGTAGAATAATTAGGATTGGTATGCACCATTCACTGAAGTTAGTTTTCACTATTAGGAAACAAATATGTATTTCAGGTGGATGAATATTTCGGATTATAATCTTGTGAAAAGTTGATTATAAATCCACATACATGAACATGAATCAATTTAGAGTGTGTATATTAGACACATTATTTCATATTTTGAAAAATTTGGAGAGTATATCAATATCTATATCGATATCTATATCTACATCTATACACACACACAAACACACACACACACACACACACACACAACACTCACAGACATTAAAAAGTACCAATACAAATGCCAATCAAAATTCATCAGTAAATATATATCATCCACAAATGCAAAAATATTTATTTTACTGCACATGAGTTTATGTATAATGTTGTTCTACTAGGACGCTCTCCTATAGGTTGAATTTTCATTTTCAACAGCATTTAGTAGGAGTGAACTCTTCTCACAATTTGTATCTCCCAAGACAGCCACCTCACAAAAATGTGCGTGTGATACCTGATAGGATTCTATATATGCATATGAATATACATGTGTGAATAGGCTACAGAAAAGGGAAACAAGAATTCACATATTTGTTAAGTTTAAAAACACATGGAGAATATTTCAATTAAAATTTGACTAGATTTATAACTCCTACCTTATATAATGCAAATGTCAAGTCCAACTATACAACATGACTCCTCTGAAGTGCTTGTATTTCTATTGTGTTGGGTTAATTTTCTCCATTATATTAGGATGGATAGTCTGAGTCTACTAGGTATGGGTTAGTTTCAGGGATTCAGTATTTCGAATTTATAATTGGAAAATGAATCCAATGTGTATGTAAATATATGCTGCACAAATATCCTCCCGCTCTCATCGAGAACAATGCCTTGACATTACCTTCACCCTAAGTAAGACACAATTAGAGGAGAAGAGTTACAAAATCAGTGAATATATATCTGAAATGAAAAATGCTCGGGAGTTCACAACCTTGGAGGTGGTAGAGGAGTTTCCAAAACTAAGGGACAGGGTAAACACTCCACAAACATGGAGCTCTGCTGGCCTAAAAACGTTTTGAGAAACTGCCTCTGAGTTTCCGCACTTGAAATATATGTTGTTTTCAGGAGATTTGGCTTCCTTTGTAGTGAGACCATCAAAGCTGGGTCTGCATCTATGTGACCTGGAGGACATGGTTTCTTATTTTCCAATGAACAAGATGAAGCAGTGCTGAATCCTCTCTTTGTAGGTAAACT
The DNA here is from genome assembly GCF_048772815.1 of Callospermophilus lateralis. Taxonomy (NCBI): domain Eukaryota; kingdom Metazoa; phylum Chordata; class Mammalia; order Rodentia; family Sciuridae; genus Callospermophilus; species Callospermophilus lateralis. Next base: position 1,305,918 of record NW_027513145.1, read on the forward strand.
GAGGCCAGTGGGGACTAAGTGTCTCCTCGTGTGGACTGTGAAGCCATTTGGTCCTCCTCCACTTTTTGTGGTGTTGTTGCTGCTGCACTGTGGGTTTGGTTTCTGTTTCACGAAATCCTAGGAGCTAAACTGGGACACAGTGCTGGAGGGAGTTCTATCACATGTGGTGGGTCAGGGTTTGCAAGAGAATGCACCAACTAGGCTTCTATCTCTCACGGCTTGCCCCATTGCCTTCCTGTCCATATCAACCTGATTCTTACTTTTCCTCTGAAAACTCTCCATATAACAAGATGCCTTTACATATAAGGGTCTGCTGGCTGCACCATGTCAGTTACAAGCCATTTGGAATCCAATGGTAGATCCACATGGCCCTACCACGGATGTTTTATCAAACACCTCCCCACCACTGCTCTAGACGCACTACTCAGCAGGCTCCAACTTACTGGCATCTCTGTTCTACACCATTTTCATGAAACTCATTATATGAAGGCACTGTCTGGTATACTCATGATCAGCAACAGGACATCCAATGTTTCTCCAGTGCCACCTGGTCATAGGAATTTGAAAAATTTCATGGTATTTATCTAGCCATTTTTCAAGCATGAAGTTGGAGGCACTATGGGTTTCAATTCATTCAGCAAACATTAAATGGTGAGGAAGCTCATTTCAATGAAATCTCTGGAGAACTCTCACAGGCAAGGCTTCCCAAAGAGTGGACAAAAGGTCACATTAGGCCAGGCCCATTGAGGTCTACAATGTGAGGTCCATGTGTGTTTTGACTCTCAATTATGGCTGCCATTTCTTTAAGAATAAAATCATGTGATATCCTTGCTGAGATTCCCAGGCCTCTGTGGAAATCCACCCAGGGCATAGGTCTCAGTTTCCAAGAGCGACTTTCATGCGTGGCCTCTTAAAATCCCAACAAATTTTATGGCAAGGCTTCTCTGAGTTCAGTTCCAAAACCCAGTCTCTAAGGGGAATCACACCAGAGTTCAAGCCCACGTGGACCCAGTCATTTTTTCCAATGCCACACAACTGACCAAAATTAAAACCAAAACACTCGCACATGGCCCTCATCTTATTCCTTATAGTCAATCATCTTAACCTCTGGCTGGAGGTTTCCATGAGGGGCGCAGCCCAAGACAGTGTCCAAAATCAGCTCGTTTGCCCCTCATTTGCCTAAAGTCAGGGTAGCCTGGACACCGTTTCTGTGAACCAGGAGTGAACAAATAAGGCTGCCGTTAATACTTCTGTGTTTCTCCAATTTGAGGCCTACTGATTTTAGGTATGGATTCTTTAGGTGATTTAGAGTCATGTGAAAACACAAGCACCTCTGCAGGGCTTTGAAGAACTCATTTGACCCAAAGAATCCCTATTCTCATTTGATGGAGTGCAGGAACCTAACAGAGGAAGGCAAGAGACTTCATCCACAATGAATGATATTTTTTGCCATTTTGGTTTTGGAAGCTCACATGGGATCATTCTTAAGATCCTTCAGGTGCTGAGAATCTAATTCACAGCCACACACAGGTCCTAGAGGCTGATTAAGACACATCCCTTTTCAAAGCAATTAAGCAAAGAGCCACAGGGAAGGCCCATTCATTTCCATTTGAAAACTGTTTTCTTCAGGCTTCACAAAGGGGTGGCCTGAGGCAAAGACCTTCCTGACATTCAGTGCAACACAACAATAAGTAAGCAAAAGGCCCAAAGTAGGGTTTCTGCACTGAGACTTTCCTGGTCACACTGAGATCTGAGTTTTCTGAGATGCTCTCCATTCTCTTCAGCTATCCAGTACATGGCCATGTCACAGAGCTTGGAGGTGGTACATATTTTGGGCACAAATCCATGAGCCTATTCTGGAGAGTGACCAGAATTCAGGAAGAAAACAAAAACTTAGAAAGATAGCAGGTGTTGCACATCGATAAGAAGAGCTGCATTCCATTCATATATTGGGCAGGATGAATTATGGGAAGATTTATACTAGACAGGACACATCCATTAATGCATTCTCTTTTCTAATGTCTACAACAACGGACACAGTGGGATACACAGAAACAGAAACACTCGCCATGTCAAAAGACTTACTAGAAACTGTCCACTCCAAACCAAACAAACCGACTTTCCTATCTATTCTCAGAACCTGAGACGAAACAACAAACCCACACCCACTCCCACAAAGGCACCTCCTTCCCCCAAGTAGGTCTGTGACTATCCAGAGTGTCCTCTGACTGGTGGGCCATACTATGTTCCCCCGAAATGGCCTGTCTTCTCTCAGATCTTGTTTCCTTGACCAACTCTGTGAAGATGTCAGGAAAAAGTGGTTAGCCACTACCTGTTTTCTCAGGAAAGGTCCATCTTCAGAGCTCTCCTGGCATTTGGCCATCCTCACATCATTAGGTACCAAGAAAACTGACTCTGTCCTTGGTAAATCCAAACAAGTGAGCCCACTGGGACTGGGACTGGGACTGCCTCTGGGTGCCTGGCTTCTTGGATACCAAGTTCAGAGAGTTCCATCACCAAGGAAATGAGGTATGTCACATTCTTTGGAACTGAATGAGGTCACTGCCTTGGCAACCACTTTGTCATAACAGTTTCTTCCAAGGGTAACATAAGATGGAGGTTGCCCCTACTTCCTGTGACACTTTCATAAGGTAGAATGTATATCAACCATTGGCACCCGGGAACAGCTCTCCACTCAGGCCTGGTTTGGTGAATCTTCTCTACAATAAGAAGAGAGAGAGGCAGATTCAGACACATCCCTTCATCCTGACCAGGTTGTTTGCCATGGAAGACGACTTTTGCTCTCTTAGGTGCTTCATACCTGCCTACAACTTCTCCAGGTATCATTTGTGCATGGACATTTGAGGTTCTCATCAGGTGGAAGCTCCCCAACTTTCCTGAATTGTAAGAACCACTCTGTCCCTGCTCTGCTGTAAAATGATTGAGGGAACAGTGTATACTTGGGGTTAAAAACAGGTTTGATTTCGGTTACGAATGATTCTGTGCAATGAATAATGATATTGGGAACCTGCAATATTTACAATAATATAGAGGTGAAATATAAGTATAAAAACAGAAATCTAGGTATGATTTGAATCCCGGAAGGGTTTTGCCCTTGATTGGGATACTTAGCTTGAATTATGTTCTGCAAATATGCCTCAGATAATTCGAAATACAATGGCATAGGACCTTGTACATTGGATGATTGAATTTAGAAGAGAACATCCAGTCAAAAAGGGATATTCAGTAGAATTAGGAAGATAGTCGGTAGGTTTAGGAAGAAGAGTGAGTATAGGATTTGGACCAAAAGTTGGTTAGCAATAGACATTCGGTTTTAGAGTGAATGTAAATGTCAGCACATGTGAAGAGGCAGTCACTATGTTGAACTGGGGAAAATATGTAGAAAAGCAGATATCTATAGAAACATTACGAAATCAGGCAAAGTATAAAGTGCGTGATAGAATTAGACATTTTCAACAGGGTTGAGTTTGAATATATAAATTAGATAGAAACAAAAATGTAGTCACCATTAGGATTGACAATTGATAGCATTAGTCAACCTGGACATGGATGTTTTTAGTAATCTGTGTTCACTTTCCATTTAGGCTTTGGTACAATCATAAGGGTGACCTTTCCTTTTTTTGTCCAGAATATTACTGTGTTAATGAGGTGACATGAGTATTTCTTTCACCATTTCTGGGAGCAATATATTGAAGATTTAAAATTAGAATTGGGGGTACAAATAGGTGTACCCTGTGTCTATGAACATAGAGATAAAGCATGAATAGACCACACTGTGAATAAATAATATAACTTTTTTGAACTTTAAAAAATGAATTGATATCTGAAAAATTACAGGAAATTGTATATTGATATACAATCATTCATTCCAACCAGTTATATATCTATTGGAAATATTAGTGTTTTGGTTTATCATGAAGAGTGTGTGAGTTTTGCTTCAAAAGTGATTATGGAAATCGAAAACTATGTTTTTGGAAAGCAGTCTCATGAAAAGACCAGTCAAGAAACCCTGACAATACATGTGTTCTGAAGCAAAAGTGATTAAAGTTGAAACAAATGCCTTTAAATATGTGAACTTTTGGATGAAGTGTATAACTTAAAATGTGCAAAAACTGAAGAAATAATAATGTACCAGTGTTGAATACATATGAACGCCAAATTACATATCATGTCCCATAGGAATCTACTTGCATTGATGTTAGACTGGGTCAGTTACTGTAGAATAATTAGGATTTGTATGCACCATTCACTGAAGTTAGTTTTCAGTACTAGGAAACAAATATGTATTTCAGGTGGATGAATATTTCTGATTATAATCTTGTGAAAAGTTGATTATAAATCCACATACATGAACATGAATGAATTTAGAGAGTTTACATTAGACACATATATTTCATATTTTGAAAAATCTGCAGAGTGGACAGATATATTATACACACACACACACACAAAAAAAAAAACAACACTCACAGACATTTAAAAGTAGCAATATAAATACCAATCGAAATTCATCAGTAAATATATATCATCCACAGATGCAAAAATATTTATTTTACTGAACATGAATTTATGTATAATGTTTTTCTACTAGGAAGCTCCCCTATAGGTTGAATTTTCAGTTGCAACAGCGTTTAGGAGGAGTGAACTCTTCTCACAGTTTGTATATGCCAAGTCAGCCACCTCAAAAATGTACGTGTGATACCTGGTAGGATTCTATATGTGCATATAAATATACAAGTGTGAATAGGCTAAAGAGAAAGGGAAACACAAATTCTCGTATTTTTTAAGTTTAAAAACTCATGGAGAACTTCTTCGATTAAAAATTGACTAGATTTATAACTTTTACCTTATATAATGCAAATGGCAAGTCCAAATATACAACATGCCTCCAATGAACTGCTTGTATTTCTATAGGTTTGGGTTATTTTTCTCTATTATATTAGGATGAGTTGTCTGAGTCTAGTAGGTATGGGTTAGTGTCAGGGATTCAATATTTCAAAATGAAAATTGGAAAATGAATCCAATTTGTATGCATATATATGCTGCACAAATATCCTCCCACTCTCATCCAGAACAATACCTTGACATTAAGTAAGTAATGTAAGACACAATTAGAGGAGAAGAGTTAGAAAATCAGTGAACACATATCTGGAATGGAAAATGCTCAGGAGTTCACAACCTTGGAGGTTGTAGAGGAGTTTCCAAAAGCAAGGGACAGGGTAAACAATCCACAAACATGGAGCTCTGCTGGCCTAAAAACTTTTTGAGAAACTGCCTCTGAGATAGGGCACTTGAAATATATGTTGTTGTCAGGAGATTTGGCTTCATTTGTAGTGAGACCATCAAAGCTGAGTCTGCATCTATGAGACCTGGAGGACATTGTTTCTGATTTTTCAATGAACATGAGGCAGCAGTGCTGATATTTTTCTTTTTAGGTAAACTGTGGCCTCTGGGGTCTAAGTGTCTCCCCGTTGAACTGTGAAGCCATTTGGCCCTCCTACACTTTTTGTGGGGTTTTTGCTGCTGCACTGGTAGTTTGGTATTTGCTTCATAAAATAGAAGGATTTCAACTAGGACACAGTGCTGGAGGGAGTTCTGTCACGTGTGGTGCGTCAGGGTCTACAGGAAAATGCACCAACCAATCTTCTATCCCTCAAAGCTTGTCCCATTGCATCCTTGTCCATAGCAACCTGATTCTGAACATTGCCCTGAATCCTCTCCATATAACAAGATGCCTTTACTTATAAGGGTCTGCTGGCTGCACCATGTAAGCCACAAGCCATTTGTAAGCCAATGGAAGATCCAAATTGCTCCAACACAGAAGTTTTATCACACTCCTGCCCACCACAACTCTAGGCCCACTTCTCAGCAGGCTGCAACTTACTGGGACCTCTGTTCTACACCATTTTCATAAAACCCAGTCAAGCAAGGCACTGTCAGGTACATCCATGATCAGCAGCAGGACATCCAAAGATTCTCTAGTGCAACCTAGTCATGGGAATTTCAAAAATTTCATGGTATTTATCTAGACATTTTTCAACGATGAAGTTGGAGGCACTGTGGGTTTCAATTTATTCAGGAACCATTAAATGGTGTGGAAGATTATTTCAATGAAAGCTCTGGAGGACCCTCACAGGCAAGGCTTCTCAAAGAGTGGACAAAAGGTCACATTAAGCCAGGCCCATTGAGGTCTACAATATGAGGTCCATGTGTGTTTTGACTCTCAAATATGGCTGCCAAGTCTTTTGAATGAAATCATGTGATACCTTGGCTGAGATTCCCAGTGCTCTGTGCAAAGCCACTCTGGGGCTAGATTTCAGTTTCCAAGGGTGACTCTCATACATTGCCTCTTTAATCCCAACACAATACATGGCAATACTTTTCTGAGGTCAGTTTCTGAACTCAGTCTCTAAGGGGAATCACACCAAAGTTCAAGCCCAGGTAGACCCAGTTATGTCTTCCAACTGTCACACAAATATCCACAATTAAATCCAAAACACTCCCACATGTCACTCATCTTTTCTATATACACACTCATTATAACCTCTGGCTGGAGGTTTTTGTGAGGAGTGCGGCCCAAGACAGTGTCCAAAATAACCACCCTTGCCCCTCATTTGCCTAAAATCAGGGTGGCCTGGACATCCTTCCAGTGAACCAGGAGTGATCAAATTGGCCGGCCATTAAGATGGCACTGCTTCTCCAATTTGAGGCCTACTGACTGTGGGGTTTAGAGTCTTTATGTGATTTGGAGTCATGAGAAAAATCAAGCACTTATGGGCTATCCTGTGCAGGGTTTTGAGGAACACATTTGAACCAAATGATCACTATTCTCACTTGGTGAAGGTCAGGAACCTTACAGAGGAATGCGAGAGACTTCATCCAAAATGAATGCTCTTTTGTCCATTTTGGTTTTGGATGCACATATGGGATCTTTCTTTAGATCCATCAGGTGCTAAGAATCAAAGCCACAGCCTCACACAGGGCCAAAAATCTGATTCAGACACATCCATTTCCAAAGCAATTAAGCAAAGAGCCACAGGTGATGCCCTTTCATTTCTATTTGAAAACTATTTCTTTTGGCTCTACAAAGTTGTGGCCTGAGGCAAAGACGTTCTGGACATTCAGGGCAACAGAACAATTGGTAAGCAAAAGGCCCAAAGCAGGGTTTCTCCATTAGAATTTTCTGGTCACACTCATATCTGAGTTTTCTGAGATGCTCCCATTCCTTTCAGCTATCCAGTACATGGCCAAGTCTCAGAGCTTGGAGGTGGTACATATTTTGGTCACAAAACAATGAGCCTATACTGGAAATTGGCCAGAATTCAGGAAGAAAACAGGAAATTAGCAAGATTGTAGGAGTTGCCCACCCATAAGTAAAGCCACAGTCCATTCATAAATTGGGCAAGGTGAATCTTGGGAAGCTTTCTACTAGTCAGGACACATACAATGATTCATTCTCTTTTCTAATGTCTAAAACCACGGACACAGTGGGATACACAGACAAAGAGACACTGGCCTTGTCAAACGACTTACCAGAAACAGTTCACTCCAAAACAAACAAACCGCCTTTCCTACCTATTCTCAGAACATGAGACAAAACCTCAAACCCACACCCACACACACAAAGGCAGCTCCTTCCCCCAAGTAGGTCTGTGACTATCAGGAGTGTCCTATGACTGGTGGGCCATACTATGTTCTGATGAAATCGCCTGTCCTGTGTCAGATATGGTCTCATTGGCCCAATCTGTGAAGTTGTCACTAGCCAGCTGTGAGCCACTACCTGCTTTCTCAGGAAAGGCCTCTCTTCAGAGCTTTCCTGACATTTGTCCATCCTCACATCAGTAGGTACCAAGAAAGACTGACTCTGTCCTTGTTAAATCCAAACAAGTGAGACCACTGGAACTGGGAATGGGACTGGCTCTGCGTGCCTGGCTTCCCGGATCCCAAGTTCAGAGAGTTTCATCACCAAGGAAGTGAGGTGAGATTACTTCCTTCAGGAATTTAATGAGGTCACTGCCTTGGCAACCACTTTGTCCTAACAGTTGCTTCCAATAGTCCTATGAGATGGAGGCAGCCCTTACTTCCTGTGACACTTTCACAAATTAGAATGGTATATCAACCATAGGCACCCAGGAACAGCTCTCCACACATGCCTGGTATGGTCCATCTTCTCTACATTAAGAAGAGAGAGGCTTATTCAGACAAAACCCTTCATCCTGGAAAGGTTGTTTGCGATGGAAAATGACTTTTGCTCTCTCAGGTACTTCATAGCTGCCTAATCTTCTCCAGGGATCAAATCTGCATGGACCTTTGAGGTTCTCAGCAGGAGGCAGATCCCCTACATTCATGTATTGTAAGACGAACTCTGTCCCTGCTCTTCTGTAAAGTTAGATTGAGGGAAGAGTGTATGGTTAGGGTTATTAACATGTTTGATTTGGATTACGAATCATTTTGCAGGATGATTAATAGTATTGGGAACCTGCGATATTTATAAGATTATAGAGGTGAAATATAAGTATGAAAACAGAAATGTTGGTAAGATTTGAAGCCCAGAAGGGGATTAGGCCCTTGATTGGGATACTTAGCTTTTAATTACGTTCTACACAGATGTCTCAGATAAATTGATAATCAATGGCATAGGACATTATACCTTGGATATTTGATTTTAGAAGAGAACATCCACTCAAATTGAGATAGTCGGTGGGATTAGGAAGATAGTCGGTAGGTTTATAAAAAAGAGTGAGTATAAAATTTGGACAAAATGTTCTGTAGCAATAGGGTTTCGGTTATAGAGTGAATGTAAATGTCAGCACATGTGAAGAGTCAGTCACAATGATTAGCTGGGGAAAATATGTAGGAAGAAAAATATCAATAGAGACATTACGAAATGAGGCAATTATATAGTGAGTGATAGGATTAGACATTTTCAACAGGGTTGAGATTGAATACATAATCTTAGGAAGAAACAAATATGTAGTCACCAATAGGAATGACATTTGAAAGCATTAGGCAACCTGGACATGGATGTTTTTAGTAAGCCATGTTCACTTTCCATTTAGGATTTGGTACAATCATAAGTGTGACCTTTGCATTTTGTGCCCAGAAAATTATTGTGATCAAATATATATGTAGATCATATGATATGTGTATTTCTTCCACCATTTCTGGGAGCAATATATGAGGACACTAAATTAGTATTGTGGGTACCAAGTGGTGTACCCTGTGTCTATGAATATAGAGATAATGCATGAATAGACCATAGTGTGAATAAATAATATAACTTTTTTCACTTTAAATAATGGATTGAATTGATATCTTAAAATATATAGAAAATCATATATTGACATACAATCATTCACTCCAACCAGTTACATATATAATGGTAATCTTAGGGATATTGTTTATCATGAAGTGTCTGTGAGTTTTGTTTCAAAAGTGTTTATGGATATCGAAAAAAATGTGTTTGGAAAGAAGTCTCATGAAAAGACCAGTCAAGAAATATGGAGGAATCCATGTGTTCTGAAGCAGGAATTGATTGAAAGTGAAACAAATGCCTATAACTTTGCTAAATTGTGGATGAAATATATATCCTGTGATGTGCATAAACTGATGAAATAGTAATGTACCAGTGTTGAATAAAAATGAAGGTCAAAGTACACATCATGTCCCATAGGAATCTACTTGCATTGATGTTAAACTGGGTCAGTTACTGTAGAAATATTAGGATTGCATGCATTATTCACCTTAGTTAGTTTTATTTTTTTTTTATTTTTATTTATGGTTGTTCAAAACATTACATAGTTGTTGTTATATCATATTTCACACTTTGATTCAAGTGCGTTATGAACTCCCATTTTTACCCCGTGTACAGATTACATAATCACATCAGTTACACATCCATTGATTCACATATTGCCATACTAGTGTCTATTGAATTCTGCTGCCTTTCCTATCCTCTACTATACCCCCGCCCCTCTCCTCTTCTCTCTCTCTACCCCCTCTACTGTAATAAATTTGTCCCCCTTGTATTATTTTTCCCTTTCCCCTCACTTTCTCTTGTATGTAATTTTGTATAACCCTGTGGGTCTCCTTCCAATTCCATGCAATATTCCTTCTCTCTCCCTTTACTTTCCACCTCTCATCCCGGTTTAATGTTAATCATCTTGTCATGCTCTTCGTCTCTCCTCTGTTCTTAGTTACTCTCCGTAAATCGAAGATGACATTTGGCATTTGTTTTTTAAGGATTGGGTAGCTTCACTTAGCATAATCTGCTCTAACGCCATCCATTTCCCTCCAAATTCTATGATTTTTCCATTTTTCAATGCATAGTAATACTCCATTGTGTATAAATGCCACAGTTTTTTTTTATCCATTCTTTTACTGAAGGGCATCTAAGTTGGTTCCACAGTCTTGCTGTTGTGAATTGTTCTGCTGTGAACATCAATGTAGCTGTGTCCCTGTAGCATGCTCTTTTTAGGTCTTTAGTGAATAGACTTAGTAGGGGAATAGCTGGGTCAAATGGTGGTTCCATTCCCAGCTTTCCAAGAAATCTCCATACTGCTTTCCAAATTGGCTGCACCCATTTGCAGTCCCACCAGCAATGTACAAATGTACCTGTTTCCCCACATCCTTGCCAGAACTTGTTGTTGTTTGACTTCATAATGGCTGCCAATCTTACTGGAGTGAGATGGTATCTTAGGGTGGTTTCAGTTTGCATTTCTCTGACTGCTGGAGATGGTGAGCATTTTTTCATGTACTTGTTGATTGATTGTAAGTCCTCATTTGATAAGTGTCTGTTGAGGTCCTCAGCCCATTTGTTGATTGGGTTATTTGTTATCTTATTGTCTAATTTTTTGAGTTTTTTGTATACTCTGGATATTAGGGCTCTATCTGAAGTGTGAGGAGTAAAGATTTCTTCCCAGGATGTGGGCTCCCTATTTACCTCTCTTATTGTTTCTTTTGCTGAGAAAAAACTTTTTAGTTTGAGTAAGTCCCATTTGATGATTCTAGTTATTAACTCTTGTGCTATGGGTGTCCTATTGAGGAATTTGGAGCCCGACCCCACAGTATGTACATCGTAAGCAAATTTTTCTTCTATCAGACGCTGTGTCTCTGATTTGATATCAAGCTCCTTGATCCATTTTTAGTTAACTTTTGTGCATGGCAAGAGAAAGGGATTCAATTTTAATTTGTTACATATGGATTTCCAGTTTTCCCAACACCATTTGTTGAAGATGCTATCCTTCCTCCATTGCATGCTTTTAGCCCCTTTATCAAATATAAGATAGTTGTAGTTTTGTGGATTGGTTTTTGTGTCCTCTATTCAGTACCATTGGTCCACCCGCCTGTTTTGGTACCAGTACCATGCTATTGTTGTTACTATTGCTCTGTAGTATAGTTTGAAGTCTGGTATCGCTCTACCGCCTGATTCACACTTCCTGCCTAGCATTGTTTTTGCTATTCTGGGACTTTTATTTTTCCATATGTATTTCATGATTGCTTTCTTTATTTCTACAAGAAATGCATTTGGGATTTTGATTGGCATTGCATTAAACCTATAGAGAAATTTTGGTAATATCGCCATTTTGATGATGTTAGTTCTGCCTATTTATGAACAGGGTATATTTTTACATCTTCTAAGATCTTCTTATATTTCTCTCTTTAGGGTTCTGTAGTTTTCATTGTATAAGACTTTCACCTCTTTTGTTAGGTTGATTCCAATCTTTTTTTTTTTTTTTTTTTTTTTAGGATATTGTGAATGGAGTGCTTGTTCTCATTTCCATTTCAGAAGATTTGTCGCTGATATAGAGGAATGCCTTTGATTTATGCATGTTGATTTTATATCCTGCCACTTTGCTGAATTCATTTATTAGCTCTATTAGTTTCTTTGTAGACCCTTTTGGGTCTGCTAGGTATAGAATCATGTCATCTGCAATAGTAATAATTTAAGTTCCTCTTTTCCTATTTTTATGCTTTTAATTTCTTCCGTCTGTCTAATTGCTCTGGCCAGTGTTTCGAGAACTGTATTGAACAGAAGTGGTGAGAGAGGGCATCCCATTCTTGTTCCAGATTTTAGAGGGAATGCCTTCAATTTTTCTAGATTCAGAATGATGCTAGCTTGAGGATTAGCATAGATTGCTTTTACAATATTGAGGTATGATCCTGTTATTCCTAGTTTTTCTAGAGTTTTGAAGATAAAGGGATGCTGTACTTTGTCGAATGGTTTTTGTGCATCTATCGAGATAATCATATGGTTCTTATTTTTAAGTCTATTGATGTGGTGAATAACATTTATTGATTTTCGTATATTGAACAAGCCTTGCATTCCACGGATGAATCCTACTTGATCATGTTGGACAATTTTTTTTAATATGTTTTTGTATCTGATTCGCCAGAATTTAATTGGGGATTTTTGCATTTAGGTTCATTAGAGATATTGGTCTGTAGTTTTCTTTCTTTGAAGTGTTTATGTCTGGTGTAGAAATCAGGGTGATATTGGCCTGGTAGAATGAATTTGGAAGATCTCCCTCTTTTTCAATTTCCTGAAATAGCTTGAAAAGTATTGGTATTAGTTCATATTTAAAGGGTTTGTAAAACTCTGCTGTATACCCATACTGTCCTGGTCTTTTCTTAGTTGGTAATCTTTGGATGGTTTCTTCTATTTCCTCAATTGATATTGGTCTGTTTAGGTTGTCTATATCCTCCTGACTCAATCTGGACAGATCATATGACTTAAGAAATTTTTCGATGCTTTCACTATCTTCTATTATATTGGAGTATAATGAATCAAATTAATTTCTGATTATCTTCTGTATTTCAGAATTATCTGCTGTGATTTCCAGGGGGTGACAGATAACTTGTGTAGATTGATACAGCAGGAGTGGAAGCCGTTTATTGTAGCATCTGAGCGATATTTATACATTTTACATAGCTTATCTAATTAGCATAAAATAGATACAGCAGTCAACCAATAAGGAATCTCCACACTTAATGGCTTGCTTTTGTTACTTCACAAACCACTCCCTATGGCATTTGGCCAGGCGCCATCCAGCCTTGTTTACAGACCCTAACATTTCTCTTGCAAAATACCAGGTACCATCCTGACTTGTTTATAGACCTTAACATGTGATATTGCCTTTTTCATCCCGTATGCTAGTAATTTGAGTTTTCTCTCTTCTCTTCATTAGCTTGGCTAAGGGTCTGTTGATTTTATTTATTTTTTCAAAGAACCAACTTTTAGTTTTCTCAATTTTTTCAATTGTTTCTTTTGTTTCGATTTCATTAATTTCAGCTTTGATTTTAATTAAATCTTTCCTTCTACTTATTTTGCTGTTGTTTTCCTCTTCTTTTTCTAGGATTCTGAGATGAAGTATGAGATCATTTATTTGTTGTTTTTTTTTTCTTTTTTTAAGGAATGAAATCCAAGCAATGAATTTTCCTCTTAGAACGGATTTCAATGTGTCCCATAGATTCTGATATGTTGTGCCTGTGTTTTCATTGATCTCTAAGATTTTTTAAATTTCCTCCTTGATGTCTTCTATAACCCATTGATCATTCAGTAACCTATTGTTCATTCTCTAAGTGATGCATGATTTTTTCTTCCTTCTTTTATCATTGATTTTTAGTTTCATTGCATTATGATCAGATAAGATGCATGGTATTATCTCTACTCCTTTATATTGTCTAAGAATTGCCCTGTGACATAATATATGATATATTTTTGAGAAGGATCCATGTGCTGCTGAGGAAAAATGTAACTGCTTGATGTTGTGGAGCATATTCTATATATGTCAATTAAGTCTAGGTTATTAATTGTGTTATTGAGTTCTATAGTTTTCTATTTCAACTTTTGTTTGGAAGACCTGTCCAGTGGTGAGAGAGGTGTGTTGAAGTCTCCCATGATTATTGTATGGTGGTCTATTAGATTCTTGATCTTGAGAAAAGTTTGTTTGATGGACATAGCTGCACCATTGTTTGGGGCATATATATTTATAATCGTTATGTCTTGCTGGTGTATGGTTCTCTTGAGCAGTATGGAGTGTCCCTCTTTATCCCTTTTGATTAACTTTGGCTTGAAATCTATTTTATTTGATATGAGTATGGACACTCCTGCTTGTTTCCGAAGTCCATATGAGTGATATGATTTTTCCCAACCTTTCACCTTCAGTCTATGTTTGTCTTTTCCTATCAAATGCATCTCCTGTAGGCAGCATATTATTGGGTCTTGTTTTGTGATCCATTCTACTAGCCTGTGTCTCTTAATTGGTGAGTTTAAGCCATTAACATTTATGGTTATTATTGAGATAATGGTTGTTCTTCCAGCCCTATTTGTTTATTTATGTTATTAAACATGGATTGTTTTCTTCTTTGATTATTTCCCCCCTTACTGTCCTACCTCCCACTGTTGGTTTTTATTGTTATTTTCCATTTCCTCTTCCTGTAATATTTTGCCGATGATGTTTTGAAGAGATGGTTTTCTAGCTACAAATTATTTTAACGTTTTTTTATCATGGAAGGTTATAATTTTATCTTCCATCCTGAAGCTTAATTTCGCTGGATACACAATTCTTGGTTGAAATCCATTTTCTTTCAGTGTTTGAAAAATGTTATTCCAGGATCTTCTAGCTTTCAGAGTCTGTGTTGAAAGATCGGCTGTTATCCTGATTGGTTTACCCCTAAATGTAATCTGCTTTTTTTCTCTTGTAGCATTTAAAATTCTCTCCTTATTGTGTACGTTGGGCATCTTCATTATAATGTGTCTAGGTGTGGATCTCTTATGATTTTGCACATTCGGGGTCCTGTAGGCTTCTAGGAGTTGGGAGTCAGTCTGATTCTTCAAGTCTGGGAAGTTTTCTCATATTATTTCATTGAATACATTGCTCATTGCTTTGGTTTGGACCTCTATACCTTCCTGTATTCCAATGACTCTTAAGTTTGGTCTCTTTATGTTATCCTATATTTCTTGGATATTCTGTTCATGGTTTCTTAACAGTCTTGCTGAGCTGTCTATGTTCGTTTCAAGTTGGAATACTTTGTCTTCATTGTCTGATGTTCTATCTTCTAAGGGTTCTACTCTGCTGGTAGTATTCCCAATTGACTTTTTAAGTTGGTTTATTGCTTTCTGCATTTCTAGGGTTTCTGATTGTTATTTTTTACAACCTCTATCTCCCTGTAGAGCTGATCTTTTGCTTCTTGGATTTGTTTATGTAATTCATTGTCGAAGTGATCTTTCATTGTCTGATTTTGCTGTCTAATGTCTTCCTTGAGACTCCAGATCATCTGAACCATGTATATCCTGAGTTCTTTATCTGACATTCCATCTGCTGCAGCTATTACCTCTTCTAAAGTTGTGTTGACCTGCATTGCTTGTGGTCCTTTTTTCCTTGTCTTATCATAATGCTCGCTTTTCTTTCTGCTTGGTGAAACTGTTGTGATTTTGAAATTTTCCTCCTATATATTTATATTGCTCTTGTATAGTTGGAAAGTCTCCCTTGCATGGGCGCGGGGGTCTGTGCTGCTCCTCCAATTAGGTTGATCTAACTACCTTGCTGACGGGCCACTGGGCTTGTTTTCCTGATCGGTTGCAGGTCTGCCTACCATGCAGGCGCGGGAGGCAGCTCTGCTCTGCTCCTCCTCCAATTGGTGTGACGTGTCTACCAGGCCCGTGGACCCCTGGGGTGTTCTGCCGATCGGTCGCAGGTCTGCCTACCTTGTAGGTGCTGGTGGCGGCTCTGTTCTGCCCCTACTCCAATTGGGGTGACGTGACTACCATGCAGGTGTGTTGCTGGGCCTGTTCTGCCAGTCTGTCGCAGGACTGCCTACCTTGCGGGCACGGGCAACGGATCTGCTCTGCTCCTATTCCAAATGGGGTGAAGTGTCTGCCACACAGGCAGGGCGATGGGCCTCTTCTGCCAGTCGGGTGCAGGTGTGCCTACCTTGCGGGCACGGGTGATGGCTCTGCTCTGCCCCTACTCCTATTGGGGGGTCGTGACTACCATGCTGGCAGGTTGCTGGGCCTGTTCTGGGTGCGTGCGAAGGCTCTGCTCTGCCCCTACTATTATTGGGGTGACCTGACTACCATGCCGGTGGGCCACTGGGATTGTACTAGGTGCGGGAGAAGGCTCTGCTCTGCAACTACTCCAATTCGGGTGATGTGACTACCACGCCTGCGGGTCGCTGGGCCTGTTCTGGGCAAGGGCGGCCGCTCTGCTCTGCCTCTATTCCAATTGGGGTGACGTGACTACCATGCAGGTGTGTCGCTGGGCCTGTTCCAAGCGTGGGCGGTGGCTCTGCTCTGCCCCTCTGGCTTGATGACAAAGTGAGAGAGACCCGGGTGTTTGTGACTCACTTTCTTTACCAGGAGACCCACTGTTTCTGTCACCGCTGGTATCAATGAAGTTATCTCCTCTGCTGCTTTCTGATGACATCAGATCTCTGCCATGTTGGTATCCCATGCAAAAGGCAGCATTTCGTTCCCTTTGCTGGGTGACTAAAGCAATGGGTGAGTCCTGACCGGCACTCACAAGCCCCGTCTCAATCCTGTTGCCACTGCCTATGAAGGCTCGGTTGATATTTACCTCCACAGTATTCAGCAAGACCCGGACCGAGAAGCAGTTTCCGCGGGTTCTTTAGCCCTGGGCCAGATCAGTTCCGGGAGGCGGAATTCGGGTTCTCTGGGCTCGGTGTATGTTCTAATAGAAGCAGGCTCCAAGACGCAGTTTCTGCGGGTTCTTTAGCACTGAGCCTGAGTAATTTGTCTGCAAGACAAAGGTGAATGGCATCCTAAAATTACCTGTTCTATAGCTGAATAAGCTGCGATCAGTCGAAAACAGGGATGGTGACGTCACCTCTCCAAAATGGTGGACACTGGGTTCCTCTGTGGTCTGACCAGTGTGGAGAAACGAATTGGACTGCATGCTTCCCCGTCTCAAACCCAGAATTCAGCACTGAGCACAGTGATTGCATACCTGGCAGTAGCCCACAGTATCTGCACCGCTGTATATTTGCGTTGCTATCTCATCGTTTCCCAGCACGTGCCACAGACTCTAGCTGCGGAGCGATTTCCTGAATAAGACGCATGCCCTTCTGTGAGGACAAATCACTCACGTTTGAGCCCCTGTAGCTGATCCTCGTGAGATGGAACTATGTACACTAGGTTGTGGAGAACCACAATTTTGCTGGAAATTCCTAACAAGATAGGTTTTAGCCATTCTAACTCGTCATTCTCCCGCACAGTGACGCGGTACATGGGGGTGATGCACTCCCTTCACAGCCATCATATGATCCCCTGAAGTTAGTTTTCAGTACTAGGAAACAAATAAGTATTTCAGGTGGATGAATATTTCTGAGAATAATCTTTTGAAAAGTTGATTATAAATCCACATACATGAATATGAATAAATTTAGGGAGTGTAAAATAAGAAAAATACACTTCATATTTTGAAAAATCTGCAGAGTGAAAATATATATGTATATATATACATACACACAGAGACATTAAAAAGTAGCATTATGTATGCCAATCGAAATTCACCATGAAATATATATCATCCACAGATCCAAAAATATTCATTTTAATGAACATGGATTTATGTCGTTCAACTAAGAAGCTCACCCATATGTTGAATTTTCAGTTCCAACAGCATTTAGTAGGAGTGATCTCTTCTCACAATTTGTATCTGCCAAGCCAGCCACCTCACAAAATGTACGAGTGATACCAGGTAGAATTCGATATGTGCATATAAAAATACATGTGATGAATAGGCTACAGAGAAAGGGAGACAGTTATTCACATATTTGTTATCTTTAAAAACACATGGAGAACTATTTAAATTAAAATTCGCTAGATTTATAACACCTACCATTTATCATACGAAAGGCAAGTCCAACTATACACCATGCCTCCTGTGAACCTCTTGTATTTCTATTCTGTTTGGGTTATTTTTCTCCATAATATTAGGATTAGAAGTCAAAGTCTATTAGGGTATGTGTTAGTGTCAGGGATTCAGTATTTCGAATGGAAAATTTGAAAATGTATCCAATGTATATGCAAATATGTGCTACACCGTAAACTTCCCACTCTCATTCAGAACAATGCCTTGACATTACCTTCGCCCCACAGAAGACACAATTAGAGGAGAAGAGTTAGAAAATCTGTGAATACATATGTGGAATGGAAAATGCTCAGGATTTCACAAATTTGGAGGTGGTAGAGGAGTTTCCAAAAGTAAGGGACAGGGTAAACACTCCACAAACATGAAGTTCTGCCAGCATGACATCTGGAGAAATTGCCTCTGAGGTTGGGCAATGAAATATATGCTGTTGTCAGGACCATTAGCTTCATTTGGAGTGAGACCATCAAAGCTGGGTCTTCATCTATGTGACATGGATGACATTGTTTCTTATTTTTCAATGAACATGAGGCAGCAGTGCTGAATTTTCTATTTGTATGTAACTTGTGGCCACTGGTGTCTAAGTGTCTCCCCGTGTAGACTGTAAATCCATTTGGTCATCCTCCACTATTCGTGGTGTTTCTTGCTGCTGCACTGGGAGTTTGGAATTTGCTTCATGAAATACAAGGAGTTCAACAGGGACACAGTGCTGAAGTGAGTTCTGTCAATTGTGGTGGGTCCGGTTCTGCAGGAGAATGCACCAACCAGGCTTCTATCCCACATTGCTTGCCCCATTGACCATAGCAACCTGATTCTGAACATTGCCCTGAAACCTCTCTATATAACAATATGCTTTTACATATAAGAGTCTACTGGCTGCAAAATGTCAGTCACAAACCATTTGCAAGCCAATGGCAGATCCACATGGCCCAACACAGATGTTTTATCATGCACCTGCCAACCACTGCTCTAGGACAACTACTCAGCAGGATCCAACTTACTGGAATCTCTGTTCTACACCATTTTCATAAAACCAAGTCAATCAAGGCACTGTCTTACATACTCATGATCAGCAACAGGACATCCAAATGTTCTCCAGTGCCACCCGGTCATGGGAATTTCAAAAATTTTTATGGTATTTATCTAGCCAATTTTCAAGAAAGAAGTTGGAGGAACTGTGGGTTTCAATTTATTCAGGAACCATTAAATGGTGAGTAAGCTCATTTCGATGAAAACTCTGGAGAATTCTCACAGGCAAGGTTTCCCAAAGAGTGGCCAAAATGTCAGATTAAGCCAGGCCCATTGAGGTCTACAATGTGAAGTCCATGTGTGCTTTGACTCTCAAAAGTGGCTGCCAAGTCTTTAAGAATAAAATCATGTGATATCCTGGCTGAGATTCCCTGTGATCTGTGGAAAGTCAACTTGGGCCTAGATGTCACGTTCCAAGGGCAAGTCTCATGCATGGCCATCTAAAATCCCAACACAATTCATGGCAATACTTCTCTGAGATAAGTACCAGAACTCAGTCTCTAAGGGTAATCACACCAGAGTGCAAGCCCAGGTGGACCCAGTCATCTCTTCCAACCACCATTCAAATGTCCACAATTAAAACCAAAACACACCCACATGGCCCAAATCTTCTTCCATATAGACACTCATCATAACCTGTGGCTGGAGGTTTCCATGAGGGGAGAAGCCCACGTCAGTGTCCAAAATAAGCTTCCTGCCCCTCATTTGCCTAAATTCAGGGTGGCGTGGACACCCTTCCTGTAAACCAGGAGTGATCAAATAGGCCTTCCTTTAATACTGCTTGGCTTCTCCAACTTGAGGCCTACTGACTTTGAGGTTTAGATTCTTTAAGTGAATTGGAGTCATGAGAAAAAACAAGCACCTATGGGCTAGCCTCTGCTGGGTTTTGAAGAACTCATTTGACCCAAAGGATCCCTTTTCTCACTCGATGGATGTCAGGAACCTACCAGAGGAAGGCAAGAGAGTTAATCAACAATATCTGATCTTTTTGCCATTTTGGTTTTGGATGCATGCATGGGATCTATCTTTAGATCCATCAGGTGCTGAGAATCTAAGCCACAGCCTCACACAGGGCCAAGAGACTGATTCAGACATATTCCTTTTCAAAGCAATTAAGCATGGATCCACAGGTGATGCCCATTCATTTGCATTTGAAAACTGTTTTCTTCAGGCTTCACAAAGTGGTGGTTTGAGGCAAAGATCTTCCTGACATTCAGGACAACAGAACAATAGGTAAGCAAAAGGACCAAAGCAGGGTTTCTCCACTGAGACTTCCCTTGTCAACTGATATCTGAGATTTCTGAGATGCTAGCCATTCACTTCAACTATCTAGTACATGGCCATGTCACAGATATTGGAAGTGGTACATATCTTGGACACAAAACCATGATACTATTCTGGAGAGTTGCCAGAATTGAAGGAGAAAACAGGAAATTATGAAGCTAGTAGGTGTTGCCCATCCATAAGGCAAGCCTGAGTCCACTCATATATTGGGCACAATGAATGCTGGCAAGCTTTCTAGTAGACAGGAAACATCCATTGATGCATTCTCTCTTCTAATGTCTACAATCATGAACACAGTGGGATACACAGACACTTGCCTTGTCAAAGGACTTACTAGAAATAGTCCACTCCAAACCAAACAAACCGCCTTTCCTACCTATTCTGAGAACATGAGACAAAACCACAAAATCACACCCACACCCACAAAGGCACCTCCTTCCCCCAAGTAGGTCTGTGACTCTCCGGAGTGTCCTCTGACTGGTGGGCCATACTATGTTTCCCCGAAATGACCTCTCCTGTCTCAGTTCTGGTCTGCTTGGCCAACTCTGTGAAGTTGTCAAGAGCCAGTGGTGAGACACTACCTGCTTTCTGAGGAAAAGCCCCTCTTCAAAGGTTTCCTGGCATTTGGCCATCCTCACATCTGTAGGTTCCAAGAAAGACTGACTCTGTCCTTGGTAAATCCAAACATGTGAGTCCACTGGGACTGGGACAGGGACTGTCTCTGGGTGCCTGGCTTCCTGGATCACAAGTTCAGAGAGTTTCGTCATCAAGGAAGTGAGGTGAGGTCACTTCTTTCAGGATCTGAATTATGTCACTGCCTTGGCAACCACTTTGCCCTAACAGTTGCTTCCAAAAGTCCGATGAGGTGGAGGCTGCCCCGGTTTTCCTGTAACACTTTCACAAGTTAGAATGTTATATCAATCATAAGCACCCCGGAACAGCTCTCCACACAGAACTGGTTTGGTCCATCTTGTATACATTAAGAAGAGAGAGAATGATTCAGACACAACCCTTCAACCCGACCAGGATGATTGCAATGGAAGATGACTTTTGCTTTCTGAGGTCTTTCATAGCTGCCTTCATCTTCACCAGGGATCATTTCTGCATGAACATTTGAGGTTCTCAGTAGGTGAAGATACCCTACATTCCTGTATTTTAATACCAACTCTGTCCCTGCTCTTTGGTAAAGTTAGTGTATGGTTAGGGTTAATTATATGTTCGATTTGGGTTAGGAATCATTCTGCAGGATGAATAAAGGGATTGGGTAGCTGTGATATTTATAAGAATATATAAGTGAAATATATGTATGAAAATGGAAATCTAAGAAAGATTTGAAGCCTAGAAGGGCATTGGGCCCTTGATTGGGATACATAGTGTTGAATTACGTTCTGTACAATTGTCTCAGTTTAATCGATATACAATGGCATAGGACTTTGTACCTTGGATGATTGAATGTAGAAGAGAACATCCAGTCAAAAAGGGATAGTTGGTAGGATTGGAAAGATAGTCGGTAGGTTTAGGAAGAAGAGTGAGAATATGATTTGGAATAAAAAGCTTCTTTAGCAATAGGGTTTCGTTTAGAGAGTGAATGTAAATGTCAGTACATGTGAAGAGTCATTCACAATGATGAACTGGGGGAAATTATGTAGAAAAGCAGGTATCAATAGAGACATAACGAAGTCAGGCAAAGTATAAATGAGTGATAGGATTAGACATTTTCAACAGGGTTGAGTTTGAATATATAATCATAGGAAAAAACAAATATGTTGTCACCAATGGGATTCACATTTGAGAGCATTAGGCAGCCTGGACACGGATGTTATTAGTTATCCATGTTCACTTTTTTTTTAGGCTTTGGTACAATAATAAGTGTGACCTTTACATTTTTTTGTTCAGAATATTACTGTGGTAAAATGTATATGTAGATCAGGTAACATGAGTATTTCTTTCACCATGTCTGGGAGCAATATTTTGAAGACATATACATTAGTATTAGGGGTACAAAGAGGTGTACCCTGTGTCTATGAATATAGAGATAATGCATGAATAGACAATAATATGAATAAATAATGTAACTGGTTCCACTTTAAATAATGGATTGAATTGAAATCTGAAAATATATAAGAAATCTTATATTGATATATAATCATTCATTCCAACCAGTTATATATCTAATGGTAATATTAGGATTATGGTTTATCATGAAGGGTGTTTGAGTTTTGCTTTATAAGTGATGATGTTAAACGAAAATAATGTGTTTGCAAAGAAGTCTCATGAAAAGACCAGTCAAGAAACATAGAAGAATCATGTGTTCTGAATCAGGAAGTGATTGATCGTGAAACAAATGCCTCTAAATTTTCTAACTTGTGAATGAAATATATATCCTATGATGTGCATTAACTGAAGACATCGTAACGTATAAGTGTTGAATAAAAATGAAAGTCAAAATACACATCATGTCCCCTAAGAATATACTTGCATTGATGTTAAACTGGCTCAGTAAATGTAGAAATATTAGGGTTTGTTTGCACCTTTCACTGAATTTAGTTTTCAGTACTAGAAAACAAATATGTATTTCAGGTGGATGATTATTTCTGAGAATAATCTTGTGGAAAGTTGATTATAAATACACATATATGAATATGAATGAATTTAGGGAGTGTATAATAAGACACATATATTTCATATTTTAAAAAATCTGGAGAGTGTATATATATATACACTCTCATACATACACACTCACATGCACAGATATAAAAAAGTAGCAATACAGGAGATCCATCATGAAGGCAGGCATGGAAAAATCAAGTCTCTGACCTCTTCAGCTGCGCGGGCATAGGGAGTCATAAACTGTCTAAATGCTGTTTTCTCAGAATCACTAGGCAATTTGACCTGATGTGGATCTGGGGCGAACAGTCTGGGCCCCTCAGAACACACACCGAGCCTGGATCGGCTGCATTCAACCTCTGGTTTGCCTGGTTCTCGTGACTCAGCACTAAGATCCCGCTGAAATAACCACTATTGTGGTGAGCGTCACAGGTGAGCAGGGCATGGCTTGAGGAAGCACAAGAGAAGGCCCTAGGCACTCAGGATTGGAGATCCGCCAAGTCTGGGAGGAAGAGCTGCTGCACAGTGATTGGTTCCCACTTATTCAGAGGAGAAGCTTGGCCCAGTGCACACAGCTCCACCTACTGAAAGAGAAGTTAATTGAACTCTATGACTGCATGTATTATTTTTTTTATTTATATTTTTTCTATTTCTTTCATTTTCATTTTTGTTGTTGTTGTTCTTTAACTTTTTTTAATGTTTTTATTTTTTATTTTATTATTATTATTAATATTATTTTAAATTTTAATTTTCATTTTTTAATTATAATTATTATATAAATTTTTTTCTTTCTTTATTTTCTATTTTTTTCTTTTGTCTTTTCATTTCTTTTCAATTTTCTTATTCCCCCTTACTTGAATTCTACCTGCCTACTCTCATTCTCTTTAGTGACTTCTTCCCTTCCCTTCTAATATCTTTCCTCCCAACCATCAACTAAATTTATAAGAGTAAGTGGTAACTCAGCAGTCAAACAAAACAACAAGTAACATGAGCAGCATAAAAAAGCAAAAAAGAAAAAGAGTACAAACAATGAGGGACAGCCTAAATATTCAGAAGGACCTAGAGTCATCAGAAAAATGGTCATATAAAGAACTCAAGGAATACCTTAGACAGATGGA
Organism: Callospermophilus lateralis; assembly: GCF_048772815.1. Classification (NCBI taxonomy): domain Eukaryota; kingdom Metazoa; phylum Chordata; class Mammalia; order Rodentia; family Sciuridae; genus Callospermophilus; species Callospermophilus lateralis. The sequence goes on from NW_027513145.1 coordinate 1,329,868, forward strand.
ATGGAACCTTAAAGAGGATACGAGACATCAAAACCAAACAGTGAAAGAACACATTGAAAATGAATTACATAAACAGATATAAAAAGAAATTAAGCATCTTTATTAGGAGATAGAGATTATAAATAAAATCAAACAATAATTCTAGAAATGAAAGAAATGATAAACCAAATTAAAAACTCAATTGAGAGTATCACTAACAGAGTGGAGCAAGTAGAAGACAGAATGTCAGATAATGAAGACAAAATATATCATCTTGAAAAAAGTCTAGCCAACAAAGAAATGCTGGTAAAAGGTCATGAGAAAAACATCCAAGAGATATGGGATAACACAAAAAAAAAAAACATATGAGTCATCTGGATAGAGGAAAGTACAGAGATTCAAACCAAGGGAATGAGTAACCTGCTGAATGAAATAATTACAGAAAACTTTCCAGAAATAAAAATGGAAATGGATAAAAAAAATTGTAGATGCTTACAGGACACCGAGCACACAAAATCACAGTAGACCAATGCCAAGACACATTGTTATGAAGATATCCAATATACAGAACAAAGAGAAAATATTAAAAGCTACAAGAGAAAGGAGGCAGATTACAATCAGCGGTAAACCAAAAATGTTAACAACGGATTTTTCATCACAGACGCTGAAAGTGAGAAGATCCTGGAACAACGTATTTCAAACAATTAAAAACAATGGATGCCAACCAAGAAATCCGTATTCAGCAAAATTAAGCTTCAGGTAAGACAACGAAATAAAAATATTTCGTGATAAACAAAAGCTAAAAGAATTTGCAGCCAGAAAACCAGCATTGCAAAGCATCTTAAGGAAAACACTACACGAGGAAAAAATGAATATCAACAACGAAAACCATCAGTGGGAAGTGCCTCAGTAATGACAGAGGGCGGGGGAAAAGCTAATCATGGATAAACAAACTAAATTAAAAAAAAAGATAAATAATCAAAGATGGGTGGCAATAAAAATCATATATCAATAGTAACTCTAAACGTTAATGGCTTAAACTCTCCAATAAAGTGACATAGGTTGTAACGTGGATTAAAAAAAACAAATCCAACAATATGTTGCTTCCAGGAGACACATCTGAATGGAAAAGACATACACAGGCTGAAGGTGAAAGGTTGGGAAAATTTATACCATGCACACGGTCCTTGTAAGCAAGCAGGGGTGGCCATCCTCATATGGAATAAAATCGACTTCAAGACTAGTTTAATCAAAAGGGATAAGGAAGGACATTATATACTGTTAAAAGGAACCATTAACCAACAAGACATAACAATTATCAATATTTACGCAGCAAATAATGGTGCTGCGAAATTTATAAAACAAATTCTCCTCAAGTTCAGGAATCAAATAGACCACAACACAATAATTATGGGAGACTTCAACTCACCTCTCTCACCATTGGACAGATCCTCCAAACAAAAGTTGAATAAAGAAAATATAGAATTCAATATCACAATCAATACCCTAGACTTAACTGACATATATAGAATATATCAACCATCATCAAGTGGATATACTTTTTTCTAACCAGCACATAGATCCTTCTCAAAAATAGACCATATATTATGCCATAGGGCAACACTCAGTAAATATAAAGGGGTGGAGATAATACCATGAATTTTTTTCTGATCACAATGGAATGAAACTGGAAACCAATGGTAAAAGAAGGAAGGAAAAATCCTACATCACATGGAAAATGAACAATATGTTACTGAATGATCAATGGGTTACAGAAGACATAAAGGAGGAAATCAAAAAATTCTTAGAGATAAATGAAAATACAGACACAACATATCAGATTCAATGGGACACAATGAAACAAGATTCAAGAGGCAAATTCATTGCCTGGAGGTGATTCCTCAAAAAAAGAAAAAAACAAAAACAACAAATAAATGAGCTCTCACTTCATCTCAAAGCCCTAGAAACGGAAGAGCAAAACAACAGAAAATGTAGCAGAAGGCAAGAAATAATTAAAATCAGAGCATAAATCACGAAATTGAAACAAAAAAAAACTATTAAAAAATTAACAAAATTAAAAGTTGGTTCTTCGAAAAAATAAATAAGATGGACAGACCCTTAGCCATGCTAACGAGGAGAAGAAGAGAGAGAACTCAAATTACTAACATACGGGATGAAAAAGGCAATATCACAACAGATGCTACATAAATACAGAAGACAATTAGAAATTATTTTGAAAACCTATATTCCAATAAAATAGAAAATAGTGAAGACATCGATACATTTGTTAAGTCATGTGATTTGCCTAGACTGAGTTAGGAGGATACACACAATTTAAACAGACCAATATCAATCGATGAAATAGAAGAAGCAATCAAACGACTACCAACCAAGAAAAGCCCACGACCGGATGGGTATACAGCGGAGTTTTACAAAACATTTAAAGAAGAATTAATACCAATACTTTTCAAGTTATTCAGGAAATAGAAAAACAGGGAGCTCTGCCAAATTCATTCTATGAGGCCAACATCACCCTGATTCTGAAACCAGAAAAAGACACCTCAATGAAAGAAAACTACAGACCAATATCTCTGATGAACCTAGATGCAAAAATTTTCATTAAAATTCTGGTGATTTGGATACAAAGGCACATCAAAAAAATTGTGCACCATGATCAACTAGGATTCATCCCTGGGATGCAAGGAGGGTTCAATATATGGAAATCAATAAATGTTATTCACAACATCAATAGACTTAAGAATAAGAACCATAAGATCATCTTGATAGATGCAGAAAAACCATTAGACAAAGTAGAGCATTCCTTTATGTTCAAAACATTAGAAAAACTAGGGATAACAGGCACATACCTGGACATTGTAAAAGCTATCTATGTTAAGCCTCAGGCTAGCATCATTCTGAATGGAGAAAAATTGAAGGCATTCCCTCTAAAATCTGGAACAAGACAGGGATGTCCTCTATCACCACTTCTATTCAATATAGTTCTCGAAAAACTGGCCAGAGCAATTAGACAGATGAAAGACATAAAGGCATAAAAATAGGAAAAAAAAAAGAACTTAAATTATCACTATTTGAAGATGACATGATTCTATACATTGAAGACCCAAAAGGGTCTACAGAAAAAACTACTAGAACTAATAAATAAATTCAGCAATGTGGCAGAAAATGAAATCAACATGCATAAATCAAAGGCATTTCTGTATATCAGCGACAAAACTTCTGAAAAGAAAATGAGGAAAAACACTGCATTCACAATATCCTCATAAAAAATTAAATACTTGGGAATCAACCTAACAAAAGAGGTGAAAGATTTATTCAATGCAAACTACAGAACCCTAAAAAGAGAAGTAGAATAAGATCTTAGAAGATGGAAAAATATACCCTGTTCATGGATAGGCAGAACTAACGTCATCAAAATGGCGATATTACCAAAAGTTCTCTATAGGTTTAATGAAATGCCAATCTAAATCCCAAAGGAATTTTTTTGTAGAAATAGATAAACCAATCATGAAATTCATATGGAAAAATAAACGACCCAGAATAGCAAAAGCAATTCTAACCAGGAAGTGTGAATCAGGCGGTATAGCGATACCAGATTTCAAACTATATTACAGAGCAATAATAACAAAAACAGCATGGTACTGGTACCAAAACAGGCGGGTGGACCAATGGTACAGAATGGAGGACACAGAGACTAATTCAAAAAGCTACAACTATCTTATATTTGATAAAGGAGCTAAAAGCATGCAATGGAGGAAGGATAGCATCTTCAACCAATCGTGTTGGGAAAACTGGAAATCCATATGCAACAAAATGAAACTGAATCCCTTTCTGTCGCCATGCACAAAAGTTAACTCAAAGTGGATCAAGGAGCTAGATTCAAATCAGAGACTCTGCATCTGATAGAAGAAAAAGTTGGTTCCGATCTACATATTGTATGGTCAGGCTCCAAATTCCTTAATAGGACACCCATAGCACAAGATTTAATAACAAGAATCAACAAATGGGAGTTACTTAAACTGAAATTTTTTTTCTCAGAAAGAGAAACAATAAGAGAGGTAAATATGGAGCCTAGATCATGGGAACAAATTTTTACTCCTCACCCTTCAGATGGAGCCCTAATATCCAAAGTATACAAAGTATACAAAAAACTCAAATAATTAGACAATAAGATAACAAATTACCCAATGGGCCAAGGACCTGAACAGACACTTCTCAGAGGAGGACATAGAATCAATCAACAAGTACATGAAAAAATGCTCTCCATTTCTTGCAGTCAGAGAAATGCAAATCAAAACCACCCTAAAATACCATCTCAATCCAGTGAGATTGGCAGCCATTATGAAGTCAAACAACAACAAGTGCTGGCGAGGATGTGGGGAAAAGGGTACTCTTGTACATTGCTGATGGGACTGAAACTGGTGCAGCCAATTTGGAAAGCAGTATGGAGATTCCCGGGAAAGCCGTAAATGAAAGCACCATTTGACCCAGCTATTGCCCTTCTCGGACTATTCCCTGAAGACCTTAAAAGAGCATACTACAGGGATACTGCCACATCGATGTTCATAGCAGCATAATTCACAATTGCTACACTGTGGAACCAACCCAGATTCCCTTCAATAGATGAATGGATAAAAAAAAAATGTTTTTTTTTTTATATACTATGGAGGATTACGCAGCACTAAAAAATGACAAAATCATGGAATTTGCAGGGAAATGCATAGCACTAGAGCAGATTACGCTTAGTGAAGCTAGCCAATCCCCCCAAAAAAACAAATACCAAATGACTTCTTTGATATAATGAGAACAACTAAGAACAGAGCAGAGAGGAAGACCATGAAGAAAAGTTTAATATTAAGCAGAGACATGAGGTGGGAGGGAAAGGGAGAGAAAAGAGAAATTGCATGGTAATGGAGGGAGACCCTTATTGTTACAAAAAATTTCATATAAGAAGTTGTGAGTGTAATGGGAAAATAAACAATAAGAGAAATGAATTACAGTAGGTAGGGTAGAGAGAGAAGATGGGAAGAGAGGGGAGGGGGGATAGTAGAGCATAGGAAAGGTAGCAGAATACAACAGTAACTAATAAGACATTATGTAAAAATATGGATGTGTAACTGATGTGATTCTGCATTCTGTATTTGGAGTAAAAATGGGAGTTCATAACCCACTTGAATCTAATGTATGAAATATGATATGTCAAGAGCTTTGTAATGTTTTGAGCAACCAATAAAAGAAAAAAAAATTAGCAATATATATGCCAAACGAAATTCATCATGAAATATATATAATCCAAAGATCGAAAAATATTCATTTTACTGAACATGGATTTATGTATAATGTTATTCAACTAGGAAGCTCACCCGTAGGTTGAATTTTCAGTTCCAACAGCGTTTAGGAGGAGTGATCTCTTCTCACAATTTGCATCTGGCAATTCAGCCACCTCACATGTGTGTACAAGTGATATCAGGTAGGATTCTATATGTGCATATAAAAATACATGTGCTGAATAGGCTACAGAGAAAGGAAGACAGGGATTCACATATTTGTTAATTTTAAAAACACATGTAGAACTATTTCAACAAAAAATTGACTAGATTTAAAACTCCTACATTATATAATGAAAAAGGCAATTCCAACTATACACCATGCCTCCTCTGAACTGCTTTTATTTCTATTCTTTTTGGGTTATTTTTCACCATCATTTTAGGATTATTAGTCAGAGACTAGTAGGGTATGGGTTAGTGTCAGGGATTAAGTATTTCAAATGGAAAATTGGAAAATGAATCCAATGTGTATGTAAATATAAGCTATACCAAAATCTTCCCACTCACATCCAGAACAATGCCTTGACATTACCTTCGCCCCAAGTAAGACACAATTAGAGTAGAAAAGTGTAAAAATCTAGGAATACATATATGGAATGGAATATGCTCTGGAGTTCACAACCTTGGAGGTGGTAGAGAACTTTCCAAAAGTAAAGGACAGGGTAAACACTCCACAAACAAGGAGCTCTGCTGGCCTAAGAATTCTTGGGAAATGGCCTCTGAGGTTGGGATCCTGAAATATATGTTGCTGTCATGAGCTTTAGCTTTCTTTTGTAGTGAGACCATCAAAGCTGGGTCTGCATCTATGTGACCGGGAAGAGATGGTTTCTTATATTCCAATGAACATGAGGCAGCAGTGCTCAATTCTCTCTTTGTAGGTAAACTGTGGCCACTGGAGGCTAAGTGTCTCCCAGTGGGGACTGTGAAGACATTTGGTCATCCTCCACTTTTCATGGTGTTTTTTGCTGCTGCACTGGGAATTTGGTATTTGCTTCACAAAATATAAGAAGTTCATCTGGGATACAGTGCTGGAGGGAGTTCTGTCACTTGTGGTGGGTCAGGGTCTGCAGGAGAATGCACCAACCAGGCTTCTATCCCACAGAGCTTGCCCCAATAACCATAGCAACCTTATTCTGAACATTGCCCTTAAAACTCTCCATATAACAAGATTCCTTTACATATAAGGGTCTCATGTCTGCTCTATATCAGTCACAAGCCATTTGGAAGCCAATGGCATATCCACATGGCCCCTCCATGATGTTTTATCACACACCTTCCCACCACTTCTCTAGGCCCACTACTCAGCAGGCTCCAAATTACTGGCATCTCGTGTTCTACACCATTTTCATGAAACCCAGTCAAACAAGGCACTGTCTGGTATACACGCGATAAGCAACAGGACATCAAATTTTCTGCAGTTCCACCTGGTCATGGGAATTTCAAAAATTTCATGGTATTTATTTAGCAATTTTTCAAAAATGAAGTTAGAGGCACTGTGGGTCTCAATTCATTCAGGAACCATTAAGTGTTGAGAAAGTTCATTTCAATGAAAGCTCTGGAGAACTCTCACAGTCAAGGCTTCTCAAAGAGTTACCAAATGGTCACATAAAGCCAGGCCAATTGACGTCTACAATGTGAGGTCCATGTGTGTTTTGACTCTCATCTATGGCTGCCAAGTCTTTCAGAATAAAATCATGTGATATCCTGGCTGAGATTCCCAGGCCTCTGTGGAAAGCCACCCTGGGCATAGATCTCAGTTTCCAAGAGTGAGTCTTATGTGTGTCCTCCTAAAATCCCAACACAATTCATGGCAATACTTCTCTGAGGTCAATTCCAGAATGCAGTCTCTAAGGGGAATCACACCAGAGTTCAAGCCCAGGTGGACCCAGTCATCCCTTCCAACCGCCACAAAAATTACCACAATTAAAATCAAAACACTCCCACAGGGCCATCATCTTCTTCCACGTAGACACTCATCATAACCTCTAGCTGGAGGTTTCTATGAGCCCAAGGTAGTGTCCAAAATAAGCTCACTTGCCCCTTATTTGCCTAAAATCATGGTGGCCTGGACACTCTTCCTGTGAACCAGGAGTGATCAAATATTCCTGCTGTTAAAGTGTTCCACTTCTCCAATTTCGGCCTACTGGCTGTAGGGTATAGATTCTTTATGTGTTTTGGAGTCATGAGAAAACCCAAGCACATATGGTCTAGCCTCTGCAGGGATTTCAAGAACTCATTTGACCCAAAGGATCCCTATTCTCACTTGATGGAGTTCAGGAACCTAAAACAAGAAGGCAAAAATATTCATCCACAATGACTGCTCTTTTGGACATTTTAGTTTTGGAAGCACATGGGATCTTTCTTTAGATCCATCAGGTGCTGAGAATCTAAGCCACAACCTCATAAAAGGTCAAGAGGCTGATTCAGACACATCTCATTCCAAAGCAATTAAGCAAAGAGCCACAGGTGGTGTCCATTCATTTCCATACGAAAACAGTGTTCTTCAGGCTACACAAAGGGGTGGCCTGAGGCAAAGACCTTTCTGACATTCAGGGTAATAGAAATAGAATTAAGCAAATGGCCCAAAGAAGGGTTTCTCCACTGAGACTTTACTGGTCACACTGATATCTGAGTTTTCTGAGATGCTCTCATTCCCTTCAGCTATCCAGAACATGGCCATGTCACAGAGCCTTGTGGTGTTATATATCTGGGAAACAAAACCATGAGTCTATTCTGGAGAGTGGCCAGAATTCACGAAGAAAACAGGAACTTTAGAAGATAGTAGATGTTGCCCATCCATAAGGCAAGCTGCAGTCCATTCATCAATTGTGCAGTATGAATCGCGGAAGCTTTCAACTAGAGACAACACATCCATTGATGCATTTTCTTTTCTAATGTCTACAACCATGGATACAGTGGGATACACAGACATAGAAACACTCACAATGTCAAACGACTTACTAGAAACAGTCCACTCCAAACCAAACAAACCACCTTTCCTACCGATTCTCAGAACATGAGAAAATACCACAAACTCACACCTACAACGGCAAAGGCACTTCCTTCCCCCAAATAGGTCTGTGACTATCTGGAGTGTCTTCTGACAGGTGGGCCATATTATGTTCCCCCAAAATGGCCTGTCCTGTTTCAGATCTCGTCTCCTTGTCCAACTCTGTGAAGTTGTAAGGAGCCAGCGGTGAGCCACTACCTGCTTTCTCAGGAAAGGCCCCTCTTCAGAGCTCTGCTGGCATTTGGCCATCCTCACATCAGTAGGTACCAAGAAAGACTGACTATGTCTTTGGGAAAAACAAACAAGTTAGCCCACTGGGTATGGAGTGGGACTGGCTCTGGGTGCCTGGCTTCCTGGATCCCAAGTTCAGAGAATTCCATCACCAAGGAAGTGAATTGAGGTCACTTTTTTCAGGAACTGAATATGGTCACTGCCTTGGTAACCACTTTGTCCTAACAGTTGCTTCCAAGGTTCCAATGAGATAGAGGCTGCCCTAACATCCTGTGACACATTCAGAAGTTAGAATGGTATATCAACCATAGGCACCCTGGAACAGCTCTCCACAGAGGCCTGGTTTGGTCCATCTTCTCTACATTAAGAAGAGAGAGGCTGATTCAGACACATCAATTCATCCTGACCAGGTTGTTTGCCATGGAAGATGACTATTGCTCTCTCAGGTCCTACATAGCTGCCTACATCTTCTCCAAGGATCATTTCACCATGGATCTTTGAGGTTCTCAGCAGGTGGAAGATCTTCTACATTCCTATATTGTAGGACCCACTCTGTCGCTGCTCTTAAGTTAGTTATATTGAGGGAACAGTGTATGGTTAGGGTTAATAACATGTTCGATTTGGGTTACGAATCATTCTGCAGGATGAATAATGGTATTGGCAACCTGCGATATTTACAAGAGTATACATGTGAAATATAAGTATGAAAGCAGAAATCTAGGTAAGATTTTAAGCCCAGTAGGGCATTGGGGACTTGAGTGGGATACTTAACTTTGAGTAATGTGCTGCACAGATGTCTCAGATAAATCAATATACACTGGCATCGGACCTTGTACCTTGGATGATTGAATGTTGAAGAGAACATCCAGTCAAAAACCGATAGTCGGTAGGATTAGGAAGGTAGTTGGTAGGTTTAGAAAGAAGAGTGAGTATAGGATTTGGACCAAAAGTTCTTCAGCAATAGGGTTTCGGGTAGAGAGTGTATGTAAATGTCAGCACATGTGAAGAGTCAGTCACAATGATGAACTGGGAAAAACATGTAGGAAAGCAGATATCAATAGAGACATTATGAAATCAAGCAAAGTATAAAGTGTGTGATAGGGTTAGACATTTTCAACAGGTTTGAAGTTGAATATATAATCTTAGGAGGAAACAAATATGTAGTCACCAATAGGATTGATATTTGAGAGCATTAGGCAACCTGGACATGGATGTTTTTAGTAATGCATGCTATCTTTCCATTTAGACTTTGGTACAATTATAAGTGTGACCTTTGCTTTTTGTGTCCGGAATATTTCTGTGATAAAATGTGTATGTAGATCAGGTGACATGAGTATTTCTTCCACCATTTCTGGGAGCAATATTTTGAAGATTTATAAATTAGTATGGGGGTACAAATAGGTGTACCCTGTTTCTATTAATATAGACATAATGCATGAATAGACCATACTGTGAATAAATAATATAACTGGATCCACTTTAAATAATGGATTGAATGGATATCTGAAAATATATAAGAAATGTTATATTGATATACAATCATTAATTCCAACCAGTTATATATCTAATGATTATCTTATGGTTATGGTTAATCATGAAGGGTGTGTGAGTTTTTCTTCAAAATTGATTATGGAAATCGAAAACAATATATTTGGAAAAAAGTCTCATGAATAGACCAGTCAAGAAACATAAAGAAATACATGTGTTCTGTAGCAGGAAGTGACTGAAAGTGAAACAAATGCCTATAAATTTGCTAACTAGTGAATGAAATATATATCCTATGATGTGCATAAACTGAAGAAATAGTAATGTACCAGTGTGGAATAAAAATTAACGTCAAAATACACATCGTGACCATAGGAACCAACATGCATTGATGTTAAACTGGGTCAGTTAATGTAGACATATTAGAATTTGTATGCACCTTTCACAGAAGTTAGTTTTCAGTACTAGGAAACAAATATGTATTTCAGGTGTATGAGTATTTCTAAGAATAATCTTGTGAAAAGTTGATTATTAATCCACATACATGAACATGAATGAATTTAGGGAGTGTATATAAGACACATATTTTTCATATTTTTAAAAATCTGGAGAGTATGTATATATATATATATAATATATATATATATATATAAATAGAATATATATATATATATATATATACATATATAAATATATATACACACACACACACACACACAGACACAGAAATTAAAAAGTAGCAATATATATGCCAATCAAAATTCACCATGAAATATATATCATAAAGATGCAAAAACATTCATTTTACTGAACATGGGTTTATGTATAATGTTGTTCCACTGGGAAGCTCACCCATAGGTTGAATTTTCAGTTCTAACAGCGTTTAGGACGAGTGATCACTTTTCACAATTTGTATCTGCCAAGTCATGTAACTCAAAAGAATGTACGTGTGATACCATGTAGGATTCTATTTGTGCATATAAAAATACATGTGCTGAATAGGCTCCAGAAAATGGGATACAGTAATTCACATATTTGTTAAATTTAAAAACACATGGAGAACTATTTCAATTAAAAATTGACTAGATTCATAATACCTAGCCTTTATCATGCAAAAGGCAAGTCCAACCCTGAACTGCATGTATTTACGTACTGTTTGGATTATTTTTCTCCATCATAGTAGGATTAGTAGTCAGAGTCTATTAGAATTTGGGTTAGTGTCAGGGATTCAGAATTTCGAATGGAAAAATAGGAAAATTAATCCAATGTGTATGCAAATATGTGCTAAAACAAATCTTCCGACTCTCATCCAGAACAATGCCTTGAAATTATCTTCGCCCCAAGTAAGACACAATTAGAGAAGAAAAGTTGCAAAATCTGTTATTACATTTCTGGAATGGAAAATGCTCAGGAGTGCACAAACTTGGAGGTGGTATAGGAGTTTCCAAAAGTAAGGACAGGGTACACACTCCTCAAACATGGAGCTCTGCATGCCTAAAACTTTTTGAGAAACTGCCACTGAAGTTGGGCACTGATATATAGGTTTTTGTCAGGAGTTAAGCTTCCTTTGTAGTGATACCCTCAAAGCTGGGTCTGCATCTATGTGACATGGAGGACAAAGTTTCTTATTTTCCAATGAACACGAGGCAGCAGTGCTGAATTCTCTCTTTGTAGATAAACTGTGGCCCCTGGGGGTTTATTTTCTCCCCTTGTGGACTGTAAAACCATTTGGTCATCCTCCACTTTTCGTGGTGTTTCTTGCTGCTGCACTTGGAGTTTGGTACATGCTTCACGAAATACAAGGAGTTCAACTGGGAAAAAGTGCTGGAGAGAGTTCTGTCACGTGTGGTGGGTTACGGTCTGCAAGAAAATGCACAAACCAGGCTTCTATCTCTCAAAGATTGCCCCCTTGTCCATAGCACCCTGATTCTGAACATTGCCCTGAAACCTCACCATATAACAAGATGCCTTTACATATAAGGGTCTGAAGTCTGCACTATGTCAGTCACAAGCCATTTGGAAGCCAATGGCAGATCCACATGGACCCACCATAATATTTTATCACACACCTGCCCACCATTGCTCTACGCCCACTACTCAGCAGGCTAAAAATTACTGGCATCTCTGTTCTAAACAATTTTCAGAAAACCCTGTAAATCAAGGCACTGTCTGGTACACTCATGATAAGCAATAGGACATCCAATGTTTCTGGAGTGCCACCTGGTTATGGGAATTTCAAAAATTTCATGGTATTTATCTAGCCATTTTTCAAGGATGACGTTGGATGCACTGTGAATTTCAATTATTCAGGAACCATTAAATGTTGAGAAAGCTCAATTCAAAGAAAATTCTGGAGAACTCTCACAGGCAAGGCTTTCCAAAGAGTGGACAAAAGGTCACTTGAAGCCAGGACCATTGAGGTCTACAATGTTAGGTCCTATGTGTTTTGACTCTCAACTATGGCTGCCAAGTCTTTCAGAATAAAATCATGTGATATCCAGGCTGAGATTCCCAGTTCTTTGTGGAAAGCCACCCTGGTCCTAGATCTCAGGTTCCAAGGGCGACTCTCATGCGTGGCCTCCTAAAATCCCAACACAATTTATGGCAATACTACTCTGAGGTCAGTTTCAGAACTCAGTCTCTAAGGAAAAACACACCAGAGTTCAATCCCTGGTGACCCAGTCATCTCTTCCAACCACCACACAAATGGCCAGAATTAAAACCAAAACACTCACACGTGCCCCTCATCTTCTTCCATTTAGACACTAATGATAACCTTGGCTGGAAGTTTCCATGAGGCACACAGCACAAGACAATGTCAAAATAAGCTCCCTTGCCCTTCATTTGTCTAAAGTCAGTGTTTCTGGACACCGTTCCTGTGAACCAGGGCTGATCAAATATGCCTGCCATTAATACTGTTCCGCTTCTCCAATTTGAGGCATACTGACTGTCAGGTATTTTTTCTTTATGTGATTTGGAGTCATGAGAAAACCCAAGCACCTATGGGCTAGCCTCTGCAGGGCTTGAAGAACTCAGTTGACCCAAAGGATCCCTCTTCTCACTTGATGGAGATCAGGAACCTTAAAGAGGAAAGCAAGAGACTTCATCCACAATGATTGCTCTTTTGGCCATTTTGGAATTGGATGCACACATGGGATCTTTCTTTAGATCCATCAGGTGCTGAGAATCTGAGCCATGGACTCACACTGCACTAAGAGGCGGATTCAGACATATCCCTTTGCAAAGCAATTAAGCAAAGATCCACAGGTGATGCCCATTTATTTCCATTTGAAAACTGATATTTTCAGGCTTTGGAAAGGTGTGGCCTTAGGCAAAGACCTTCCTTACATTCAGGGCAACAGAAAAATAGGAAAGCAAATTCCCAAAGCAGAGTTTCTCCACTGAGACTTTCCTGGTCACACTGATATCTGAGTTTTCTGAGATACTCACCATTCCCTTCAGCTATCCAGTACATGGCCATGTCCCAGATTGTGGAGGAGATACATATCTTGAACACAAAACCATGAGCCTATGGGAGAGTGGCCAGAATTCAGGAAGAAATCAGGAATGTAGAAAGGTAGTAGGTGTTGCCCATCTATAAGGTAAGCTGCAGTCCATTGATAAATTGGACAAGATGAATGCTGCGAAGATTTCTACTAGACAGGAGACATCCTTTGATGCATTCTCTTTTCTATTGTCTACAACCACTGACACAGTGAGATACACAGAAACACTCACTTATCAAAGGACTTACTAGAAACAGGCCACTCCAAATTAAACAAACCAACTTTCCTACATATTCTTAGAACATGAGACAAAATCACTAACACACAAACACACGCACAAAGGCACCTTCTTTCCCCAAGTAGGTCTGTGACTATCCAGAGCATCCTCTGACTGGTGGGCCATACTATGTTCCCCTGAAATGGGCTTTCGTATGTCAGATCTGGTTTCCTTGGCCAAAACTGTGAAGTTGTCAGGAGCCAGCGGTGAGTCACTGCCTGCTTTATCAAAAAAAAGCCCCTCTTCAGAGCTTTCCTGGCATTTGTCCATCTTCAATTAAGTAGTTGCCAAGAAAGACTGACTCTGTCCTCGGTTAATCCAAACATGTGAGCCCACTGGGACTGGGACTGGGCCTGCCTCAGGGTGCCTGGCTTCCTGGATCCAAAGTTCAGAGTGTTACATCAACAAGAAAGTGAAGTAGGTCACTTCCTCTAGAACTGAATGAGGTCACTGCCTTGGCAACCACTTTGTCCTAACAGTTGCTTCCAAGGGTCCATAAGATGGAGCGTGCCCCTACTTCCTATGACACATTCACAAGTTAAAATGGAATATCAACCATAGGCACCCGGGAACAGCTCTCCACACAGGCCTGGTTTGGTCCATCTTCTCTACATTAGGAAGAGAGAGACTGCTTCAGACACATCCCTTCATCCTTACCTGGTTGTTTGTCATGGGAGATGACTTTTGCTCTCTCAGGTCCTTCATAGCTGCCTATATCTTCTCCAGGGATCATTTCTGCATGGACCTTTGAGGTTCTCTGCAGGTTGAAGATCTCCTACATTCCTGTATTGTAAAACCAACTCTGTCCCTGCTCTTCTATAAAGGTAGATTGAGGGAACCGGGTATGGTTAGGGTTAATAACATGTTTGATTTGGGTTAGGATCATTCTGCTGGATGAATAATGGTATTGGGAACCTGCGATATTTATGAGATTATAGAGTTGAAATATATGTATGAAAACAGAAATCTCAGTAAGATTTGAAGCCCAAAAGGTCATTGGGTCCTTGATTGGGATAGTTAGCTTTGAATTATGTTCTGCCCAGATGTCTCAGATAAATCTATACACAATGGCATAGGATCTTGTACCTTGGATGATTGAATGTTGAGGAGAACATCCATTCAAAAAGGGAGAGTTGGTAAGATTACGAAGATAGTTGGTAAGATTAGAAAAAAAGTGTGAGTATAGGATTTGGACAAAAAGTTCTTTAGCAATAGGGTTTCAGGTACACAAAAAATGTAAATGTCAGCACATGTGAAGAGTCAGTCACAATGATGAACTGGGGAAAATATGTAGGAAAGCAGATATCAATAGAGACATAAGGAAATCAGGCAAAGTATAAAATGAGTGATAGCAATAGAAATTTACAACAGGCTTGAGATTGAATATATAATCTTAGGAAGAAACAAATATGTAGTCACCAATAGGATTGACATTTGGGAGCATTAGGCAACCTGGACATGGATGATTTTCATAATCCATACTCACATTCCATTTAGGCTTTGGTACAATCGTAAGTGTGACTTTGCATTTTGTGGCCAGAATATTACTGTGATAAAATGTATATGTAGATCAGATGACATGAGTATTTCTACCACCATTTCTTGGAGCAATATTTTGAAGAGGTATAAATTAGTATCGGGGGTACATATAGGTGTACCATGTGTGTATGAATATAGAGATAATGCATGAATAGACCATACTGCGAATAAATAATATAACTGGTTCGAACTTTAGAAATTGGAATAAATTGATATCTGAAAATACACAGGGAATCATATGTTGATATGCATACATTCATTCCAACCATTTATACATCCAATGGTAATATTACGGTTGTGGTTCATCATAAAGAGTGTGTGAATTTTGCTTCAAAATTGATTATGGAAATCGAAAATAATGTGTTTGTAAAGAAGTCTCATGAAATGACCAGTCAAAAACAAAGAGGAATACGTATGTTCTGAAGCAGGAAGTGATAGAATGTGTTACAAATTTCTTTAAATTTATGAAGTTGTGGATGAAATGTATATTCTATGATGTACAAAAAATGAAGAAATAGTAATTTACCAGTGTTGTATAAAAATGAACGTCAAAATACACATCATGTCCCATAGGAATCTACTTGCATTGATGTTAAAGTGAGTCTGTTACTGTTAAAATATAAGGATTTGTTTGGACCATTTACTGAAGTGAGTTTTCAGTACTATAAAACAAATATGTATTTCAGGTGGATGAATATTTCTGAAAATAATCTTATGAAAAGTTGAATATAAAACCACATACATGAACAAGAATGAATTTAGGGAGTGTATAATAGGACACATATATTTCATATTTTGAAAAATCTAGAGAGTATATATATATATATATATATATATATATATACAAAACACACACAGAGACATTACAAAGTAGCAATATATATGCCAATTAAAATTTATCGTGAAATATATATCATCCACAGATCCAAAAATATTAATTTTACTGAACATGGATTTATGTATAATGTTTTTCAACTAAGAAGCTCACTCATAATTTGAATTATCAGTTCCAAAAGCATTTAGGAGGAGTAATTTCTTCTCACACTTTGTCTCTGCCAAGTTACCCACCTCTCAAGAATATAGGTGTGATACCAGGTAGGATTCTATATGTTCATATAAAAATACATGTGCTGAATTGGCTACAGAAAAATGGAGACACGAATTCACATATGTGTTAACTTTAAAAACACATGCAGAACTCTTTCAACAAAAAATTGACAAGATTTATAACTCCTACCCTATATCATGCAAAAGGGAAGACCAACTATACACCATGCCTCCTCTGAAGTGCTAGTATTTCTATTCTGTTTGGGTAATTTTTCTCCATTATATTAGAATTAGTTGTCAGAATCTAGTAGGGTATGGGTTAGTGTCAAGGATTCAGTATTTCGAATGGAAAATTGAAAAATGAATCCAATGTGTATGTAAATATGTGCTACACAAAAATCTTCCCACTCTCATCCAGAACAATGCCTTGACAATACCTTCGCCCCAAGTAAGACACAATTAGAGGAGAAGATTTAGAAAATCTGTGAACAAATATCTGGAATGGAATATGCTCAGGAGACCACAACCTTGGAAGTGGCAGAGGAGTTTCCAAAGGTAAGGGACAGGGTAAACACTCCACAAACATGGAGGTCTGCTGGCATAGAGACTTCTTGAGAAACTGCCTGTGAGGTTGGGCACTTGAAAAATATGTTGTTGTCAGGAGCTTTAGCTTCCTTTCTAGTGAGACCATAAAAGCTTGGTCTGCATCTATGAGACCTGGAGGACATGCTTTCTTATTTCCCAATGAACATGAGGCAGCAGTGCTAAATTCTCTTTTTAGGTAAACTGTGGCCACTGGGGGCTAAATGTCTCCCCATGTGCACTGTGAAGCCATATGGTCATCCTCCATTTTCGTGGTGTTTCTTCCTGCTGCACTGGGAGTTTGGTATTTGCTTCACGAAATACAAGGAGTTCAATTGGGTCACAGTGCAAGAGGGAGTTCTGTCATGTGTGGTGGGTCAGGTTCTGCAGGAGGATACAAGAACCAGGATTCTATCCCACATAGCTTGCCCCCTTGACCATAGCAACCTGATTCTGAACAATGTCCTGAAAACTCTCCATATAACAAGTTGCCTTTACATGGAAGGTTCTGCTGGCTGCACCATGTCAGTCACAAGCCATTTAGAAGCCAATGGAAGATACACATGGCCCCACCACAGATGTTTTATCACATACCTGCCCACCACTGCTCTAGGCCAACTACTCAACAGAGTCCAACTTACTGGCATCTCTGTTCTACACCATTTACATGAAACCCAGTCAATCAAGGCACTGTCTGGTATATTCATGATCAGTAACAGGACATCCAAAGGTTCTCCAGTGCCACCTGGTAATGGGAATTTCAAAAATTTCATGGTATTTTTCTAGCCATTTTTCAAGGATGAAGTTGGAGGAACTGTGAGTTTCAATTCTTTCAGGAACCATTAAATGGTTAGGAAGCTCATTTCAATGAAAGCTCTGGAGAACACTCACAGGTAAGGCTTCCCAAAGGGTGGCCAAAAGATCACATGATATTATGCCCATTGAGGTCTACAATGTGAGGTCCATATGAGTTTTGACTCTCAACTATGGGTGCCAAATCTTTCAGAATAAAATCATGTGGTATCCTGGCTGAGAGGCCTAGTGCTCTGTGGAAAGCCATCCTGGGCCTAGAACTTAGTTTCCAAGGGCGACACTCATGCCTGGCTTTCTAAAATCTCAACACTATTCATGGCAATACTTCTCTGAGGTCAGTTTGAGAACTCAGTTTCTAAGGGAATCACACCAGAGTTCAAGAACATGTGGACCAAGTCATCTCTTCCAACCGCCACCCAAATGACCACAATTTAAAACAAAACACTCCAACGTGGCGCTCATCTTTTTTCATATAGACACTCATAATGACCTCTGGCAAAAGTTTTCCATGAGGGGCACAGCCCAAGACCGTGTCCAAAATAAGCTCTCTTGCACCTAATTTGCCTAAAGTCAGGGTGGCCTGGACACCCTTCTTGTGAACCAGGAGAGATCAAATAGGCCTCCCATTAATACTGCTCCGCTTCTTCAATTTGAGGACAACTGACTGTGGGTCTTGGATTCCTTATGTGAACTGGAGTCTTGAGAAAACCCAAGCAACTATGGGCTAGCCTCTGCAGGGCTTTGAAGAACTCATTTGACCTAAAGGATCCCTATTCTAACTTGATGGAGGTCAGGAAAGTTACAGAAGAGGCGAGAGACTTCATCCACAAGGACTGCTCTTTTGGCCATTTTGGTTTTGGATATACACATGGAATCTTTCTTTAGATCCATCAGGAGCTGAGAATCTAAGCAACACCCTCACACAAGGCAAATAGGCTGATTCAGACACATCCTTTCCAAAGCAATTAAGCAAAGAGCCACAGGTAATGCCCATTCATTTCCATTTGAAAACTGTTTTCTTCAGGCTTCACAAAGTGGTGGACTGAGGAAAAGACCTTCCTGACATTCAGGGCAACAGAAGAATTGGTAAACAAAAGGCCCCAAGCAGGGTTTCTTCACTGAGACTTTCGTGGTCACACTGATATCTGAGTTTTCTTAGATGCTCACCATTCCCTTCAGCTATTCAGTACATGGTCATGTCACAGAGCTTCAAGGTTCTACATATCTTAAACACAAAACCATGAGCCTATTCTGGAGAGTGGCGAGAATTCAGGAAGAAAACAGGAACTTAGGTAGATAGCAGGTGTTGCACATCCATAAGGCAAGCTGCAGTCCATTCATAAATAGGGCAGGATGAATGCTGGGAAGCTTTCTACTAGATAGGACATATTCATCGATGCATTCTCTTTTCTAATGTCTACAACCACGGACATAGTGGGATACACAGACATAGAAACACTCACCTTGTCAAACGACTTACTAGAAACAGTTCACTCCAAACAAAACAAACCGCCTTTCATACCTATTCTCAGAACATGAGACAAAACCACAAACCCACACCCACACCACAAAGGCACCTCCTTCCCCCATGTAGGTCTGTGACTCTCCAGAGTGTCCTCTGACTGGTGGGCCATACTATTTTCTCTGGAAATGGCCTGTTCTGTCTCAAATCTGGTCTCCTTGGCCAACTCTGTGAAGTTGTCAGGAGCCAGCGGTGAGCCACTGCATGCTTTCTTAGGAAAGGCCCCTATTCATAGCTTTCCTTGCATTTGGCCATCCTCACATCAGTAGGTTCCAAGAAAGACTGAGTCTGTCCTTGGTAAATCAAAATAAGTTTGACCACTGGTACTGGGCCTGGGACTGGCTCTTGGTGCCTGGCTTCCTGGATTCCAAGTTCAGAGAGTTCCATCACCAAGGAAGTTAGGTGAGGTCACTTCCTTTAGGAACTGAATAAGGTCACGGCCTTGGCAACAACTTTGTCCTAACAGTTGCTTCCAAGGTTCCCATGAGAAGGAGGCTGCCCCTACTTCCTGTGACACTTTCACCAGTTAGAGTGGTATGTCAACCATAGGCATGCAGGAGCAGCTCAACACATGCCTGCTTTGGTCCATCTTCAATACATTAAGAAGAGAGTGGCTAATTCAGACACATCCCTTTATCCTGAGCAGGTTGTTTGCCATGGAAGACTTTTGCTCTCTCAGGTCCTTCATAGTTGCCTACATCTTCTCCAGGGATCATTTCTGCATAGACCTTTGAGTTTCTCAGCAGGTGGAAGATCCTCTATATTCCTGTATTTTAAGACCAACTCTGTCCCCACTTTTCTGTAAAATTAAATTGAGAGAACAGTGTATGGTTAGGGTTAATAACATGTTCGATTTGGTTTAGAAAAGAAACTACATGGTTGAGCAAACAGGGTCCTACAGTTAGCAATAATATGAGGATTATTAATGGACCGGCCCTGGCAGATAAAAGCGTAGTTAACCAGGTTGACTATGTGAAAAATGACTCAAACCTCCCTTCTGGGGCCTCTGTCTCTCTTTGACGCTCTTCAAGTCGTTTTCTTAATTTACTCATAGATTCTTTTACAACTCTAGTATTGTCGGCATAAAAACAACATTCTTCCCTCAATGCAAGCAAAAAGGCACCTTTCTCTCATGAAGAGGAGGTCCAACACTCGCCTGCTCTGTAAAACAACTTCAGAGAGAGAGAGGTTAAAATTCCTGTAAAGCTGTGATGTCGGTTTTTAATGTCTTTAAGCTTTGATCTATTTCTGCTTCTAATTGTGTCTTTGTTGTGTCTCATGGACTAGGGCAGTTGTTCCTGTGCCCACCCTTTCAGCAATTATTATTCCTAATAGGATGGCTTAAGTGAGGGATACAGGTTCCCGGTGGAACCGGGTTGTATGCCCCACTATTTGAACTTTAAATGAACCTACGTCATGATAGAGCACTCTGAAAAACATCTGCATCATTACATAATTAATCACATCTATTGACCATTTTATGAAAACATAAATAATGTTAAAGTGTATAGAATTATACTGTTTTATGGATGGACAAGAAAATGCACCTAACATAGCACCAAAGTGAGGAAAATATTCTTATTTGGTTGCATCCGGATTTAGAGGGCATTGCTTCTGTTGTAATCAATTAATCCCCTGAACCCCAAGTTTTGGTAGTTTTAGAATTTGTACCCAACATGTAAGGGAAGGGGCTCAGAAGTTCAGAGTCTGCAGAAATTCACAAAAATTAGTTTTTGTTTCTGTTATTTTTTTTTTTTTCCTCTGTTCTGGGCAAGTTAACTTTTCAAGGACACCTTGGAAGGGGAGAGCTTTTTTGTCTCTTTTTTTTCTCCCTGCCAGCTGTCACCATGGAGCCCAGTTGCTAACTTTTTTATCTTAGAAATGTAGCCATCTCGGTGAAGCCCCAGCTCAAGGCCAGAGGCCTTGTTCACATATTTTGTGAAAAACTGGTAAGGCGGTGTCTAGCTTAGGGGTGGTGATTTTTCCAGCCAGTGGCCAAGTAGAACAGGGAAACACGAAAAGTGAAAGTTTATGTACATTGAACTCTTTCAGAGGGACTCTTTTGCTGAAAGACCTAAAGTAAGCCTTGGTGAAAACTTCTGGAGAAGGTCATTTAAGACATTTCTGTGGACCTGGTACAGAGGGGGAAGACGGGATAGTCGAGTCTGAGAGCAGCTCCGTGGATCTAAGAATGAGGAAAGAGAGATGTAAAAAAAAATGGGAAAGGAGTTTGGGATTTTCCTAGAACAAAACTTGAGCAGTAGAACAGGTAGAGCAGAGGGGAAGATGGGAGTAAATATTCCAAAAAGCCTTTGAGGGACTTTAAATTCTTAGAAACCTGTTTTCAGTGATGACAAAGCAACTTTAAAGGCCATTTTCATTACATCTTGGATAGGGGTCTGAGGGCTCTTCTCTGCTGCTTTGAGCTTTGGGTTAGCTTGCTAGAGGACTTGGTGGGACCTAGTGCAGGCACTGACAGGAAAAGAGAGGAGTGAGTGGGTGAAGGGGTACCTCGGTACCTGCTACCTCAGCAAGGGGGCAATGTTCTGAGAACCAACGGAGTTTTTGGTTTTTGATTTAGTAATTGGAGAGGAGAAATCAGGTTGCTGAGATGGGAGTGATAGCAGAGAGTCTAGAGCAGAAGGCTGAGGGTGAGGAACTATTGGAGAAGCATAGTACAGGATGTGAGCAAAGGAGAGAAAAGGATTCCACATAGGGAAATTTCCCCCTTTTGAGAACTTGCCGAAGTTAAAAATGTCACGCAGAATTTGAGGATCTAGAGAACCCTCTGGGGGCCATAGTATTTGGTTGTCTAATTGGTAATATGGCCAATGCTGTGTACTGAATTTGATGAGGAGTTTGGGTTCCACCAGGCAGCCCCTGTATGCTCACATTCCCTTGACTTACACAAGAAGTCGGCTTCTCCCCCACACAGCTGTGGCTATTTGTGGCTTTGATAGTCCGCCAGGCAAACATAGTAATCTAGGCTAGCCAACCTGAATCTGTCTCGCGTGTCCCTGCATACATAATGTTTGTTTCCATTATCTATGGTACAGAAGAGATTTAATGGAATTTTAGTGGGATCCTCTTCATCAGGGATATCTCAATAGGAAAGACCTATACCAAGCTGACAAATGTCTGGGTGGAGAGATGGCCACCAGGTCTCTAAGGGGGCTGTATGTGAGATAGACCATACTTCTTGTCTAGTAGGATTTGTGATCAGCCATTGCTGCTGAACGGGGTGATGAGGGTTAGAACTACTGGTGGCCAAGGGGAGAGTCTATAGTCTTATCCACATAGCGAATACGCAATTTGAAATGGTTACCAGGCTTTTCCAGTTTCCAACAAGAGTCTGGACACAGCGAAGGCTTGAGATGAGAGGCATGGATCCAAAAAGTGATTCCGTCTACTTTTACCACTTTAGGTTTTATAAGTAGCACCTGGTATGTTCCTTTCCAGTGAGGTTCCAGGGATGACACCTGATGTTGTCTTATGTAGACGAAGTCTCTTACTTGATATTGATTTAGAGTCCCCTCCTCCCCAGGTTGGGAGGCAGTGGCCAGCTGTTTCCACAGGTATCGCTGAGTTCTTTCAATGACTTTAAGTCTGTCAAGCAAGGGGGTGTGGAAGTGATCGTTAGGCCTTAGAGTTGGGGTTAGGTCCCTTACTGGATGATGGGCATCATAGAGAATTTCATAGGGGGTGAGGTTACACAAAGAAAGAGAGGGAGTATTTCTCACATGAAACAGTGCATAAGGCAGGAGCATAATCCAATCTTTTATGCCGGTCTCTAAGCTTAATTTCGTTAAGGTCTCTTTAATGGTTCTATTTATTTTTTCTACCTGTCCTGAGCTCTGGGGTATATAAGCATAATGTAACTTCAAATTAATCCACAGGGTCCCAGTTAACACCTGACTTACCTGGGCCATGAACACCAGTCCAATATCAAACTCTATTACCTTAGGCAGACCGTATCTTGGAAAAATATCTTTCAGGATCTTCTTGAAAACCATTTGTTCAGGTTTTTTTTTTTTTTTTTTTTTTTTTTTTTTTTGTGTGTGTGTGTGTGTGTGTGTGGAAGGCTTCAGTCCATCCTAAAAATGTATCTACAAAAACTAGGAGATATTTAAGTGCATACCTTGCTGGCTTAATTTCACTATTGTCCACTTCCCAAAGTTGTCGTTTTTTGGTTCCTCGTAGGTGCTTTCCTCTAGGAAACTGGAAGGGTAAGCATTAACCAATTGACGGACTCGACAGGCTTTTGTTACCCGTTCAGTTATTTCCTTTCGCTGTGAGTCGGTTAGTGGAAAACTCTGTTCTTAATCCTACAGGAATGCCTGCAGTTTCATTGAACCAAGGTGAGTGAGTTGGTGTACATTTTTAACGTAGTGTAGGGCTTTCTGTAATTGCAGCCTGAGCTCAGTGAAGTTGAGGCGTTCAGTGTCAGTGTCCATAGATGTTATCAAAAACTTCCTGGTGATCAGGGGTCCATTGGAATTGGGCATCTCCCTTTAACACCAGGTATAAAGGAGCAGCTAAGGACGCAAACCCAGGTATCCATAACCTGCAAAAGCCAGCAGTTCCAAGAAACTCTTTGAGTTGTCTCCTGTTAGATGGGGGTGGTATCTACACAATGGTTTGTTTTCTGGGCTCAGTGAGCCATTGTTTACTGCCCCTAAGAAAACAGCCCAGGAAGATTACTTCATGCTAGCAAATTTGGGCCTTTTTGGCCGAAACTCTATACCCGAGTTGAGCAAGCTCATATAATAGTGCTTGGGTCCCAGACTCACAGTTTTCCTTGGTGTTGGCTGCCAGTAGCAGGTCATTCACGTATTGAAGCTGGGTGACTTTGGGGTGCATAGTTCTGAAATTGCTGAGATCTCTGTGGAGGGCTTCATCAAAGAGAGTGGGGGAGTTTTTGAACCCCAGTGGGAGTCTAGTCCAAGTTAGTTGACCAGAAGTTCAGGTTTCTGGGTCTACCCACCCAAAAGCAAACAGCAACTGACTATCTTTATGCAGAGGCAAGCAAAAGAAAGCATCTTTTACGTCCAGAACAGTATACCATTTCCGCTCAGGGTTCAGAGTGCTAAGCAGATTGTACGGATTAGGTACCGTGGGGTGAATGTCCTGCACTCTGTTGTTGATCTCTCTTAGGTCTTTAACAGGGCGATAGTCCCCGGTTCCTGGCTTTTTTTTCCTAGTAGCAGGGGAGTGTTCCAGGCCAATTGACAGGGCCTTAGGACCCCTAAGGCCAGATATTTCTGAATATGGGGCCTTATCTCATCTTTAGCTTTTTTTGCTTAGAGGATATTATTTGACATTGATTGGGGAGGCTGAGGTTTTTTACTCCACTGTTATTGGAGGTTGTTTCACGGCCAGGCCTAACCCAGCAGTTTTTGCCCAGGCATCTGCATAATCTGTAATCCATTTCTGGGGTAGCTTGCCTGTTTGATCAGTCTTGGGGGGTGTGAAGAGTGGATGTTCATCTTCTACTAAAATAGTTTAAGCCATGACTATAGGAGTTTTTACTGAAGAATTTAGAAATTTCATTTGGGGGCCTTCAGGGTTAAAAGTTATTTAGGCTAAGAGCTTTGTGAGCAGATCTCTGCCCATCAATGGGTCCAGGCATTCCTGGTTTACTAGGAAGGAGTGATGGATTTTTCCTTTCCCTAGGTCCATGGTCCTCTTAGTAGTCTAAGCCCGATATTTACTGCCATTAGCCCTTTGAACTACAGACCTTTTATTTGATAGAGGGCCCAATGGGGCCTTAAGGGCTGAGTATACTGCTCCTGTATTCATTTCAAAGTTTACTGGGGTCCGCTAAACTTCAAAAGTTACCCTGAGCTAGGGGAAGGGATCTGAGCCCCAACTTTCTTAGTCATGCTCCAGAGTCAGAATGGCTGCCTGGCGTGGCTGTCTCTTTATAGGGCACTCTTTGGCCCAGTGTCCTTTTTTTTACAGTAGGCACATTGATCTGAGGCCAGGGGTGGCCTCTGGCATGGCCCCAGGTATCCCTTCCTGTCACCTTACGTCTTAATTTCTGGCCTCTTTCTTGTTGTGACCGGGATCTTGGTCAATCCGTTAGTCTGTCTTTTGCTTCTCTCATCTTTCCTTTGCTCCCTTTCTTTCTCCCTGTTTCTCTCTTATAGTATACTTTCTCGGCTTCTCTGACTAAATCTCTCTTTGAATTTTTTTTTAATATCCATGGCAGCTTGCCCAATTAAGGCCATCGTTACAGATGAATTTTGATCCGCTGCCTGAGGATTGAAAGGAGTATATCTCTTATATGCCTCCATAATTCTTTCTAGAAACAAAGAGGGAGATTCATCAGGCCTTTGAATTATTTCTCTTACCATGGCCAAATTAGTTGGTCACCTAGCAGCCCCTTGGAGACCTGCTATTAGAGCCAGGCAATAATTGGACAGATGCTCTTTATCTTCAAAGGTGTTGGGGTTCCAGTTGGGTTGGTTTAAGGGTAAGTTGGCTGTGATTATGTTGGGAAGTTGTGTTGGTCGGCAATCAGGACCGAGGATATTTTTATTTTAGCTTCTTGGAGGTTTTTCTCTTATTCCTCTGTCATAAAGAAAGTCCCTAGGAGTTGTTGGCAGTTATCCCAAGTAGGCAGGTGTAAAAACGTTGGTGAGTTCTCTGAGTTCTTTTAGCCGGGCCAGATTCCTCCAGGGAAGGAGGGGCTCTGTGTGCCACGGGACAGTCATCTGGATGGTGCTGGGCCATCCTAGCTTCTTTGAATGGTGGAGAGGCTGAGTCAGCAGCAGGGGAATCACTTAGAGGGTGTTGGAAGTTGGGGGATGATGGCAGAGGATAAGGAGGGCGAGGAGAGTCCAGTAGAGTCTTGAGACTCAGGGAGAACAGAGGGTGCAGGAGGAGGAGCAGAGAGTTAAAGAGATAGAATCGTGGGGGAAGGAGTAGGAGCGGTGCAGGGACAAGGAAAGGCTTCACCCTTGGAGGAGGAGATTTGCAGAGGTCCTGACAAGTTAAGATATATGGCTGTTCATCTGGATGTCTACGTGGCCCCGGCTAAAAGACAATATCTCGAACTTTTGAAATTAGTGTGAAGTAGAAAGATCCTTCTAGGGGCCATCCGACTACAAAGGTGGGTCATTCTGAGACACAGAATCTGCCAGATCCGGCGTTTTACTGAAAAAGAAAGATTCTGAGGCCTTAAGCAGACTTTGGTCTAGTTATCAAGGGTCAGGAACAGAGGCATTGATGTGCTCTGTCCCATAATGAAATCTACACAGACAATAAAAGCAATGACACATGACACAGACAAGACAAGACAATAAAGAAAGGCAATGGACGTCCAATACTGAGACCAGGACTGAGTAGCCGGCAAAACATGATGGGCTGGCAATACCGAATCCGAAACAAAATATCACTGAATCGAGGAGACTATTGTTCCTCGATTTCACAAGTTCATCCCACAGGGACATGGCCTGTGGCTCTGTGACATGTGTGTCAGCCACCGTGGGAGAGAGCTCACGCTCTTTACCAATAGCCATTTTGTGAAACCCTAACCTGAATCCTGAAACCAGAAAGAGGGGCCTTATTTACCCCCAGAGGAGCCCATTGGGGGTCTTTCATCTGTTGCTGCCGGATCTCACTGGGGCCACCAGATGTAAAGATTGGGGGAGGGTCGGTGGAAGAGACCACCAAGAGACTGTCTCATGCAACAGCAAAGGCTTTATTGGGAGTCCGCATGCAAGGGCTCAGAGCTCACTTGAATAGAGCAGAGAGCCCTGAGAACAGCTTAAGAAGTGCTTATATATTTTCCTTGGAGAGGGCAGGGAGGGAAGTTTATTGATGGGTAAGGGCGAGTGGGCGATTTGCATGCAACTGGTTGACCAAGTACATTCTGCAGTTTGGCAGTTGGGGACAGCACATTCTGGGAACAAGAATAGCAAAGATTTCTCAAGATTTCAAGAGTGTTTTGTTAAGCATGCAGAAAATCAAGACGTGACAAGTACCTATTTTATTAACCTTTCAATATAAGTATGAAAACAGAAATCTAGGTAAGATTTGAAGCCCAGAAGTTCATTGGGCCCTTGATTGGTAAACTTAGCGTTGAATTACATTCTGTAGTGATGTCCCAGAAATATGGTTATACAATGGCATAGGACCTTATACCTTCTCGGAGGTCAATTCCAAAACACAGACTCTAAGGGGAATCACACCGAAGTTCAAGCCAAGGTGGACCCAATTATCTCTTCCAACCGCCACACAAATGACCACAATTAAAACCAAAACACTCCCACATAGCACTCATCTTCTTCCATATAGACATTCACCATAACTTCTGGCAAGAGGATTCCATGAGAGGCGCAGCACAAGACAGTGTCCCAAATAAGCTCCCTTTCCCCTCATTTGCCAATAGTCAGGGTGGCCTGGACACCCTCCCTGTGAACCAGGAGTTATCAAATAGGTCTGCCATTAATACAGCTCTGTTCTCTAATTTGAGGCCTACTGACTGTGGGGTTTAGATTCTTTATTTGAATTGGATTCATAAGAAAACCCAAGAACCTGTGGGCTAGCATCTGCAGGGCTTTGAGGAACTCATTTGACCAAATGGATCCCTATTCTCACTTGATGTAGGTAAGGAACCTTACAGAGGAATGTGAGGGACTTCATCCACAGTGACTGATTTTTGGCCATTTTGATTTTGGATCCACACATGGGATCGTTCTTTAGATCCATCAGGTGCTGAGAATCTAAGCCACAGGCTCACACAGGGCCAAGAGGCTGATTCAGACACATCCCTTTACAAAGCAATTAAGCAAAGAGCCACAGGTGATGCCCATTCATTTCCGTTTGAAAACTGTTTTCTTCAGGGTTCACAAAGGCGTGGCCTCAGACAAAGAACTTACTGACATTCAGGGCAACAGAAAAATAGGCAATCAAAAGGCCCATTGCAGGGGTTCTCCACTGAGACTTTCCAGGTCACATCGATATCTGAGTTTTCTGAGATGCTTGCCATTCCCTTCAGCTATCCAGTACATGTCCATATCACAGTGCTTGGAGGTGGTACATATCGTGGACTCAAAAGCATGAGCCTATTTTGGAGAGTGGCTAGATTTCAGGAAGAAAACAGGAACTTAGGAAGAGAGCAGGTGTTGCCCATCGTTATGGAAACCCCTAGTGCATTCGTAAATTGGGCAGGATGAATGCAGGGAAACTTTCTACTAGACAGGAAACATCCATTGATGCATTCTCTTTTTCTAATGTCTACAACCACGGACACAGTGGGATACACAGACATAAAAACACTTGCCTTGTCAAACAACTTACTAGAAACAGTTCACTCCAAACCAAACAAACCGACTTTCCTACCTATTCTCAGAACATGGGACAAAACCACAAACATACATCCACACCCACAAAGGCACCTCCTTCCCCCAAATAGGTCTCTCACTATCCGGAGTTTCCTCTGACTGCTGGGCCATACTATGTTCCCCTGATATGGCCTATCTTGTCTCAGATCTGGTCTCCATGTCCAACTCTGTGAAGTGGTCAGGAGCCATCTGTGAGCCACTACCTGCTTTTTTAGGAAAGGCCCCTCTTCAGAGTACCCCTGGCATTTGGCCATCCTCATATCAGTATGTACCAAGAAAGACTGACTCTGTCCTTGCTAAATTGAAGCAAGTGAGACCACTAGGACTGGGACTGGGACTGACTCTGTGTGCCTGGCTTCCTGCATGCCAAGTTCAGAGAGTTCCATTACCAAGGAAGTGAGGTGAGGTTGCATCCTTCAGGATCTGAATGAGGTCACTGCCTTGGCAACCACTTTGTCCAAACAGTTGCTTTCAAGCGTACAATGAGAAGGAGGCTTACCCTACTTTCTCTGGCACTTTCACAAATTAGAATGGTATATCAACCATAGGCACCAAGAAACAGCTCTCCACACAGGCCTGATTTGGTCCATCTTCTCTATATTAGGAAGAGAGCCTTTAGTCCGGGGAGCACTGCAGTGAACCTCTGCACTAAAACTATTAGCAAGCACCTGGTGGAGGAGTCCTCCATAGGTAAGTGGCACCTTTATAACATCTGATATCCGTTTAAGGGAGATCTCTTCTGATGACAGAGATGTGGCCTGGGGAGGCTCACATATACTCCTTTCCAGGAGAGTAACCAGAATCGTTCTGTCCTCTGTTCTGTTCTGTAGGGAATTCCTCTGGAACTGTAGAGAGGGGCCGACAGGCACGCACGCGCTCCTACCCTGGAGCTTTAGCAAGATGTTGCACTGTTCCACTGTTTTTCTGTTTAGGCGCCGGGTTTCTGTTTTTTGTGTTTTGTTTTGTGTTCTATTTTTTTGATTGTTTGTTTGTTTTTGTTTGTTTTGTTGTGTGATTTCAGTGGTAAAAACTTAAGGATTTTGGACGTAAAAATGGGTAATAAAGAGAGTAAGCCTGACACCCCTTTGGACTGTGTTTTAGGGAACTGCGATGAACTTTACCCCCCTTTGTTAAGCAGGATGATATAAGCTCCTAGCTGGCTGCCTGGAGTACACCCATTGCAGAGGGCAATGCCTGCTGTGGACCTAAGAACTGAGCATCTCCCAGGTTAACAAGTGAAACTCCTTTAAAACCCCTTGTTGCTCCAGATCAAGAGAGTCACAACCTTTGGCAGAGTCCCCTGTGTTTCTCCTTTGTTCACAAAGCAATAAACCTCCCTTTTTCTTTTTCTCAAAACTCAGTCCTCATTATTAAATTGGTATTAATTGGCTTCAAGTTAAGGAATCGAACTTTAATTTATAAATTTGGTACCCCCCCTCCACCCCGGAACTTTGTGAGAGCTGTCTACTGAAATATTAGGAGATGAAGCATGCTTGGTGTGGAACTGAACAAGAGGAGCTAATCCTGTAAGTAAAAGGAGGGACTGAGGGACTCCAAGCAGCTGCCAAAGCCCTGTTGATTCAGGGAATTACCTCCTTCCTTCCCGCACTGTAAGAATTATGCCACCTCTGTCTTGTTAAAAAAAAGAAAAAGAAAAAGGGGACACTAAATGCAGTGAAGTCACCATGGAGACACTTTATTTTACATTTCAGGTTGCCCCTCTGTTAAAACATGTGGTCCCCCCCCTGTGGATATCTATGGTGCACACTGGTGTAGGAGATTTTTCTCTTATCTGCTCTGGTTTAGAGGGTTCTCTCTGACAGCCATAGTCTGGACCTCCTTTCTGTCTGTCTTGTGTCTTTGTATCTGGCCCTTTAAGACATGTGCAATAATGTGTTGATATTATAAATTGTTTCTTGGGAATGATCTTAGCTGAATGTGTGTCTAAATGATGATGTTATATTTTAACAATCTGGTATCTGAACGGGTTTTTGAAGCATTGCACAATCTTGCAGTTAAAAGTCGGGTTTAGGTAATTGTTTAGTTTATGATTTCAGATAATTCATGCCAGAGAACTTAAATACTTAGGATGGAAAACTGAAGAACTCTACTTCCAAGTTGGCAAGTAACTTCCCAATCATACAGTCTTTTTTTTCACCAATTTTGAATTGGATAGCCTGGGAAAATGTCACTGTGTGTACCAGTGCATTAATTTGGACAAGGATAGTAAATCATAGAATGGTATCTGCTTCTTCCAGACCTCAGCCATGACTTATGTTGAAATGTAAATGAAAGAAGCCTGCAAGCTTAGTAGGAGACTGATTTGAGGCCTAAGGGAAAAAAAAGGTAAACTGTATGGTATTTATTAATTACTAGCCAGTCACTTTTTCTAGGACTCTTTTTTTTTTTCCTTAGATACTTTTTTTTGAGCTCATAATTTTGAGCATACAGACCTAGGTTAATGTTTTTCAGATCAGTTCTATCTTTGACCAACTGTAGACTTTTTGAAACATTGCAATGGAGATTTCACCTGAGAAAAGCTACAAGGCCTTTACTATTATTATGTGTGCACACTTTTGTTATGTGTTGTATGTCTATATATACATATGTCCGTATATCATATATATGATACACAAATTAACATATACAAGGAGCACTCATAAAAAAGTGCTCATTAAAAAAAATTTAAAAAGGAGATCCAAAGATCTTTAATTCACGTGATTTAAATGTTTCAATTTAAATTGGATAAACAGATAAAAATCAATGTCTTTAAATTTAAGCTTACAAATTTTTCTAGGTGTTCAAAAATCTAATAAAATATTAATATGTACAAAATGTCTAATATGCCTTGGTTCTAGGACCTTTCCTTCAACATAAAAATGGTTTACACTGTTCAATACATTTCTCTAATATTTTGATAAATAAGTAAAGTAAACTGGATATGGGATTACTCATTCATGAGTACTATTGTTAGATATCTGATTGATTTACTAAGGTCTGAATAAGTTTTTATTAAAGTCTGTATAAGAATATAAAAATCAGTCATGTGTTAATGAGACAAAAATTTCTTAAAACATAAGTTTACCCATAACGTTGTGTTTATTAAGTTTTATTTTCTCTAGAGCAAGCAACCATTAAAATTAAACAACTGATTAAATAAGAACTGTTATTTTAGAGCACTGTAATTCCATTGCTTTAAAAGCTAAACTTGGTTAATGTAGAAACATCAATGTAATTGTGATGCTATCAATGTTTTCATATCTTATAGGTATGCAAGTCTGTAAGGTAGAAACTTTAAAAGAACATTATATCAAGCTGGTGCTCTGAAGTTGTATGGTAAAAATATATATTGGGGATTTATTTACCTGTTATCAATAAGATATGTAAACTTTTATGTTACTTTTTACATTGGGGAACAATTTAAATATCTTTTTTAGTTAATGAGAGCCTAATCGATGGAAAGGTTAAAAACTTTCAGCCCTTCTTTAATTCATGTTTTAAATGTGATATCATATGGTGTTAGCTAATGTTCATGTGACCTCAAACAATTTATGTAAACATTGTCAAATGATATTTAAAAATAAAGATTAGCTTTAAAACTAAAATACTTAAGATTTATAAAGAGCCCTGCCTTACCTGAGATAAGGCTCTGTGTCCCATCTTACTACATGTGAGAATGACTACGAAACCAGTAGGTCAGATAATATTTCTTTAAAGTTATGTTAAAAAGTTGGGTTTCTTTAAGGTAAATATTCCTAGGATCCCAAACAGGGGATATAATGTATAACTCAGCCAAAAAATACAGGGTAGCTATTACACAAGCTAATTATTTTTACTTTTGTTAATTTTATTTTGAAATTTTCTTATAAGTGATCTAAAGATTCACTGTTACTGTTTTACAAATGTGTTGCTTTAAGAACACAACATGGGTTTATTCAAGATAATAAGTCATTACTTACAATACAGACAGAATAATACAGATCCCAATTAATAAAAAGATAATTATATAGTTATAGACATTAAAGCCCAGTACTCTTAATATAAGGCTGTTAAAATTTATTTGCTGGATGTTTAAGATTAGGATTTAAAATTAAAGTTAAATGAAAAGGGCCAAGAAAACCAATATTTGGCTTTTGCCCTCTGAGTCAGTCTGAATCCAGGGAACAGGGAACTTCTCTAAAGAGCTTTGAAACTCTGAGCCACATAACCTCCTCCTGATCAGGGAGATTAATGAGACCACTGGAGAACAGAAAGCCATTCAGTGTATTTGTTATGAAGAGGAGAGTCATCAAAGAAAGGAGACATCCCTGATGCTTCCGAGGGAAGCCAAATGGTCAAGCAAGATCTGGACCCACCTAGAGCAAATGGCACTAGCAGAACTGAGAATCTGCTCTCAAGTTTCCCCAGAATTGACTCCCATAAAAGCTCAGCTGACTGTTAACAATAGATGGAAACAAAAGTCAGTTTGACTGCTTCATCTTAAACACTTAGCAAAGACAGTTAAGAACAAAATACATCCATTCCTGGGCATTTTAAATAATAATAATAATAATAATAATAATAATAATAATATAATTTTAAGGTATGCACTTTATGTTTGCCTCCCAAAATAAGTAAGACTGGTGGCTACAAAGAAGAATTCTCAGACAGGAATGCCTGATACTTATAAAAAGAGACTCTCAAGAAGGCCTGCCACAGGGAGATGTTTTCAGGCCTACAGATATTCCTAACCTACACAGGTAGGCTTGGTGTTTGCTAGTACAATTATCCAGCCCTGAGTAACAGAATTAAAGGTTTCTCCAAGAGACACAGAGGTCATACTAGTAAAAGGATTTTACAAGATCAGATGACATTAAATTATTAAACTGTATCTTATGGGGAGGGACAAGTGTAACAGTAAAAGTTAAATATTAAGTTGACAGTCCTGATAACTGGGGATATTAAAGACTGGTGAGGGAACTTCTATACAGTGACATGTTTCAGCTGCTGCAACATTTATTCAGTACTCATGGTTTTTGTTTCTCTCATAGAAGAACCCATCCCCAGATGACTTTACAACCTGTTCTTCCCCAACCAGACTTCAATCCGAACTGACTTCTAAAAGGCAACTCATGTCCCTCAACTGACTTCTAAAAGGCAACTCATGTCCCTCATGCCATGCCCACTCACGTCACCCTGTCTCAGGTCAGAAGAAGAAAAAAAGAGTGACACCACTCTTCTTACAACAATGGAGAGAAAGATAAATAGACTATCAATATAAGTAATTAATTAAGTCAGGTAAAATCAGAGAGATCGGTTTTGGGTGAGTTCTAAAAATTTGGAGACTCTTACCTGAGGGATTAAAATTTCCTCAGTGCTCTTCCCATAATCAATCAAAGATTTGAAAGGGACACAAAGAAAAGGGGGGAATGATAGACCCAACCTGATCTTTTATTAAAATTGGGAGCCATCTTGCCAAAAAGCCATGAAAAGATAATTTTCGCTTTACCATAAATTACTTCAAATTCTAAACCTGCTTGGAATGCCTGCCCACGCCTTGAACTCACCCATGCATGGCTCTCTGACCAGATAGCAGCCCTCTCTGAAACTTTAGTGACACATCATAAATATTTGCCTTCTCTGGCCAGACAACAACCCTCTCTGAGGCTCTAATGGTCTTCATGAACTCTGATGTAGGGACAGCAAAAAAAAAAATGTAGACTGCCATTAGTGTGATGTTTGTCAGAGTTCTGTTATCTGTAAACCCCCTTTTGTGTAATTTTCTGGGCTATTAAGCTGCCTGTAGGAAAGCTGGGGTTGCTGTCTTATTCCCGCCATTTTGTGAGGGAGAGGCAGCACAGCCGGTGGAAAAAATAAGCTTAATTTAATTTGATTTTAATTAGAGTCAGTGGTCTTTTCTTGTGTCCTGGTCTAACAGGTAAACACTCCAAAAACATGGAGCTCTGCTGGCCTAAACACTTCTTGAGAAACTTCCTCTGATTTGGGCACTTGAAATATATGTTGTTGTAAGGAGCTTTAGCTTCCTTTCTAGTGATACCATCAAAGCTGAGTCTGCATCTATGTGACCTGGAGGACATGGTTTCTTGTATTCTAATGAACATGAGGCAGCAGTGCTGAATTTTCTCTTTGTAGGTAAACTGTGGCCACTGGATGCTAAGTGTCTCCCCGTGTGGACTGTGAAGCCATTCGGTCATCCTCCACTTTTTGTGGTGTTTCTTGCTGCTGTACTGGGAGTTTGGTATATGCTTTATGAAATACAACGAGTTCAACTGGAACCCAGTGTTGGAGGGAGTTCTGTCACTTGTGGTGGGTCAGGGTCTGAAGGAGAATGCACCAACCAGGCTTTTATCTCACAGAGCTTGCCCCCTTGTCCATAGAAATCTGACTCTGAACTTAGCCCAGAAATCTCTCCATATAACATGATGCCTTTACATAGAAGGGTCTGCTGGCTGCACCATGTCAGTCACAAACCATTTGGAAGGCAATGGCAAATCCTCATGGCCACACCACAGATGTATTATCACACACCTACCCACCACTGCAATAGGCCCACTACTCAGCAGGCTCCAACTTACTGGCATCTTTGTTCTACACCATTTTCATGAAACCCGGTCAATCATGGCATTCTCTGGTACACTCATGATCAGCAACAAGACATCTAAAGGTTCTCCAGTGCCACCTGGTTAAGGGAATTTCAAAGATTTCATTGTATTTATCTAGCCATTTTTCATGGATGAAGTTGGAGGCACTGTGGGTTTCAGTTTATTCAGGAACTATTAAATGGTGAGGAAGCTATTTTCAATGAATTTTCTGGAGAAATCTCACAGGCAAGTCCTCCCATAGAGTGGTCAAAAGGTCACATGAAGCCAGGCCCATTGAGGTCTTTAATTTGACGTCCATGGGTGTTCTGACTGTCAACTATGGCTGCCAAATCTTTCAGAATAAAATCATGTGATATCCTAGCTGAGATTCCAAGGCTCTGTGGAAAGCCACCCTGGTATTTGATCTCAGTTTCCAAGGGCGAATCCCATGCGGGGCCTCCTAAAATCTGAACACAGTTTATGGCAATATTTCTCTGAGATCAGTTCCAGAACTCAGACTCTAAGGGGAATCACACCAGAGTTCAAGCCCAGATAGACCTAGTCATCACTTCCAACCGCCAAACAAATGACCACAATTAAAACCAAAACACTCCCACAAGGCCCTCATCTTCTTCCTTATAGACACTCATCATAACCTGTGGCTGGAGGTTTCCATGAGGGGCTCAGCCCAAGACAGTGTACAAAATAACCTCCCTTGCCCATCATTTGCCTAAAGTCAGGGTTGCCTGGACACCCTTCCTGAGAACCAGGAGTGATCAATTAAGCCTGCCGTAAATACTGCTCTGATTCTCCAATTTGAGGCCTACTGACTCTCTGGTATAGATTCTTTATGTGAATTGGAATCATGAGAAAACCCAAGCACCTATGGGCTATCCTCTGCAGGGTTTGAAGAACTCATTTGACAAAAAGGATCCCTATTTTCACTTGATGGAGATCAGGAATCTTACAGAGGAAGGCGAAAGACTTCGTCCACAATGACTGCTTTTTTGGCCATTTTGGTTTTGGAAGCACACATTTAATTGTTCGTTAGATCCATCAGATGCTGAGAATCTATTCAACAACCTCACACATGGCCAAGAGTCTGATGCAGACATATCCCTTTCCAAAGCAATTAAGCAAAGATCTACAGGTGATGCCCATTAAGTTCTATTGAAAACCGTTTTCTTCAGGCTTCACAAAGGGGTGGCCTGAGGCAAAGACCTTTCTGACATTCAGGGCAACAGAACAATAGGTAAGCAAATGGCCCAAGGCAGGGTTTCTGGAATGATATCTGAGTTTTCTGAGATGATCCCATTCCCTTCAGCTATCCAGTACATAGCCATGTCACAGAGCTTGGAGGTGGTACATGTCTTGGAAACAAAACCATGAGCCTATTCTGGAGAGTGGCCAGAATTCAAGAAGAAAACAGGAATTTAGGAAGACAGTGGTTGTTGCCCATCCATTCGGCAAGCCAAAATCCATTCATAAATTGGGAAGGATGAATGCTGTGAAGCTTTCTACTATTCAGGACACATCCATTGATGCATTCTCTTTTCTAATGTCTACAACCACGGACACAGTGGGATAAACAGACATAGAAACACTCGCATTGTCAAAAGACTAACCAGAAACAGTCCACTCCAATCCTAACAAACCGACTTTCCTACCTATTCTCAGATCATGAGACAAAACCACAAACTCACACCCACACCCACAAAGTCACCTCCTTCCCCCAAGTAGGTCTATGACTATCCGGAGTGTCCTCTGACCGATGGGCCATAGTATGTTACTCCAAAATGGACTGTCCTATGTCAGATCTGGACTCCTTGGTCAACACTGTGAAGTTGTTAGGTGCCAGTGGTGAGACACTATCTGCTTACTCAGGAAAGGCCCCTCTTCAGACCTTCCTGGCATTTGGCCATCCTCACATCAGTAGTTACCAAGAAAGACTGATTCTGTCCTTGGTAAATCCAAATATGTGAGGCCATTGGGACTGGGACTGGGACTGCCTCTGGGTGCCTGGCTTCCAGGATCCCTAGTTCAGAGAGTTCCATCACCAAGAAAGTGATGTAGGTCACTTCCTTCAGGAACTGAATGAGGTCACTGCCTTGGCAACCACTTTGTCCTAACAGTTGCTTCCAAGTGTCCCAATTGATGGAGTCTGCCCCTACTTCCTGTGACACTTTCACAAGTTTGAATGGTATATCAAACATAGGCACCCGGGAACAGCTCTGCACACAGGCCTGGTATTGTCCATCTTCTCTACATTAAGAAAAGAGAGACTGCTTCAGACACACCCCTTCATCCTGACCAGGTTGTTTGTAGTGGAAGATGACTTTTGCTCTCTCAGGTCCTTCATAGCTTCCTATATCTTCCCCAGGGTTCATTTCTGCATGGACCTTTTCATATCTCAGCAGGTGGAAGATTTCTTACATTCCTGTATTGTAAGACCAACTCTGTCCCTGCTTTTCTGTAAAGTTAGATTGAGGGAACAGAGTATGGTTATGGTTAATAACATGTTTGATTTGGCTTAGGAATCATTCTGCTGGATGAATAATGTTATTGGGAACCTGCGATATTTATAAGAATATATAGAGGGGAAATATATGTATGAAAACAGAAATATAGGTAAGATTTGAAGCCCAGAAGGGCATTGGATCCTTGATTGGAATACTTAGGTTTGAATTGTGTTCTGCACATGTGTCTCAGATAAATCTATACACAATGGCATAGGACCTTGTACCTTGGATGATTGAATGTCAAAGAGAACATCCAGTCAAAAAAGGATAGTTGGTAGGATTAGGAAGATAGTTTGTAGAATTAGGAAAAAGAGTGAGTATAGGATTTGGACAAAAAGTTCTTTAGCAATAGGGTTTCTGGTAGAGAGAAAAAGTAAATGTCAGCACATGTGAAGAGTCAGTCACAATGATGAACTGGGGAAAATATGTAGGAAAGCAGATATCAATAGAGACATTAGAAAATAAGGCAAATGATAAAGTGATTGATAGGATTAGACATTTTCAACAGGCTTGAGTTTGAATAAATAATCTTAGGAAGAAACAAATATGTAGTCACCAATAGGATTGACATTTGAGAGCATTAGGCAATCTGGACATGGGTGATTTTCATAATCCATACTCATATTCCATTTAGGCTTTGGTACAGTCATAAGTGTGACTTTGCATTTTGTGGCCAGAATATTACTGTGATAAAATGTATATGTAGATCAGGTGACATGAGTATTTGTTGCACCATTTCTGAGAGCAATATTATGAAGAGATATAAATTAGTATTGGGGGCACAAATAGGTGTACCATGTGTGTATGAATATAGAGAGAATGCATGAATAGACCATACTGTGAATAAATAATATAACTGTTTCCAAATTTAGAAATTGGAATAAATTGATATCCCAAAATACACAGGAAATCTTATATTGATATACATACATTCATTCCAACCAGTTATACATCTAATGGTAATATTAGGGTTGTAGTTTATCATAAAATGTGTGTGAGTTTTGCTTCCAAATTCATTATGGAAATCGAAAATAATGTGTTTGGAAAGAAGTCTCATGAAATAACTAGTCAAAAACAAGGAGGAATACATGTGTTCTGAAGCAGGAAGTGATTGAATGTGTTACAAATGTCTTTAAACTTGTGAACTTGTGGATGAAATGTATATTCTACGATGTATAAAAACTGAAGAAATAGTAATGTACCAGTGTTGAATTAAAATGAACATCAAAATACACATCATGTCCCATAGAAATCTACTTTCATTGATGTTAAATTGGGTCAGTTACTGTAGAAATATAAGTCTTTGTTTGCACCATTCACTGAAGTGAGTTTTCAGTACTAGGAAACAAATATGTATTTCAGGTAGATGAATATTTCCAAAAACAATCTTATGAAAAGTTGATTACAAAACCACATACATGAACATGAGTGAATTATTTAGGGAGTGTATAATAAGACACATATATTTCATATTTTGAAAATTCTAGATATATATATATCACAGATACATTAGAAAGTAGCAATATATATGCCAATCAAAATTCATCATGAAATATATATAATTCACAGATCCAAAAATATTAATTTCACTGAACATGGATTTATGTATAATGTTTTTCAACTAAGAAGCTCACTCATAGTTTGAATTTTCAGTTCCAAAAACATTTAGGAGGAGTGATGTCTTCTCATACTTTGTATCTCCCAAGTTAGCCAACTCACAAAAATGTACATGTGATACCAGGTAGGATTTTATATGTGCATATAAAAATACATGTGCTGAATTGACTACAGAAAAAGGGAGACAGAAATTCACATATGTGTTAACTTTAAAAACACATGGAGAACTATTTCAACAAAAAATTAACAAGATTTATAACTCCTACCCTATATCATGCAAAAGGCAAGACCAACTATACGCCATGCCTCCTCTCAACTGCTTGTATTTCTATTCTGTTTGGGTTATTTTTCTCCATCATATTAGGATTAGTAGTCAGAGTCTAGTAGGGTATGTGTTAGTGTCAGGGATTCAGTATTTTGAATGGAAAATTGAAAAATGAATCCAATGTGTATGTAAATATGTGCTACACAAAAATCTTCCCACTCTCACCCAGAACAATGCCTTGACAACACCTACGGCCCAAGTATGACACAATCAGAGGAGAAGAGTTAGAAAATCCGTGAATACATATCTAGAATGAAATACGATCAGGAGTTCACAACCTTGGAAGTGGCAGAGGAGTTTCCAAAGTAAGGGACAGGGTAACCCCTCCACAAACATGAAGGTCTGCTGGCCTAGAGACTTCTTGAGAAACTGCCTGTGAGGTTGGGCACTTGAAATATATGTTGTTGTCAGGAGCTTTAGCTTCCTTTCTAGTGAGACCATAAAAGCTGGGTCTGCATCAATGTGACCTGGAGGACATGGTTTCTTATTTTCCAATGAACATGAGACAGCAGTGCTGAATTTTCCATTGTAGGTAAACTGTGGCCCCTGGGGACTAAATGTCTCCCTGTGTGGACATTGAATCCATATGGTCATCCTCTATTTTTGTGGTGTTTCTTGCTGCTGCACTGGGAGTTTGATATTTGCTTCACGAAATACAAGGAGTTCAACGGGGACACAGTGCGGGAGGGATTTCTGTCACGTGTGGTGGGTCAGGGTCTGCAGGAGAATACAAGAACCAGGCTTCTATCCCACATAGCTTGCCCCCTTGACCATAGCAACCTGATTCTGAACAATGTCCTGAAACCTCTCTATGTAACAAGGTGACTTTACATATAAGGGTCTGCTGGCTTCACCATGTCAGTCACAAGCCATTTGGAATCCAATGACAGATCTACATGGCCCCACCACAGATGTTTTATCACACACCTGCCCACCATTGCTCTAGGCCCACTACTCAGCAGGATCCAACTTTCTGGCATCTCTCTTAAACACCATTTTCATGAAAACCAGTCAATCAAGGCACTGTCTGGTATACTCATTGTTGGGAAAAGTATAAACAGCAGCCATACCCCAGAGAAAAACCCCACCATGGTGCCTAAGGACTTCTTCTTCCTACCTTCTTTTTTCTGCAGTGGTGCGAAATGTTCCCACCCGTGTGAACTCTCCCGCTGGCGCCAATTTGAAATCTCGCTGGTGGGGAACCTTAGCCCCAATAAGAACTAATTCCTGGGCTCCAGAGCTGATATCTGAAAGAACTTACCAATAAAGGGTTTGCCTGCCATTTATCTAAGCCCTTCCATCTTCCCCTTAGTTCTATATAAGCACAAAGCTTTTTGCAATAAAATTGGAATTCTCCCAGCGAAGTGCCTTTGCGTGGGAAATTCTTTCATTCTGGTGCCCCGTGTGAGGACACAGGTGAGCTCTTTCTAACAAGAGCCCCGTCCCCTGCTCTGCCGAGACACTCCGCCCTGGTCCACTCTTTTCAGAAGCCGGCTTCCTGCCTCACCACAGATCTGATATATTTAAGCCTCCCCTGACCCTGGATCTCCAACTCCCTTTGGGCTACCACTGGTTTTGTGACCATGATCCTCCAGCACATTCTAGATGCCCTGTAGGGGGCAGGAAATTCCTGCCACTAAGACCTTTACTGGTCGCAGTGGACCCTCTGGTGATCCGTTTTCCTTTGGGGCGTGAGGCTTCTGAGTTTACATGAGAGGCTCTGTGGTTTTTTCTCCTCTGCTGCCGCAGCCGCTGCTGGCTAGAGTTGCTGTTTGCTGCGGGGCTGCTGTTTCTGGCTGAAGCTGCCTCTCTGCTCTGGGAAAACTGAACTCCCGTCCTGGAACTACATTCTACCGGAACCGGAGTTCTGTTTTCATTACTGACTTTTTCCGCTGCTTTCGAAAACTTTCCTGACGTCAGGTTGCCCGTGGCTCCAAACCCATTGGGTCTCAAAAATCGCACTTCACTGGTGACGACCAGGTAGTGCCCTCTGTATTTCCTCATGACGGCTGGTCATTTTGGGGACGCCCACCTGACCCCCGTTCGCCCTGAGCTTCCTGGAAGCCGTTCCAGCCCGGGTTTTCTCTTTGTCTCTCTCCCTTACTCTTATTCTCTCTCTCTCTCTCTCTCTCTCTCTCTCTCTCTCTCTCTCTCTCTCTCTCTCTCTTCCTTCTCTCCCTTTGACTATGGGCACCTATTCATCTGAACCTGAAGCCTCACCTCTCAAATGTTTAATAAAAAATCTGGCCACACTCTCCCTCACACCAGACATCAAGCCCAAAATTCTAATCAAATTCTGTACCCAAGATTGGCCTACATATCCACTGGATAATGGCAATCATTGGCCTCCAGAAGGCTCCTTACATCCAAACCTCCTCTGGGACCTTTTTAACTACTGCCAGCATCTGAAAAAGTGGAGTGAGATTCCCTGCATTTAAGGTTTTAGCCTTCTCTCACAGCACCCTGTCGCTGCTCCTCCTGCCCTCCCTCTCAGGTCCTCCTTGTTTGCAAACCCTTCTCTTCCCCTACTTCTACTCCTGACTTCACAGATTCTTCCTCATTCAACCCAGCAGATGAACCCCCACCTTATCCCCCAGTCCTATCTGCCCCTTCTCTCCCGCTATACCTTCCTCTTCCTCTGCCTAATTCCATGGATCCTCAGCCTTCCATTTCATCCTCCTCCCCTCCGCCCTCTTCTGCCTGCTCCACCTTCTCCTCTTCCAAAGAGACACTCCCTTCCCCTCCCTCTCCTTCTTGTCCGCCTCCTGCCTCTTTCAGTCCTCCTGTTACCAGGTCTAAGGGACTCCTTCCCACCCCCAAGACAATCGCACCCCTTTGTGAGGTAGCTGGTCCCGAGGGTGTCATCAGAGTCCAAGTGCCCTTCTTCATGTTGGACATTACTCAGCTAGAGAGGAAGTTAGGCTCATTCACCACTGACCCCACCACTTACATTCAGGAGTTTCAATGGGTCCTGCAAGCATATAGCCTCACTCATCATGACATCTACATGCTCTTGGCCAATACACTTCTCCCTGAGGAAAGGAAATGGGTCTGGGAGCTAGCCCAAGCCCATGCTGATGAAAATCATAGGACCAATCCTAACCACCCCACAGGCCCTCATGCTGTCCCAGAGCAGGATCCTCTATGGGATTACAACACCCCTGAAGGCTTACAGTCTCGTGACCTTTTTACATCCTGCCTCTTGGCGGGCCTGAAAAAGGCCATCCGCAAGGCTGTTAACTTTAAAAAGTGCTGGAGGTCATTCAAAGGAAGGAGGAGACACTTTCAGAATTCCTGGATAGACTAACCAAGGCCCTTCAACAGTACACAAACCTCAACCCAGAAACCCCTGATGGCCGTCATGTCTTAATGACATATGTTCTGGCCCAAAGCTACCCTGACATTAAAGCCAAGCTTAAAAAGCTTGAACAGAGCCCTGCTACTCCTTAGACCAAAATCCTCACTGCTGCTTTCAAGGTTTTTTATGATAGAGAGGATGAAAGTGAATGCCGTAGGCAGAGGGCTGAAAGTGCCAAATTCCAAATGTTGGCCCAGGTCATTCAGAGAAGGCCATCACCACGCCATCCCAGTATGACACCCCCGGGAGCTTGCTTCAAATGTGGTAAGGAGGGACATTGGGCCAGGGATTGTTCTTCACTGAGGACACCCTACAACCCCTGCCCAAAATGCCATCAAAGGGGACACTGGGGGGCAGACTGCCCAACAACCCGAAAGGGAGGTTGGTCAGCTGCCCGGCAACCACAGCCTCTCTTGGGCTTGGAAGAGGAGGTTTGACGGAGCCCTG
This sequence comes from Callospermophilus lateralis, assembly GCF_048772815.1. Classification (NCBI taxonomy): domain Eukaryota; kingdom Metazoa; phylum Chordata; class Mammalia; order Rodentia; family Sciuridae; genus Callospermophilus; species Callospermophilus lateralis. The sequence goes on from NW_027513145.1 coordinate 1,373,401, forward strand.
GGCTTTCCCTCCAGACTATTACCATCAAGAATCAAGAGCCTAGGGTTACCTTCCTGGTGGATGGATGCTTCATTACCTTCCTCTTGGATACTGGTGCCGCTTTTTCGGTCTTAAGGGAGTATTGGGGTTCTACCACACCGTCAAAAACTCCTATTATCAGGGTAGGAGGTAAACAGATTTTCCCTCAAACCCCCCCATCATGTTATATGCAGGGATCCCTTTTGTCCTTCACTCACTTCTTTCTCGTTATGAGCCTTTGCCCCATTCCCCTTCTGGGAAGGGACATACTCTCACTATTAAAAGTCACCATTCACATATCACCCCACACCTCTCCTACCTCTCATTTCCTCATGATGTTCCTAGGGGCAGATACACCTCCTTCATGCACTCTCCCACGACTCTCTAAACCAGTTAAGCCTGAGGTTTGGGACACAACTACACCCTTTATGGCTAAATGCAGTCCTATTCATATTGTCTTACAGGACCCTTCAAGATATATTAGTCAACCACCATATCCACTCACAACCACAGCCCTCCTCGAATTAGAACCCATCATCCAGCATTTCTTATGAAAGGGGTATCTTAGGCCTACACACTCTCCTTTCAACACCCCCATTCTGGCACTTAAGAAACCTAACGTGTCCTACAGGCTGGTTCAAGACCTTCTCCTTGTCAACTCCTCTTTGGTCCCCATCCACCCACTAGTGCCCAACCCTTACACCCTCCTCTCTCAGATCCCTGCCACTACTACCCAATTCTCGGTCCTAGATTTAAAAGATGCATTCTTTTCTATTCCCTTGATCTCAGAATCTCAGAATATCTTTGCTTTTACTTGGACTGACTCTCACATCCACCATTCTCATCAGCTTTCCTGGACTGTCCTCCCACAGGGATTCAGAGATAGCCCCCATCTCTTTGGCCAAGTTCTTGCCCAGGACCTCACATCCTTTCACCTGACCTGTCCTGACTCTATTCTCCTTCAATATGTCAATGACCTTCTTCTATGTAGTCCCTCTGGGAACACTCTCAATCCCACACCACTCATTTTCTTAATTTCCTAGCAGACAAGGGATATAGGGAGTCTCCCCACAAGGCCCAGGTTTCCCAGTCTTCTGTCACCTCTCTTGGTTTTTGCCTTACACCCGGGAAAAAGGAAATAACACTGGATAGAAGGCAACTCCTCTCGGATCTTCCAGTGCCCCATATGAAAGCCAAAATACTATCATTCCTAGGATTATCATGTTATTTTAGGGCCTGGATCCCAAATTATTCTCTTCTATCCAAACCCCTGTATGACCTAGCAAATGGACCCCCTAGTGAATCTCTTGTCTCCTCCCCCATCTACCACTTCCGCAGGGTTCAGCAACTCCTCTTAAAGGCACCTGCCCTTCACCTTCCTGATCTTTCTAGACCATTTCTTCTATATGTCCATGAAAATGGGGGGCAAGCACTTAGGGTCTTAGGTCAAAACTATGGGCCTACATTTGCACCTGTGGCATATTTTCCAAGAAACTAGACTCTACCATTCGTGGGTGGGCCCCTTGCTTAAGAGCTCTGGTTGCTGGACAAATTTTACACAAAGAAGCCTCTAAGCTGACTTTTGGGGCCCCTTGAACTATCCACTTCCCACATCACTTGAAAGATCTTTCAGCTTATAAGGGCCTTCAAACCCTTCCTCCATTTAGAGTTCTGTCGCTCCTCACTTCCTTTCTGGAAAACCCTAATATTACTTTCTTCCCCTGCTCTGCACTGAACCCTGTCTCACTGCTCCCAATGACTCCCACGTCTAACACACCAACTCATAATTGCTTGGAAACCTTAGATGATTTCCTCCCCTGTAATTCTTCCATATCTGAGGAACCACTCACCAAGCCTGACCTTATCTGGTTTACTGACAGCAGTTCCTTTAGGCAGAACGGCACTCATTACTCTGGATACACTGTAGTTTCAGCCACTAAGATTATAGAGGCCAAAGCTTTGCCTTCAGGAACTACCAACCAGCAGATTGAACTTATAGCAGCCACTCGTGCCTGCCTTCTAGCACAAGGCAAATCCTTCACCCTCTATACTGATTCAAAATATGTCTTCCAGATCTTATTATCCCATGCTTCAATATGAAAGGAGCGAGACCTAGTTACCACCAAAGGTAATGCGAACACTAATTTGGCTCTTATAACAAATCTGATAGAGGCCTCCCACTTACCCACCCAGTTAGGTGTTGTCCATTGTAGGTCCCATCAGAAGGACGGCTCTCTTATCACTGAGGGCAATGCCAAAGCTGACCAGGTGGCACGAATTGCTGCTGCCACTTCCAATTATGGTCCCCATGGGGGACATATTATGGCCACTTTAGACAGCTTATCTGAAGCCCCTACTTCTTCCAGTAAGAACAAGGATTTTTTCAAGTTCCTTCATACTCTACACCATTCCAATTCTCAGTCTTTGACCCTTTTTTTACAGAGCTTCTTCTCCCTCAACCCTTCTGACATAGCCATGCTAGAGAATATAGCCTCTAATTGTCAGATCTGTCAGCGGACCAACCCTCATACTCCTTTAAGGCCCAAACCTTTCCCTTTCCACCAAGCCCGGGGACACATTCCCGCTGCTTACTGGCAAGTAGACTTCACCAACATGCCCACAGTATGGCACACTAAATACCTCCTTGTCTTTGTGGACACTTTCTCTGTTTGGGTTGAGGCATTTCCCACTTCCAATAAAAAGGCTTCCACTGTAGCTTCAATCTGACAGACATCATCCCCAGGTTTTGTATGCCCACTTCCCTACAATATGACAATGGCCCTGAGATTATTTCTAAGATCGCACAAAAGGTCTCTCAAGCCCTCTCCTTCAAGTGGCATTTCCACTGTCCATATTACCCCCAGGCTTCAGGGAAAGTGGAAAGGGTAAATCGTACTCTGAAGGAAGTCCTTACCAAATTGACAATGGAATTAAACTTAGACTGGGTCAAAATCCTTCCCTTGGCTTTTCTTCAAATCAGAGCTCTCCCTAAGAAACCATCTTTACTGTCTCTCTTTGAGATAATGTATGGAAGACCTCTTATACTCCCTGGGTTGGTCATTTCACAAGGACCTCTCACCCGAGATTTGTCTTTGCCTCTCTTGTTTCATCTCCGCTCGGAACACTGGAAATATCAGAACTGGCTTCTTCCGGACCCAGTCTCCTCTCCAAACACTCCTCCCTTAACACCTGGGAGTCTAGTCTATTATAATACCCCAGAGGAGAAAGGGACTCTTGCACCAAAATGGGAAGGCCCCTATCCTGTCATTCTCTGTACCCCCACCGCCGCCAAACTCTCCTTACCAGACAACCGTCTCACTCCCTGGATTCCCATTTCTAGGTTGAAGCCATATCACCAGGAGGCCCCACCTGCTGACGACAAGACCACCCCAGAGGAACTCCAAGAATCACCTCCTGAACCTCCCCTTTACTCCTGCTTTCCACACCCATCTCACCCATTTAAGTTGCGGCTCACATGGTGTTCCCTGCAGCCCAATTCCTCTTAAAGAAGGCACAATGAGCTCTCCCAACACCCTAGTCTTCTCTAACTGCTTGTTTTTTGTGCTCTGCTTCTTTTTTGTGCTCTGTTGGGACTTGTCTTTACCCTCCTAACCTACCATGTATTTATTCACTCTTCGGGAACGATACTCAGAACATGGCATGCAGAAGGTCTGCGCAGTGGATGTAACTACTTGCTTCATCCACAACTGCACCTCTATTTCCCTAAAATTGTCACCTTCAAGGACCTTCGTCCCTGGTAGCTGGAACTGGCCTTTTATTTGCTTCCTTTTTAATCAAACCAAAGACTATTGTCATTGGTGGCCTGAGATATATAATGGGTGCCTTCAACCCCCTCAGGTCCCCCTTCCACATGGCTCAATTTGCTATACCAAACTCTTTGATTATTAAACTCCTCCCCTCTTTTGGTGCCTACTTCTCAGTGCTTTCTCTGTGCTTCACTTAGTCGTCCACTTCTAGCAGCGGTCCCATTAGCGGCAGGAAATATTTCAGCAAAAACCTACAATTTCTCTAAGTAAGGACAACCCCTACATGTGACACATATCCCACTGTGGGAAAGTTATTCCAACAATACTTTATTTTCTTTCATCTGTATCCACCTGCCAATAATCAATCCTTTACCCATTTGTTCCTTGAGCTATAGCACCCCATAGAGCCCTGCGTTTATGCAACCTGGACATTTCTTCTGGTGTAATGGGTCTTTAAGTACCTCAATGATCAATGTCTCTGGCACCTGTTTCTTGGTTACTCTAGTTCCTCTGCTGTCTTTGTATACTCCCACCGAATTCCCACAGTTGGCCCTACCTTCCCGCACCCGTAGGGCAGTCTTTCTGCCGGTTCTGGTAGGTCTCACTTTAACAATCTCAGTGGCGAGTCTCGGACTCTCTGGTGGAGCTATAGGTCATGCTCTATGGGCATCCAATGACCTGCAACAAAAACTGCAGGAAGCACTCGATACCACTGCTGAGTCTCTGGGCTCCTTGCGGTGGCAGGATTCTTCATTGGCACAAGTGGCTTTACAGAACCGAAGGGCAATTGATCTTCTCACAGCAGAAAAAGGGGGTACATTCCTATTCCTCAGAGAGAATGTTGCTATTATGTTAATGAATCTGGGCTAATAAAAAAAAAGTTGTTAAATTGCAGGAATTATCGACCCAATTGCTCAAACCTACCTCCTCCAATCCCATAATGAGGTTCTTCCAATCCTATCTTTCCATGTACTTACTACCTCTCTCTGGGCCCCTTATTGGGATGCTCCTTTTTTGTGCTCTCTTGCCCTGCATAATGAAGTTCCTTCAAACCCAACTGCAAAAAATTCATAACCAAACTTTCAACCAGCTTTTGCTTAGGCACTAGCAGCCTCTGATGACCGATGAACCCCCAACATCTCCAAGAGAACAGTTCACTCAGTGATGAAGATCACTACCAGGCACGATGGAATGCAATGGACATCAGACAGTAGGAGACAACAAGCTCGGAGAACCTCTTAATCTGCCATCCTGGATTCTTGAGTCTTTATGACCTTCTAAGCTTCCTCATGGCCCTTGGCCTCTTCTATGTCAGTCCCCCAACATGGAACTTCTGCCAAAAATTGACCTTTGCTTCATTTTTATCTTCATTCTGTTTTTATTCACTCTGATCTTCTTCAGGTGCTGTGGCACCTTGTCCAGGCAACGCTTCTAGTATTTTCTAGAGTCTCTGTTACAGGACCAGTGGCTGATACCAACAATCTCCTCCATCCAGGACTGGTTCCATGCCATCGACAACTTGTGGCTTCAGGGAACTTTCATTGACTTCACCCCTACGGAAGTAGCTGTCTATAGCCACTGGGTTTTATTTCTTGCTGCCATGATATTCCCAGACCTGCCCCCCGAGCATTCCTCCCCTTCCCTTTCTAGGCCCCAAAGCACCCCCATACAGCAGGCAGCAGCCGGATCTACAAACGACGCCCCACTTCCTAAGAAAACAAAAAGGGAGGAATGTTGGGAAAAGTATAAATTGCAGCCATACCCCAGAGAAATACCCCAACATGGCGCCTAAGGACTTCTTCTTCCTACCTTCTTTATTTCTGCAGTGGCGCAAAAAGTTCCCACCCTTGTGAACTCTCCCGCCAGCGCCAATTTCAAATCTCACTGGTGGAGAACCTTAGCCCAATGAGAACTAATTCCTGGGCTCCGGAGATGATATCTGAAAGAACTTGCTTTCAATAAATGGGTTGCTGCCATTTATCTAAGCCCTACCATCTCCCCCTTAGTTCTATATAATCACAAAGCTTTTTTGCAATAAAATTGGAATTCTCCCTTTGAAGTGTCTTTGCGTGGGGAATTATTTCACTCATGATCAGCAACATGACATCCAAAGGTTCTCCAGTGCCACCTGGTCATGGAAATTTCAGAAATTTGTTGGTATTTATTTAGCCATTTTTGAAGGATGAAGTTGGAGGCACTGTGGGTTTCAATTCATGCAGGAACCATTATATGGTAAGGAAGCTCATTTCAATGAAATCTCTGGAGAACTCTCACAGGCAAGCGTTCCCAAAGAGTGGCCAAAAGGTCACATGAAGCCAGGATCATTGAGGTCTACAATGTGAGTTCCATGTGTGTTTAGACTTTCAACTATGGCTGCCAAGTCTTTCAGAAAAAAATCATGTGATATCCTGGCTGAGATTCCCAGTGCACTCTGGAAAGCCACCCTGGCCCTCGATCTCAGTTTCCAAGGGCGATTCTCATGCGTGGCCTCCTAAAATCCCAACACATTTCATGGCAATACTTCTCTGAGGTCAGTTCCAGAACTCAGTCTCTAAGAGGAATCACACCAGAGTTCAAGCCCAGGTGGATCCAGTCATCTCTTTCAACCGCCACACAAATGACCACAATTAAAACCAAAACACTCCCACATGGCCATCATCTTCTTCCATATAGACACTAATCATAAACTCTGGCTGGAGTTTTCCATGAGGGGTGCAGCCCAAGACAGTCTCAAAAATAAGCTCTCTTGCCCCTCATTTGCCTAAATTCACGGTGGCCTGGACACCCATCCTGTGAACCAGGAGTGATCAAATAGGCCAGGTGTTAATACTGCTCTGCATCTACAATTTGAGACCTACTGACTGTAAGGTATATATTCTTTATATGATTTGGAGTCATGAGAAAACCCAAAAACCTATGGGCTAGCCTCTGCAGGGCTTTGTATAAATAATTTGACCCAAAGGATCCCTATTCTCACTTGATGGGGGTCAGGAAACTTACAAATGAATGTGAGAGACTTCATTCACAATAACTTCTCTTTTGGCCATTTTGGTTTTGGGTGCACACATGGCATATCTCTTTACATAAATCAGGTGCTGAGAATCTAAGCCACAACCTCACACAGGGCCACGAGGCTTATTCAGACACATCCCTTTCCGAAGCAATTAAGCAAAGAGCAACAGGTGATGCCCATTCATTTGCATTTGAAAACTGTTTTCTTCAGGCTTCACAAGGGGGTGGCCTTAGGCGAAGACCTTCCTGACATTCAGGGCAACAGAACAATTGATAAGCAAAAGGCCCAAAGCAGGGTTTCTCCACTGAGACTTTCTTGGTCACACTGATATCTGAGTTTTCTGAGATGCTCGCCATTCGCTTCAGCTATCCAGTACATGGCCATGTCACAGATCTTGGAGGTGGTACATATCTTGGACACAAAACCATGAGCCTATTCTGGAGAGTGGCGAGAATTCCGGAAGGAAACAGGAACTTAGGAAGATAGCAGGTGTTGCCCATGGATAAGGCAAGCCTCAGTTCATTCATAAGTTGGGCAAGATGAATGCTGGGAATCTTTTTACTATACAGGACACATCAATTGTTGCATTCTCTTTTCTAATGTCTACAACCACGGACACAGTGGATACACAGACATAGAAACACTCGCCTTGTCAAACGACTTACTAGAAGAAGTCCACTCAAAATCAAACAAACCGCCTTTCCTACCTATTCTCAGATCATGAGACAAAACCTGAATCACACCCACAAAGGCACTTCCTTCCCCCATGTAACTCTGTGACTATCCGGAGTGTCCTCTGAGTGGTGGGCCATACTATTCCCCAAATATGGCCTGTCCTATCTCAGATCTGGTCTCCTTGGCCAACTCAGTGAAGTTGTCAGGAGCCAGCAGTGAACCACCACTTGCTTTCTCAGGAAAGTACCCTATTCAGAGCTCTCCTGGTATTTTTCCATCCTCACATCTGTAGGTACCAAGAAAGACTGACACTCTCCTTGGTAAATCCAAACAAATGAGCCAATGGGTATGGGACTGGACTGGCTCCGGGTGCCTGGCTTCTTGGATGCGAAGTTCAGAGAGTTCCATCACCAAGAAAGTGAGGTAGATCACTTCTTCAGGAACTGAATGAGGTAACTGCCTTGACAACCACTTTGTACGAACAGTTGCTTTCAAGGGTCCCATGAGATGGAGGCTGCCCATACTTCCTGTGACATTTTCATAAGTTAGAATGGTATATAAACCATGGACACCCGGGAACAGCTCTCCACCTAGGACTGGTTTGGTCCATCTTCTCTACATTAAGAAGAGAGAGGCTGATTCATACACATCCCTTCATGCTGACGAGGTTGTTTGCCATAGAAGATGATTTTTCTCTCTCTGTCTTTCATAGCTGCCTACATCTTCTCAAAAGATCATTTCTGCATGGACCTTTGATGTTCTCAACAGGTGGAAGATGCCCTACATTCCTGTATTGTAAGACTAACCCTGTCCCTGCTCTTCTGTAAAGTTTGATTGAGAGAACAGTGTATGGTTTGGGTTAATAACATGTTCAATTTAGGTTAGGAATCTTTCTGCATGACAAATAATGGTATTGGGAAATTATGATATTTACAAGAATATATAGGTGAAATATAAGTATAAAAATAGAAATCTAGGGAAGATATGTAGCCCAGAAGGGCATTGGGCCCTTAATTGGTACACATAGCTTTGAATGATGTTCTGCAAAAATGTCTCAGATAAATCTGTATACAATGGCATAGGAGCTTGTACCTTGGATGATTGAATGTCGAAGAGAACATACACTCAAAAAGAGATAGTCGGTAGGATTAGGAAGATAGTCGGTAGGTTTAGAAAGAAGAGTGAGTATAGGATTTAGACCAAAAGATCTTAAGCAATAGGGTTTCGGGTAGACAGTGAATGTAAAAGTCAGCATATGTGAAGAGTCAGTCACAATGATGAACAGGGGAAAATATGTAGGAATACAGACATAAATAGAGACATTACTAAATCAGGCAAAGTATAAAGTGAGTGATAGGATTAGACATTTTCAACAGGCTTGAGGTTGAATATATAATCTTAGGAAGAAACAAATATGTAGTCACCAATACAATTGACATTTCAGAGCATTAGGCAACCTGGACATGGAAGGTTTTAGTAATCCATGCTCACTTTTCATTTAGGCTTTGGTACAATCTTAAGAGTGACCTTTGCTTTTTTGGTCCAGAATATTACTGTGATAAAATGTATATGTAGATCAGATGACATGAGTATTTCTTCGACCATTTCTGGCAGCAATATTTAAAATATGTATAAATTAGTATTGGGGGTACAACGAGGTGTACCCTGTGTCTATAAATATAGAGATAATGCATGAATAGATCATACAGTTAATAAATAATATTACTGGTTCCACTTTAAATAATGGATTGAATTGATATCTGAAAATATATAAGAAATCATATATTGATATAGAATCATTCATAACAACTAGTTATACGTCTAATTGTAATCTTAGTGTTATGGTTTATCATGAAGAGTGTGTGAGTTTTGCTTCAAAAGTGATTATGGAAATCGAAAATAATGTGTTTGGAAAGAAGTCTCATGAAAAGACCAGTCAGACACATGGAGGAATACATGTTTCTGAAGCAGAAAGTGATTGAAAGTGAAATAAATGCCTATAAATTTGTGAACGTGTGGATGAAATATATATGCTATAATGTGCATAAACTCAAGAAATAGAAATGTACCAGTGTTGAATTAAAATGAACTTCAAAATAAATATCATGTCCCATAGGAATCTACTTGCATTGATATTAAACTGGGTTAGTTACTGTAGAAATATTAGGATTTATATGCACTATTCACTGAAGTTAGTTTTCAATACTAAAAAACAAATATGTATTTCAGGTGAATGAATATTTCTGAGAATAATCTTGTGAAAATTTGATTATAAATCCACATATATGAACAAGAATAAATTTAGGGAGTGTATAATAAGACACATATGTTAAATATTATGAAATATCTGGAGAGTATATATATATAAATAAATATGCCAATCTAATTACACAGTGAAATATATATCATCCACATATCCAAAAATATTCATTTTACTCGATATGGATTTATGTATACCTTTTTTTTAACTAGGAAGCTCCCCCATAGGTTGAATTTTCAGTTCCTACAGCGTTTAGGAGGAGTGATCTCTTCTCACAGTTTGTATCTGCCAAGTCATGTAACTCACGAAAATGTGCGTATGATACCAGGTAGGATTCTATATGTGCATATAAAAATACATGTGCTGAATAGACTACAGAGAAAGGGAGACAGGAATTCACATATTTGTTAACTTTAAAAGCACATGGAGAACTATTTCAATTAAAAATGGACTAGATTTATAACTCCTACCCTATATAATGCAAAAGGCAAGTCCAAGAATACAACATGCCTCCTCTGAACTGCTTGTATTTCTATTCTGTTTCGGTTATTTTTCTCCATCATATTATGATTAGTACTCAGAATCTATTAGGGTATGTGTTAGTGTCAGGGATTCAGTATTTCAAATGTAAAATAGAAAAAGGAATCCAATGTGTATACAAATATGTGCTAAACAAAATCTTCCCACTCTCATCCAGAACAATTCCTTGACATTACCTTCGCCCAAAGTAAGACACAATTAGAGGAGAAGAGTTAGAAAATCTGTGACTATATATATATATATATATATATATATATATATATATATATATATATATATATATATATATATGGAATGGAATATGCTCAGGGGTTTACAACCTTGGCAGTGGTAGAGGAGTTTCCAATAGTATGGGACAGGTAAAAACTCCATAAACATGGAGCTCTGCTGGCCTAAATACTTCTTGAGAAACTGCCTCTGAGGTTGGGCACTTGAAATATATGTTGTTGTCAGGAGCTTTAGCTTCTTTCTAGTAAGACCATCAAATCTATGTTTGCATCTTTGTGACCTGGAGGAAATGGTTTCTTATTTTCCAAAGAAACATGAGGCAGCAGTGCTGAATTCTCTCTTTGTAAGTAAATGGTGACCACTGGGGTATAAGTGTCTTTTCATGTGGACTGTGAAGCCATTTGGTCATCTTCTATTTTCGTGGTGTTTCTTGCTGCTGCACTGGGACTTTGGCAATTGCTTCATGAAATAAAAGGAGTTCAACTGGGACACAGTTCTGGAGGCAAATCTGTCATGTGTGGTGAGTCAGGGTCTGCAGGAGAATGCACCAACCAGGCTTCTAACCCACATAGCTTGGCCCCATGTCCATAGCAACCTGATTCTGAACATTGCCCGGAAACATCTCCATATAACAAGATGCCTTTACATGTAAGGGTCTGCTGGCTGCACCATGTCAGTCACAAGCCATTTGGAAGCCAGTGGCAGATCCACATGGCTCCAAAACAAATTTTTTATCACACACCTTTCAACCACTGCTCTAGGCCCATTACTCAGCAGGTTCCAACTTACTGGCATCTCTGTTCTACACCATTTTCATGAAGCCCAGTCAATCAAGGCACTGTCTGGTACACTCATGATCAGCAACACCCAAAGGTTCTCCAGTGCCACCTGGTCATGGGAATTTCAAAAATTTCATGGTATTTATCAAGGCATTTTTCAAAGATGACGTTGGAGGCACTGTGGGTTTCAATTCATTCAGGAACCATTAAATGGTGAGGAAGCTCATTTCAATGAATGCTCTGGAGAACTCTCACAGGCAAGGCTTCCCAAAGAGTGGCCAAAAGGTCACATGAAGCCAGGCCCATTGAGGTCTACAATGTGACGTCCATGGGTGTTGTGACTCTCAACTATGGATGCCAAGTCTTTCAGAATAAAATCATGTGATATCCTGGCTGAGATTTCCCGGGCTCTTTGGAAAGCCACCCTGGGCCTAGATCTCAGTTTCCAAGGGTGATTCTCATAGGTGGCCTCCTAAAATCCCAACAAAATTCATGGCAATACTTCTCTGAAGTCAGGTCCAGAACTCAGTCTATAAGGGGAATCACACCAGAGTTCAAGCCCAGGTGGTCCCAATCTTGTCTTCCAACCAGACACAAATGACCAAAATTAAAACCAAAACACTCCCATATGGCCCTCATCTTCTTCCATATAGACACTAATCATAACCTCTTGCTGTAGGTTTCCATGAGTGACGGAGTCCAGAAGAGTGACCAAAATAACTCCCTTGCCCCTCATTGGCATAACATCAGGGTGGTCTGGACACCCTTCATGTGAACCAGGATTGATCAAATATGCTAGACGTTAATACTTCTATGCTTCTCCAATTTGTGGAAAACTGAGTATCAGGTATATAGTTTTATGTGATTTGCCGTCATGAGAAAACACAAGCACCTCTGCAGGTCTTTGAAGAACCCATTTGACCCAAAGGATCCCTATTCTCACTTGATCGAGTTCAAGAACTTTAAAGATAAAGGCGAGAGACTTCATCCACAATGACTGCTCTTTTCACCATTTTGGTTTTGGATGCACACATGGTATCTCTCTTTACATCCATCAGGTGCTGAGAATCTAAGCCACAACCTCACACAGGGCCAAGAGGCTGATTCAGACACATCCCTTTCCAAAGCAATTAAGCAAAGAGCCACAGGAGATGCCCATTCATTTCCATTTGAAAACTTTTTCGTCAGTCTTCACAAAGGGGTGGCATGAGGCAAAGACCTTCCTGACATTCAGGGCAACAGAACAATAGGTTAGCAATAGGCCAAAAGCAGGGTTTCTCCACTGAGACTTTCCTGGTCACACTGATATCTGAGTTTTCTGAGATGCTCGCCATTCCCTTCAACTATCCTGTACATGGTCATGTCACAGAGCTTAAAGGTGGTACATATCTTGGACACAAAACCATGAGCCAATTCTGGAGAGTGGCCTGAATTCAGGAAGAAATCAGGAACTTAGGAAGATAGTAGTTGTTACCCATCCATAAGGCAAGCCGCATTCCGTTCATAAATTGGGCAGGAAGAATGCTGGTAAGCTTTCTACTAGACTGGACTCATCAATTGCTGCATTCTCTTTTCTAATGTCTACAACCATGGACACAGTGGGATACACAGACATAGAAACCTTCGCCTTGTCAAATCCCTTATTAGAAACCGTCCACTCCAAATCAAACAAACCGCCTTTCCTATATATTCTCAGAACATTAGACAAAATCACAAACACACACCCACACCCACAAAGGCACCGCTTTCCTCAAAGTAGGTCTCTGACTCTCGGGTGTGTCCTCTGACTGGTGGGCCATACTATGTTCCCATCAAATGGCCTGTCTTGTCTCAGATCTGGTTTCCTTGGCCAACTCTGTGAAGTTGTCAGGAGACAGCGGTGAGCCACTTCATGCTTTCTCAGGAAAGGCCACTCTTCAGAGCTTTCCTGTCATTTGGCTATCCTCACATCAGTAGGTAGCAAGAAAGACTGACTCTGTCCTTGGTAAATCCAAAGAAGTGAGACCACTGGGACTGGGACTGGGACTAGATTTGTGTGCCTGGCTTCCTGGATCCCAAGTTCAGAGAGTTCCATCACCAAGGATGTGAGGTGAGGTCACTTCCTTCAGGAACTGAATGAGGTCACTGCCTTGGCCACCACATTGTCCTAACATTTGCTTCCAAAAGTCCCATGAAATGGAGGCTTCCCCTACTTTCTGTGACACTTTCACAAGTTAGAATGGTATATCAACCATTGGTAACTGGGAACAGCTCTCCACACAGGCCTGGTTTGGTCCTTCTTCTCTACATAAAGAAGAGAGAGGCTGATTCAGACACATCACTTCATGCTGACCATGTTGTTTGCAATGGAAGATGACTTTTGCTCTCTCAGTTCCTTCATAGCTACCTACATCTTCTCTAGAGATCATTTGTGCATGGAC